>NW_004443975.1:229563-266714 GCF_000243295.1 Trichechus manatus latirostris | reverse complement strand
GCATAGTACTCCATTGTGTGTATGTACCATAGTTTGTTTATCCATTCATCTGTTGATGGGCATCTAGGTTGCTTCCATCGTTTTGCTATCGTGAACAATGCTGCCATGAACATAGGTGTGCATATGTCTATTCGAGTGACGCCTCTTATTTCTCTAGGATATATTCCTAGGAGTGGGATTGCTGGATCGAATGGTATAAAGAGGACTTTTACAGCAGATTTGCCCAATGCAATACGTCATTTGATTTGTTGACTGCTGCTTCCATGGGTGTTGATTGTGGATCCAAGTAAACTGAAATCCTTGACAACTTCAATCTTTTCTCCATTTATCATGATGTTTCTTATTGGACCAGTTGTAAGGATTTTTGTTTTCTTTATGTTGAGGTGTAATCCATACCGAAGGCTGTGGTCTTTGATCTTCATTAGTAAGCGCTTCAAGCCCTCTTCACTTTCAGCAAGCAAGGTTGTGTCATCTGCATAACCTGAAAATAGGAATCTACAAAAATGTCACAGCTACATTTATACTTAATAAAAGCATAAGATTGGCTTAAAAAAAAAGCAAGGATAGTACTCTCATCACTTTTATTGAACATTGTACTGTAGGTCTTAGCAAATTCACTAAAGGGAAAAAAAATCATATATATTGAACAATAGACAAGACGAGGTAAAATTGTTTTGGGTAGTAGAAAATATGTTCATGTATGCAGAAAATTCTAGGAATCTATAAAGAGCTACCGATATTAATGATTGAGTTCAGTAAAGTCATTGGACACAAGATCAAAATATAAAATTAGTTGTTTTTCTGTATATTACTGTTGTTGTTGTTAGGTGCCATCTAGTTGGTTCCAACTCATTTGTACAACAGAAGGAAAGACTGCCTGCTCAGCGCCATCCCCACAGTTATTACGCTTGAGCCCATCATTGCAGCCACTGTGTCAATCCATCTTCTTGTGGGTCTTCCTGTCCTTTGCTGACCCTCTAGCAAGCATAGTGTCCTTCTCCAAGGGCTGGTTGGTCCTGATAATATACCCAATGTACATGAAATGAAGTCTCGCCATCCTAGCCTCTGAGGAGCATTCTGGCTGTACTTCTTCCAAGGCAGATCTGTTCTTTCTTCTGACAGGCCATGGTATACAATATTCCTCACCAACACCAAAATCTGAAGGCTTCAATTCTTCTTCAGTCCTCCTTATTCACTGTCCAGCTTTTGCATGCATATAAGGGGATTGAAAATACCATGGCCTGAGTCAGGCACACCATAGTCCTCAAAGCGACATCTTTGCTTTTTAACACTTTAAAGAATTCTTTTGCAGAAGATTTGCCCAGTGCAATGTGTCATTTGATTTCTTGACTGCTGTTTCCATGGGTGTTGATGGTGGATCCAAGTAAAATGAAATTCTTGATAACTTTTACCTTGCCTCCATTTATCATGATGTTGCTCATTGGTCTAGTTGTGAGCATTTTTTTTTCTTCATGTTGAGGTGTAATCCATACGGAAGGCTGTAATCTTTGATCTTCATCAGTAAGTGCTTCAAGTCCTCTTCACTTTCAGCAAACAATGTTTTGTCATATGAGTTTTGCAGGTTGTTAATGATTTTTCCTCCAATCCTGATGCCCCCTTCTTCTTCATATAGCCCATCTTGTCGGATTATTTGCTCAGCATACAGAGTGAATAACTATGGTGAAAGGATTCAACCCTGACACACAGCTTTTCTTATTTTAAACCACACAGTATCCCTTTGCTCTGCTCGAACCACTGCCTCTCAGTCTATGTAAAGGTTCTTCATGAGCACAATTAGATGTTCTGGAATTTCCATTCTATATACTAGCAATGAACTATTGGGAATCCAGAGATCTTGGTTGGAAGTGAGAGAAACAGTGGGTAATACTTGGGGTTATGTGTTAAGTTTACATAATGGAGGGCCTTCAATTTCATTTTAGAATTCTGGAAATTTATGCTGTTTTTCAGACTGTTGTAATATCAAATTCTCACATTCCAGTGTTTGACACTCAACTTTATAAGCCATTTTGCTTTTTATCACATAATCAGACACATAAAAGACTTAATTAAAAAAAAAACAGGTATGGACTAAATGATTTTACAAGGACAGGCAAATTTGAACTGATAATTGAGACTTGTTTTAAGAATTGACTAGTATAAGTAAGTCTATTCATGACACTGTTAGAACAAACTTGCTGAGCATTTTATACATAAAAAAGGCTTGAGTATTTTGAATGGGGTATTTCTATGGCTGAGTAATACCTCCTTTTCTCCTATGTTTAGAAATATATCCTATTACCATACCCAAAGCACGAGTTCCTAGGTGTCACAAAATGTTAAGCACTCAGCTATGAACTGAAAGATTGGTGGTATGAATCCACTCATAGGTACTTCAGAACAAAGGGCTAGTGATCTACTTCCAAAAGATCACAACCATCAAAAACCCTATGGAGTACAGTTCTGCTCTGACACATATGGGGTCATCATGAGCCAATATCTACTTGTTTCACTATTTTTTTTTTTACAGTAAGTGGAAATGGGAGCCCTGGTGGCACAATGGTTAAGAGCTACAGCTGCTACCCAAAAGGTCAGCAGTTCGAATTCACCAGCCTCTCCTTGGAAACCCTATGGGGCAGTTCTATTCTGTTCTATAGGGTTGCTATGAGTCAGAATTGCAATGGCAATGGGTATTAAGGGAAATGGACAAGCAAAGATAACTCTCATCTTTCAAAGTTACATGTTGATCATCCTCCATATTAACAAGTTCTAAAGTGTGACATAGCTTTAGAGTTTGCAAAGCATTTTTATGTTAAAAAACAGTTTTATTAATTATAGTACAGTTATATTGGGTTTATATTATATATATCATTTATAGATATGTTTTACATATATACAAAGCATATATATATAAGCTTTATCATAGCTCCTACTTTAAAGATAAGAAAACTATGATTACAAAAATGAGGGGGAAGAAGACACAAATAGATTGACATGTATTGGAAGTTTATTATGTATTATAACCTCCCATATGCTGTCTAAGTTAATTCATACAACACCCCCGAGAGATAAGAAGTATATCTCTGTTAATAGATGAACAGAATCTCAGGAGCAAATATCCAGGCTAGCAAATAGTACATAACAGAGCCAATGTTTGAACCCAAATGTCTGGCTTCAAAAATCTATATGTTTTACTAATTAGAACCGTCTTTTGTGAGTCCCGAAGGAAAATGTAACCTGAAGTCAGCATTTTCCACTCCAAATTTAGTGTTCTTCCCTCTGCGTCTCCTGGTTGAAACTGATATTCTCCAATCCACTCATCTTCAAGTTAGTTTTATACCATAACACATTTTAATTAATTCTCAAGCTTGACAATTAATTTTCACCCAGTTTACATGACCACAAATAGTTAAATTAAACCCTAATTTTATCAGGAAAATGACCCAAACCAAACTCTAATATTCATACTTTTTAAAATGTTTAATTTGACATCCGCTCTTTCTATAACTTCAGAGTCTCATAAACTGCATTCACAGAAATATTTTCTGATACAATTATCTCAGCCTTATAGACAACATTTGACAATCATCTCTTTTTTTACAAACCTAGACATGTCTTAATTATTGGCACATAGTGAGTTTTTTCTCTAAACTTCAGTGTTATCTTTTGATCATGTTGGAAGGCATCACGTTTTTCCTCTCGGAGTGCACATCTTGCAATTCTGTGCTGAGAGTCATAACTCTAAAATTATAGTCCAAGAATCATCTCAGATATAATGGGGGATTTATAGTAGGCAATTATAAAAATTATACTCGAGAATGAACAAGATGAACAAGTTTGTTACAATTAGTACAATACAAAAAACTAGTCACCGTCAAATTGACTCAGATTTACGGCGACCCTTTGTATGCCAAAGAACTGTGCTCCACAGGATTTTCAGTGGCTGCTTTTTCTAAAGTAAATTGCCAGGCCTTTCTTCCAAGGGTGGACTTGAATGACGCATCTTTCAGTTAGCAGTAGAATGCATTAACTCTTTGCACCACCCAAGTACTCCAGTACAATATAATCATATAAAATGTACAGATACTGTCCTTTTCTTTGGTGGATACCAACAAGTAAACAATGTAATTTTGCTCCCATAAGTTCTACAATGCAAAGAATTATGAACCTAGACCAAATACAATTAACAGAAGGAGTGTCTGTCATGCCTGGGCAGCTTCTGCTCTATTTCAGAATAAAGCTGTACAGCTGGCCTTCAGCGTTAAGGCATTTCTTTTAAATAGAATTGAAAACACTTAATGTCTCATCATGACAATGGAGTGTTTTTATTTTTTAAAACAATACACTAAGCTAATTAAGGAATGTTTAGAAATGTAGTTCTCTGTGATTAGATTGCATTTATAATCAGTTCAGTAATAGCTGACAACACCTTGCAGTTTATAACTACGAGTAGAAAACAGTTTTGGACACCCTGGACCTAACTTATCTTTTTTGAAATAATGTCTAATGGGTTGATAAATTGTATAAGTCTGAGGTACTATCTTCTTTCTCTTTGATTTTATAGCTCATGAGATTTCAGAGAGTTATAAAAATCACGCATATTCCGCCTTGTAAACAACAGCAAAAACCCACTGATTTATCTAAAAGTTAACTAGGTTTAGGGAAAACTTGTATGAGTTATTCCCTATGATGTCGTTTGTGTATGCTTTACCTCACAAAGTTTGTGATCTTACAAATTAAATTCATGAAGATGCTAATGAACTCTCTAGTGAGGAGTAATACTTTAGGCAATTCCTCCTGAAGAGGACGGTGCTTCACCAATGGAAGGAGTCTCAAAGGGTAACATTTTGGAGAAAGCAGTGACTCCAGGGAAAGGGGAAATGATAATCAACTACTTAGACAGTGTCCATGAGCAAATAGTCTTTTAGTTTGCTACCAATATCTGTGTTCATTATAGTAACATATTGCTAATATGTCATTTTTATCTATCTTTGCTTAGTGTATAAATTCAGAAAATAGAAGCCTGACACTTTAAACATTTGAAAACATATCTATATTTCATGAACATATTTCTTAAATATACTATTTTTGTGGAGGCATGAAGAAAATTTCTATTTTTACTTGTTAAAGACAGAGTTCTTAAGGTAAGAGTGGTCTCTATTTAGGAAAAGCCCTTGATGACTTCCTTGAAAGTCCAAGGTGAAGGTCAAAGGCTTCAGGGTGAAGGAGATGAGGAGGAGGTGGCCAGGCTTTCTGCTTAAGAAAAAAAGCTACGCAAACAGGAATTGGGGATAAAAGATAGCAATAAGAGATGGAGAGAGTGCCTAGAGCCAGGGGAGAGAGTGGGGTCTGGTTAGTGGAAATAATTGAAAGCTTACTAAGAGTAATAAGTTCTATATTTTAAATTACGTGCCGTAGGGTTTTGTGAGCTATCTCACCCACCTATTATGAATTTTCACAGAAAATCTATTATTCACAACTGTTAGATGTGCTTTTCATTTAGGGTAGAGCAGGGTCATCAATAGAAAAGACTATTTCTCATGTTTTGCTTAGCGAATAAATGAACAAATGGGTTCATGAATTGATAGTTATGCTTATATGTATTCTCTATGACCAATATTCCTAATTATACAAGTTATGTTTAATATTGAAAGACCACTGAGGCTCTAAAGATACCTAGGCCAGATCACCCCTCCATTATGTGGCCGCTGATTGCTGGGCTTTTGTGACTTCTTACGATTGCCTTTGAAGTCTCCATCTCTGTCTTCCTGCTGGGCTGCCAGTTATATCTCCAGGCATCACATCTTGCTGTGTCCAATTATCTTCAGTGCATTCAAGTTGCTCCTGCAGGTTGAGAAAATATATAGCTAAAGTCATTAAAAATCGTGTCAAAATCTAGTAAAAAGGCTGTGATTTAGCTCAGGGACTGTGAGTGATTCAGAACTTAATGTCCATAAACTTCTCTAATTTGGTTTTTGGGTGGGCCACTTTTTTTTTCTCTTTTGCTTTCTTTAGATGTGTTCTCAGTAGTTGCTATTACTATATAAATTATCTTTTAATGACTTAATGAGGTAAATGCTACCATGTAAGTGAGCAATCATCTTTAGGCCTAATCTGCAGAAGATAGAGGGATTGTTGGGAGGAACTTCATGCACAATAAGGAGTTATTAAAAGGATGGACTTGGAAGATGGTTATACCTGGGTTTTAAATCTATCTACACTAATCTAGGTGAAATATAAGAACTTGAAATAAGGCAGTGTTAATTCTTGCTCCATGCCCTTAGGTAAAATATAATCTTCTCTTCTTTTTCCTCTTAAATGAGGTCAGTGAAGAACCAAAAAGAAGGTTATAGTGAGGGAAGTCAGGGCATCGGTGTTTTATCCTCACATTGAGAAATTTAAAACTGGAAAGCACTTCACCCCTTAAGGTTTTAGTTTCTTATTTATAAATGAAGGAATTTAATTAATCTTCAATGTCTGATACAATATCTGAGTGATAGTAAACATACTCACATTTTGAAAAATAGTGAAGTATATGACATTAGTTTACTATTGTTGTGTAACACATTTCCACAAACTTATCAGATTAAAACAGCACGTATTTATTATCTCACAGTTTCTGTGGGTCAGGAATCTGGCCATGACTTATTTGGGTCCTCTGTCTATGGTTTCACAATGCTGCAATCAATGTGTCAGCCAGGGCTGGGTTCTCAACAGAGATTCAGTTGGAGAAAGATCTGCTTCCAAGCTCCTTCAGGTTGTTGGCAGAATTCATTTCTTTGCGGCTATAGGATTCACGGCAGCTTCCTTCATCAAAACCAGGAACAGAGAGAGAGAAAGAGACTCTGAGCCTAATCAGCTAGCAAGATGGAGACCTTTATACATACCATGAACACAGGGTTGACATCTCATCACCTTTGCCATATTACATAACCTAATCATGGGAGTAACAGCCTATCACCTTGCCATCTTCTTTTGATTAAAAGCAAGTCACAGATTTGCCCACACTCGAGGGGAGGGGATTACCCAAGGTATGAACACCAGGAAGCAGAGATCATGGGTGCCACCTTAGAGTCAGGCGATCACATGTATTTATATGAAAAATAAGAATTAATGTAAAATCTGTGTATTTCGCTTTTCTTTAAAAATTTTATCCTTCAGAGGCATTGTGTTAAATCTTGCTTTGTTTTTAATAGGGTAGGAGCAATGCCACAGAAATTCCAAAGGTCAAATGTTAATAAATTAATGAATATATATTAGGTATAAATTTTCTGCATACCTAATAACATACAATATTGTTATTAGCTGCCATTGAGTCAGCCCCCAACTCATACTGCTCCCATGCTCAGCAAAGGATAATGCTGTCAGGTCCTGCTCCATTCTTATGAATTGTGGATCTGACCATCGTGATCCATGTGGTTTTCATTGGCTGATTTTTGGAAGTAGATCACCAGCTAGTCCATCTTAGTCTGGAAGCTCCACTGAACTGTTCAGCACCATAGCAACACACAAGCCTCCACTGACAGATAGATGGTGGCTGCCCATGAAGTGCATTGTCTGGGAGTGAAACCCTGGCCTCCCGCACGGAAGGCAAGAATTCTACCACTTAACCACCACTGCCTCCATTAGCATACAATAGCAAATTTAAAAGTTTAATAAATACCCTTTTCAATTAAGTTTTGAAAAAAAATTAAATGGAATTATATCATTATGTTTAGTTAAATCTTACATGATTTCCACTGAATTCTACATGACAAATTCCAGAAAAAAAATTAAAGACTTGAATATTTAAAAAACAATGAATTAAGGAGGCAGCTCTATTTGTTTTATAGGTGAAAGAACCAAAGCTCAGAAAATTTAAGTTCCTAAGTATCATATAACATTGGTGAGCAGCAGAGGCCTGGGCCAAATATAGATTTGTGTGGCATCTAAGACCACAAAGTTGACAAGAGACCAAAGGCTGATGTGCTCTGTAAATGCCAAAGCTTTGAGTGATGTGAAAACATAAATTATGATTACCTATTGTTAAAGTGTTTATAATTCAGTTTTGGAAATTGAAAAATGAGCCCATAATAGGCAACATGATATTGTAATAAATTCTTGAAAAGAAGAATAATCTGGCAGCAATATGTGAGATGAAGTAGGATGAGGAAGGATGGAGTCAGAAAGGTAAATTAGAGTGATTTGCTGTGATTCCAGGAGTGGTATGATAATAGCTATAAAAAGGGTAAAAAAAAGAGTTTCTAAGGAAATTTCAAAGGAAGAAATAGTGAAAAGGAGTCAGAACTAAATTAAACTATAACTTTAAAACATGGTTTTGTCAATATAAACTGTATAGTATCAACCATGTGTAAATAGTCCTTTCATTTAGCTTATTTTATTAACAAAACTTGAATCAACTAAAATACATTTTAGTAAATGATATAGAATGATTTAAATTAACTCCTTCTATTTTTTAAAATGATAATTTGTAGTTGTCCATTAAGAATGAAGCCAATCCATACTTTTAGAGAAAGTGCATTTTAAAAATATAAAGTCAATAATATTCTGTAAATTATGAAATTCTAAGTAATAGCCCTGGGCTTCAAGTTAAGTTTCCCCTGGCTGGTTATTTTAATCTATGAATTATTTCATATAGGAAGCTGTTCGAAATGAATTCAGCATGGGTATGTCCTCTATCCATGATTTCACTGTATTAAGGAAGACTTCTAGGATGAGGTCCTATTTGAGGAGACCTTGAATGATACAGTGATACATGGAAAGTGGAAGGAAAAGTTACTTATAAAAAGCTGAGAAGGGAAGAAGCCTCCGAGATGAAAGAAGATAATGATGATGCTTTATGTAAGTAGAAAATAAGGTATCTTGGTTAAAGGTTTGTTTAAGACTAAAAAGATTTTGATATAACCAATATGTAATGGGAATGAGAATGAAATGAAAAGAAGCATGGATGTTTTTCTTGTTATTCTATACCTCAGCTATTATACACTGGATTAGTTAATGAATGCTGAGAAATGTTCTCTCCTGAAAATGACATTTATGAGTTTCTTTTTGCTTAAGGATATCACTGCAAAATGTTAAACAGGAGCAAATTCAGTAAAAATGAACATAACAAGACATTAACATAAGTCTCAAAAATAGTTCTGTGTGTGGGAGGGAAGATAGTTGCTCTAAACTTCATTAAGACAATTGTTGAGGATACATCTGGAATCTGATCCTTGAGAAGGCCAGAGCAATGAAAGTGTATAGCTATTTTATGTTAAAACGCAGACGTTTAGTTAGGATATGTCTGAACAAAGTGCATTTTTTAGTAACGTCCAAATTATTTACTTCCAAGAGGGCTTGATGGTATGTAGGGAGGACATTAAAGATGAGGAGTGAAGAGTGGGAGGTTATTTAATTTCTGTGATGGGATGGGAGAAAGTTCAGTGATGGGAAGTTCTATGCTTCGTCCCGAAACAGGATTAATCTAGATTTGACTTACACCTGAGAGGAATTTTGTTTATTCCCCCAGAATAATAAACTCACCCAGGGTAGAAATTATGTATAAAATAAAGGATATTCAGTATCAACTACTACCAGCCATCTGTCATTTTGTTGTACTGTGGTGGCTTGCATGTTGCTGTGATACTGGAAGCTATGTCACCGATATTTCAAATACCAGCAGGGCCACCGTTGGTGGACAGGTTTCAGCGGTGCTTCCAGACTAAGACAGACTAGGAAGAAGGACCTGACAGTCTATTTCTGAAAAAAATTGGCCAGTGAAAACCTTATGAATAGCAGCAGAACATTGCCTGATACAGTGCCCGAAGACGAGCCCCTCAGGTTGGAAGGCATTCAAAATAAAGAGCTGTCTCCTCAAAGTGGAGTTGACCTTAACGATGTAGATGGAGTCAAGCCTTCAGGACCTTCATTTGCTGATGTAGAACGACTCAAAATGAGAAGAAACAGCTGCAAACATCCATTAATAATAGAAATGTGGAGTGTACAAAGTATGAATCTAGGAAAATTGGAAGTCATCAAAAATGAAACAGAACACATAAAAATCAATATCCTTGGAATGAGTGAGCTGAAATGCACTAGTACTGGCCATGTTGAATCAGACATCATATGGTCTACTATGCTTGGAATGACAAATTGAAGAGGAATGGTGTGGCATTCATTGTCCAACAGAACATTTCAAAATCTATCCTGAAGTACAAAGCTGTCAATGATAGGACAATATCCACAAGCCTGCGAGGAAGAGCAGCTAATAAGACTATTATTCAAATTTATACACCAACTGCTAAGGCCAACGATGAAGAAATTAAAATTTTTACCAACTTCTATAGTCTGAAATTGATCAACTATGCAATCAAGATGCATGGATAATTACTAGTGAATGAAATGTGAAAGTTGGAAAAAAGAAGGATCTGTAGTTGGAAAATACGGCCTTGGTAATAGAAACGATGCAGGAAAATCACATGATAGAATTTTGCAAGAATGATATCTTCATTGCAAATACCTTTTTTCAACAACATAAATGGCAACCATACATGTGGACTTGGCCAGATGGAATACACAGGAAGACCAGATCGGTTGCGGAATGATATCAAGGACATCATACATGAAGAAAGCAATAGGTCACTAAAAAGACAGGTAAGAAAGAAAAGACCAAAATGGATGTCAGCGGAGGCTCTGAAACTTGCTCTTGAATATAGAGTTGCTAAAGCAAATGGAAGAAATGATGAAGTAAAAGAGCTGAACAGAATATTTCAAAGGGAGGCTGGAGAAGACAAAGTAAAGTGTCATAATGAAATATGCAAAGACTTGGAATTAGAAAACCAAAAAGAAAGAACACGTTCTGCATTTCTCAAGCTGAAAAATTAAAGAAAAATTCTAGCCTCGAGGTGAAATACTGAAGGATTCTAAGGGGAAAATATTCAATGACACAGGAAGCATCAAAAGAAGATGGAAGGAGTAAACAGAGTCACTGTACCAAAAAGAATTGGTTGACATTCAACCATTTCAAGAGGTAATGTATGACCAAGACCCAATGGTACTGAAGGAAGAAGTCCAAGCTTCACTGAAGGCATTGGTGAAAAACAAGGCTTCAGGAACTGATGGAATACCAATTGAGATGTTTCTAAAAATGAATGCAGGGCTGGAGGTGCTCACTTGTATATATCAAGAAATATGGGAGACAGCGACCTGACCAATTCACTGGAAGAGATCCATATATGTGCTCATTCCAAAGAAAGGTGGTCCAACAGAGTGTGGAAATCATTGAACAATATCATTAATATTACACAAAAGTAAAAATCGGCTGAAGATCATTCAAAAGTGATTGCAGCAGTACATAGACAGGGAACAGCCAGAAATTCAAGCTGGATTCAGAAAAGCGTGTGGAACAAGGGCTATCATTGCTGATGTCAGATGGACCTTGATTGAAAATAAAGAATACCAGAAAGATGTTTACCTGTGTTTTACTTACAACGAAAAGGCATTTGACTGTGTGGATCATAACAAATTATGGATAAAAGTGTAAATAATGGCATTCAAAAACATTTAATTGTGCTTATGAAGAGCTTGTACATAGATCAAGAGGCAGTCGTTTGAACAGAACCAGGGGATATTGCCTGGTTTGAAGTCAGGAAACATGTGCATCATTGTTGTATTTTTTAACCATACTTATTAAATCAGTATGCTGAGGAAATAATCTGAGAAGCTGGGCTATATGAAGAAGAAAGGATTGGAGGAAAACTCATTAACAACCTGTGATATGCAGATGACACAACTTTCCTTGCTGAAAGTGAAGAGGGCTTGAAGCACTTACTGATGAAGATCGAAGACTACAGCCTTCAGTATGGATTGCACCTCAGCATGAAGAAAACAGTAACTCTCACTCCTGGACCAATAAGCAACATCATGATAAATGGAGAAAACACTGAAGTTGTCAAGAATTTCGTTTTACTGGAGTCCACAATCAATGCCCATGGAAGCAGCAGTCAAGAAATCAAATGACAAATTGCACTGGGCAAATTTGCTGCAAAAGAACTCTTTAAGGTGTTAAAAAGCAAATACATCTCTTTGTGGACTAAGTTGTGCCTGACCCAGGCCATGGTGTTTTTAATTGCCTCGTATGCATGTGAAAGCTGAACAATGACTAAGGAAGACCAAAGAAGCATTGACGCCTTTGAATTATGGTATTGGCAAGGAATATTGACTGTACCACGGACTGCAAGAAGGACAAACAAGTGCCTGTTTAATAACATCAATTCCTTCCATATGCATGGAAAATGAATGCCTTATATTCAGTGATAAAGTACATATATAAGTACATAACCAAAGACATTTTTATGAATTCTCATTTCAACTTCTATGATATTGCCAAAGACCCACCGCAATGATGGGTTTGGGCTGCAGGATGATATATGGAATTAAAAAAACAAACAAAAACTTTCAAAACAAAGCAATGGAAGTAGGTTTACTCGAAAATCTTACACTGTAAGTATTATCATTTGTAATACCTCTGCATAAATGACAAGCTTTCCTTCAGTTCTAACATTGTGCACCAACAAGTTCATTTTTAATGTACTCACAAATCCCAATTCATTCATCCTTTCATTTCATAAGCTTTTATTAAGTGCCTACTAGAAGTGGCTTGTGTGTTATTATGATGCTGGAAGCTATGCCACCAGTATTTCAATTACCTGTAGTGTCACTCATAGTGGACAGGTTTTAGCAGGGCTTCCAGACTAAGACAGACTAGGAAGAAAGGCCTGGTGATCTACCTCCAAAAATTAGCCAGCAAAAACCTTACAGACTGTAACAGAACATTGCCAAACTCCCTTGCTTTGGACAAGTCATCAGGCGGATCAGTCACTGGAGGAAGACAACTACTTGTTGAAGTAGAGGGCCATCGAGTGTGAGGGAGACTCTCAGTAAGATAGATTGGCACTATAGCCACAGCAATGGATTCAAACATGCCGGTGATTGTGAAGATGACACAGTACTGGGCAGTGTTTCATTCTGTTGTGTGTACTGAGGTCACTAAAGTCAGAGCCGACTGGAAGGCATCTAATAACAAGAGGCCAGACTGTTCTGGACACCGCCGATTCAATGATGAATAAAAGAGAGAAAAATTTTGCATTCAAGGAACACCTTGTCCACTCTGAGCCACATCTCCCTTCCCACACTGTCTGCAAAATTCTTTTATGTATATTTCTGAGCCCAAGTAGCTCATCCATAGTGATTGCTTTCCTGCAACCAGGGTCATTTCTCTGCATTCGCCAGAATTCTGAATATGCGTGAGTCTTCGAAGATTCCGATATTACTCAGCTCTTCCTAATTCTGGTTAGTTTGCCATCTCTTCATGTGTCTTCTCTTGCCTACATCAAAGGACATTTTTAAAAGGCAGGATTTCTTTTTTTTTTCCCCCTAATCAAAGCAGCGCCTCCAAATAATATAGAAATGAGCACGGATTGTGCTTAACCTAAGTCTCCTCAACCCTGACTCCTACTCCAGTGACAGGGTACTTTCACTTTTTATTTTATACATCTCTCTACTCTTTGAAGCTTTACAAGTATGCACAACTTTTTCTTATCAGACAAAACAATAAAGATATTAAAAAGTTTGAGTTAGCTGCTAAGGGGGTGTGTTAAGCAAATACATCCTCAAAAAAGATTTTCATGTATTACATAGATTTGTGGAAGCTACTGAGAGAATTCTATGAATTAATCAAGTATTTCTTATGCAAAGTAGAGATACTGATAAGAAGTATTTTCTCAGCCCTATCTCCTGTATAATTAAGAATACCACAAAAAGTAGAAGGTTCATCCTCCAGAATTTGAATGAAACACTGAACAATTCCCACTCTTCAGGAAAAAAATTTATTTGTTAATTCATAGAAATTACTTCAATCATGGACTTTAAATATAAAAGAAAGAATTAAAAAAAAATTTTTTTTTTTTGGTACTTTAGATGAAGGTTTACAGAAAAAACAATAATTTCTCATTAAACAGTACACGTACAACCCCACGACATGTCAACACTGTCCCTTCTCAACCTTGGGTTCCCCATTACCAGCTTTCTTGTCCCCTCCTGTCTTCTAGTCCTTGCCCCTGGGCTGTTGTGTCCCATTAGTCTCATCTGTTTTATGGGGCTGTCTACTCTTTGGCTGAAGGGAGAACCTCAGGAGTGATTTCATTACTGAACTAAAAGGGTGTCCAGGGGCCATACTCTTGGGGTCTATCCAGTCTCTGTCAGGCCAGAAAGTCTGGTCTCTTTATGTGAGTTAGAATTTTGTTCTACATTTTTCTCCAGCTCTGTCCAGGACCCTCTGTTGTGATCCCTGTCAGAGCAGTCCATGGTGGTTGTACTGGATTCAGTCTGGTGTAGGCTGTGGTAGTTGTGGTCCATTAGTCTTCTGGACTAATCTTTTCCTTGTATCTTGTTTTCTTCATTCTCCCTTGCTCCCAAAGGGCTGAGATCAGTGGAGTATCTTAGATGGCTGCTCACAGGCTTTGAAGACCCCAGACACTACTCACCGAGGTAGAATGTAGAACATTTTCTTATAAACTGTGTTATGCCAATTGAGCTAGATGTTCCCCGAGACCATGGTCTCCACAGTCCTCTGCCCAGCAATTCAGTACCTCAGGGAGTTTGGATGTGTCTATGGAGTAAAAGAGGGAATTTTTGAAGAAGACCATTCAAATATGATGAATAGACATTAGAATTTGATTGTAATGTTCAATGACCCTTAGTCAGATGAACAAATCTGGCCAAAATCTTGATTATAAGTCATTTTTCTGACCCAATCCCCATTCC
This sequence comes from Trichechus manatus latirostris, assembly GCF_000243295.1. Lineage (NCBI taxonomy): Eukaryota > Metazoa > Chordata > Mammalia > Sirenia > Trichechidae > Trichechus > Trichechus manatus. Next base: position 251,912 of record NW_004443975.1, on the reverse strand, counting down.
CATCATCATTTGATTTTTGAGAGATTTCTGACCCTTACCACGTCAAAGTCCCCACTCCAGAGGCTAAGTGTGGAGATGAACGAGACCCATGAATATGACTATGTTCCAAATATGGCTTGTTAATTAAACAAAAGAGTGTTGAAAGTTTAACTGTTCATTTATTTAAAAAAACAAAACAAAAACTACTGCCATCCAGCCGAGTCGATTCTGACTCATAGTGACCCTATAGGACAGAGTAGAATTGCCCAGTAGGGTTTCCAGGTAGCAGTTGGTAGGTTAGAATTGCTGACCTTTTGGTTGGTAGCTGTAACTCTCAACTCAACAGCAAGGGGTTTGGTTTGGGTTCACTTACAAGCCTCAGTAAATTGTCTCTTCGATGACAAGGCCGTTTTAAAATGACCATGCCAAACTGTCTCTGCCAATAAACCATGTTCCTTGGGCCTTATATCCATGGGTTCATGACCCTGACCTTCTTTCTCCTTTCCTTTATCCTTCTTGACTCTTTCATAAAACTTGTGCTGATGTGTGTGTGTGTGTGTGTGTATGTGTGTGTGTGTGTGTGTGTCAAATAGCTCCATACTACCTGGAAATGAGATCTTTATTAATATTTATTGTAACCTCCATCCATACAAGAGTGATTGTCACTTAATAGATGATCAATCTGCTTGTTGAAATTGCTGCTATTTTAATGAATTTTTAACATAAGACATTAAACAATAGCAATACTCTCAGAAAAGCAAAATACCATTTAAGAAATTTTAATATAAGGCATGGTGTTGTAAATGGAAGAGTGAAGTTAGAGAGTGTGTTTACAAAGGTTTTTCTATTTATTATCTTTTTTATTTGGGAGAGAAGTAGAAAAAGCTTTTAAGTGACCATAAAGTGAAGATACACAGTTTTAGTAGCCAGGTCGCAAGATGATCTCCAGTGTTCCCACCTCTGTTCATGCCCTGTGTCTACCTCACTGACTAAGGTTGACCTGTGCTGTCTTAGTTTCCTAGTGCTGCCATAACAAAAGATACCACAAATAGGTGGCGTTAAAGAACAAAAATTTATCTTGTCACGGTTCTAGAGGCTAAAAGTCTAAATCAGAGTCTCAACCATATCAAACCTTCTGTGCGTCTCTGTCCTAGCATCTGGTGTCTATTGGCAGTCCTTGATGTTCTTTTGCTAGTAGATGACTCTTACATGGTGTGAATCTTCTCCCTGTGTGTGTCTCTGTGTCTATTCTTTGCTTTTTATAAGACACCATTCAGAAATGATCAAGTTGAAGCCCCACCTTGCTCTGGTATGAACACAATAACAAACAAAAGAAAAACTCTATTTTCAAATGGGGTCATATTGACAGCTATAGGGTTTAGGACTTCAACATAACTTTTCCTGGGGGGTAGATACAACTCAATCCATCACATACATTAATAAGTGAGATACTGGGCAAATAACGGAGAAAGACTTCTGGAGCCAAGTCATAAAAGATATTGTAGCTTCTCCCTTTCTCTCTGGAAGACTTGCTCTGGGGGAAGTCAGCTGCCATGTCACGAAGACACTCAAGCATCCTATAGGAAGATCTTTGTGGCAAGAAGAGTCCATCTGCTAACAGACAGCAACAACTTTCCAGGCATGTGAGTGAGCCACTTTGGATGCAAACCTCAGCTCCAGTCAGAGTTACAGAAGACAGCAGCCATAGCCAACATTTTCATTACAATCTTATGAGAGACCTGGAGGCAGAACCACCTTGCTACTTTGCTTCCAAATTCCTGATCCACAGAAGATGTGAGCTAATAAAAGCCTCTAGGTATTGGAGTAATTTGTTATCCAACAACAGGTGACTATATAACTGTATTTATGAAAAAAAATCACTGTGACTTTTAAAACTCTTGAGTTTCAGGCCATCACATTTACAGTATGGAAATATATTTAACATAAGAAGCAAAAATGATTTTCTGACAGAATCTAACTACTTTGTGTGAGGTTATAACCATGAAAACACTCTGGGAGAGACATATTTAAAAATATCTTTCCCTGATCTTTTTTATTTTTAACAATGCTAGCAGTCTACATAACAAGTCTGATTAGTGCACAGTTATGGAAACTTGATCTTAGAAATAGTTTTACAGCTTTCCATTTAAAAAATTATGAATATTTAATTCAGGTGGTGTTAAATTAAAAAAATCAATCTCTTAATTCTGCTATTCCCAATTTAACATAATTTAATTTTAATAAGCTATCCTCAAAATGTAAAAAAAAAAAACCCATGAACCATGAATATATGCATGTAATTTATCTGATAACAAAGTGATGCCTATTGCTATTTTTTAACCTGCTATGCCTATTTTATTCTTTAAATCCTGTTGCAAATGGTGACTAAGATGCAAAGTGTTCAATAGTAAGAATAAATCTTGTTCTAAAGTAGAATGATAGGCTGAGGCTGTAGTTTATTTCTCCCTCAAATTTTATGCTGGAAAAGAAATGTGAAGCGAGATAAAGATAATTCACCTATCCTCCTAGTAATTGTACTCTATCATTCTTCTTATTGATTTATGCAAACAAGCTGCTATAGTTTTTCCTTCCAATAGGCAGCTCACATGCAATATCTCTTCCAAACCCTTCTTAAGGAATTTAATATACCCTTCATAAAAGAACTGTGTTTTATGCCTCTTCTGAGTAGATGTATTTTTTGAAGAATTCTGATGGCCGACATTTCTGTGGTCTAAGTTGGTAACTGGAGTGAAATATAAATCAAATCAAAAAGAAACTCAAACTAAGAAGCCTGAGTGACTCCAGTACTTAGCCTATCTCTCATGTGCAGAATTAATAGGTCTCAACTGGAAGCTCATATCTCAGTGAGAACAAATATTAAGTGCTGTTGTTTCTTAGGTTGTTAGGGGAAGGTTAAGTATATTCCACAGGAGGTACTGGTCAGTAAATCTCCCTGATTACTTGTCAATAGAGGGAAGGGAGAGTAATAGCATCGTTCTCCTCATCTAACTCTCTTAATATTGAAAAACCTTCTGGGTCTTCTTTTGGTGAAGAGGTGTGCTCAATACTCTTGGTTCTCCTGCGGTAAAAGTAACACAGTATCTTTTATATTGAATCATTTCTACATTTTGCCCACTATCCTCAAGCTCTTTTTTTTTTTAATAACCACCAAAAAAACAGTTGTTGTCAAGTCAGCTCCAACTCATGGTAGGACCCATGTGTGTCAAAGTAGAACTGTACTCCATAAGATTTTCAATGACTAATTTTCAGAAGTAGATCACCAGGCCTTTCTTCTTAGGTGCCTCTGGATGGACTTGAACCTCCAACATTTTGGTTAGCAGCCCAGCTTGTTATCTGTTTGCACCACCCAGGGTCTCTGTTTTAATCACACTAACGTTTAAATCAAACAGAATTGATTACAACCTTCTACAAAGATATTTACCAGCTATCTGGAATACATTTCTTAATCACCCCAAAGCTTAGTTTCTTCACCTACAAAATAGGAGTGATAATACTTAACACTGATTTCTAAGAAATATTATTGTGATTAATTTACCTTGAGAAAAGGGGAAGTGAAACCACATAGAATATATTTTGTTTAGAGTGCGTTACTCTGATTAAATAAAGTGTAGATGACTTTGAACTGGTCAACAACACCTAGGTTCTAATAGCAACAAGGTCTTATTTATTGGAACTTTTTTTCCCCCTTCCTGAAGTAGAATAAAGCAGTTTAGCATGAACAATTACATCCCTGCTTCTCTGTTTAAGTTTTAGGAGAAACTGGCTTCTCCCTTAGGGAAAGGCACGACAGCTTGTTTTCTGATGGACAGGACTTCAGGTGGTGCTACAGAATATGTTCAGAGTGCTAAGGCTTGGTAATCAGATGCAGCTGCTGCAATGGGTATTTGACTTGTGCACAACACATTGATGTCCTAGGGTGGCTCCCTTTAAATGACAATGGAAAATGGAGTACTTGAAAATCATAGTTTAGGATGAGACACTGGAATCTGCTGCCAGCTCAGATATTGGAAGGGAAAACGTCCAGAGTTTGTGAGTTTTGCCCTGCGTCCTGGGGCAGGAGAATGGCAGAAACGGGTGCCCATATCTTTTATTGTCCGCTGAACCTTATCAATGCTCCTCTCTTGAGCGCTCAGTGCCTTGACTCACATGTATGGTTCCTCCACCTAGCTAAGAAGCATGCTGAACACGAAAATACACAAGATTGTGGCGATGTTTCAATAAAAAAATGAATGAACGTATACCAAATATCCAACTCAATAACTAAGTCATGGTAGACATCCAGCAAGTCACATGAATTCCATTGCTCTGTCCTTTGCATTCGTTTATTCAACAGGATATACATTCAATGGGGTTCTTTAATTAAGCATTTTCTCTTTCTGTCATTAAAAATGTGTAATTTATGAAGATTTATGTTTTTATATAAATATGTTAAATAAAGTGGTAGATAATAAGAAATGTGCTCATATTTGAGATCAATACACTTTTTACAATACTGAAAAAAAATTGACTTCTCAGTTTTCGGCAGTATGACTCTTTGGTTTGATGACATTAGCCCTGATCAGTGTCTCCTGCCACCTGTAAGTAGCCCTTGGGTGTGACATCTTGTGAGTAGCTGAGCAGCAAGGGGCTAACAGAAGGAGGGAGCTGGATGGGGGGAGGGGAGACACTGACATGGAAAGATGAGCAAACTGCTTAGTGGGGAGAAGGGCAATCCCAGCACCGTGTCTGAGGTGTACAGCACTTTCTACAGTATATCGGGAGAGTTTTTTTCACATCTAATCAAGTGGAAAATGATGATATCTCATGGGAATCCAGCTGGGAGTTAAAAACTGGGGAGTGTGGAAATGAAAAGCATCATTGCCACAGATCTGTACATAGATATGAGAGAGCTAGTTTATAATCATACTTAAGTGCAAGGCCTGAGACAGTGGCCATACTGACTGCATAAAGAGAGTGGTATACAAGGGTTCAGATGAATTAGACACGTATTGGTTCAACTTACGTAGATAAGCATGAGACTGACCCTTCTCCCATTCTCCACTTCTTCAATGCACACACACACACACACACACACACACACACACACATACACACAAACCAGTTGTTCTGGAATTGATTTTGACTCATGGTGACCACGAGTGTCAGAGTAAAACTGTGCTCCATTTGATTTTCAACAGCTGATTTTTTGAAAGTAGATCACCAGGCCTTTCTTCTAAGGCATCTCTGGTGGACTTATCTCTGGTGAACCCCAACCTTTCAGTCAGCCTAGTGCCTCAACAATTTGTACCACCCAAGGACTTCTCAGCACAATTGCACTAATTACAATGCTATATAACATTATTTCTTCAGGCTTTGGGAGGCATTATATTAAAACCGTTCATGTGAAAAATACTTTGGTGTGTTTTGAAAATGATGTTCATTTTGGTCTTTGAATTTTTTTTAAAAAAGTCTTTATGATAAATTTGTGAATTCTCACTTTGAGGAAGCAATAGTTTAAAGATTAAGTTAACCTCCTTTTTTAAAAATCAGATGGTGAAATATAACTCAATAAATTTGTTTTCGATTTTGCTGACATTAGTGCTGAAGTCTAGTAAGGGAATAAAATCAAGTATTCTTTCAATAGATTCTCTTTTGCTTTATCTTAAAAATTTTAAGTTTTTCATTATTCCCCTACAATTAAAGATTAAATGGGGCGAGATGGACATTAAGAACAAGTAAATGTAATATTATAAACACTTAAATAGAAATACGTTCTTTTGAACAAAATCTTCATTTCCTGTAGATTTTCTTATGGAACAAGCCTACAAGTTCTTCTTCAGAGATTCAGATATTTGAGGTTAAGTCTCTAATATATTCTATTCACTTTTACTTTTCTTGAAGGGCAATAGCTAGCACATGGTAGCTAGCTATTGATCTTAATTCATTTTGTGATTTTTAACATTTAAAAGTCTGTTAGTATTATTTAGCAAGCAATGGAATGTGTATTTATGTGTCCTCTTCACTCTTCAGGATAATTAATTAAAGTTAATATTGGACAAGAATACAGTGTTATGTGTTGTAAGAATATACTATTATGTATTCTAAGAAAACAGGATTATGTATTCTAAGAAAACAGGATTATGTATTCTAAGAATACAGCATTATGTATTCTAATATTTTCTGGATTTGTTACATCCACATTCATTTATTCAACATATAAAACACAATGTGTGAGACTCAGAGGCACATCAGAAAGACTCAGTGTATTCCAGGCATCGTGAATCATGGGATCTAAGAAATAAGGCAGTCTTTAAACAAATTGACTACATTTGAACAAACAAAAGCATTTACTAGAAAAAGTCTGAAATACAGTTTGAAAGGCGAGAGAAATCTTCCTGGAGGAAGTGATTTTAGATGAGCCCTAAAGGGCGAATCAGGGTCTCACACACGAGACTGAGACGAGAAAAGCTGGGATCAAGGTCTAAAAAAGCCACTCTCTTAAAAAGTTCATTTAGAGGTCAGCAGTTCAAATCCACCAGCCACACATTCCATAAAAAACCTATTGCCACAGAGTCGATTCTGACCCATAGTGGCCCTATAGGACAGAATAGAACTATCCTATGTGGTTTCTAAGGCTGTAATCTTTATGGAAGCAGCCTACCACATCTTCCTCTCATGGAGCCGCTGGTGGGTTCAGTCCCCTGACCTTTCTCTTAGCAGCTGAGCACTTTATCCACTGCACCATCAGGACTCCTAGTCACACATTAAAAAACCAAAAACCAAACCCATTGCCATGGAGTTGATTCGAACTCATAGAGACCCTATAGAACAGAGTAGAACTACCCCATAGGATTTCTAAAGAGTGGCTGGTGGATTAGCAGTCAAATGCTTAGCCACTGTGCCACCACTACTAGGACTCCAGCTGACACATTAGTGAATGTTATCTCCAGGAACTTCATCAGGTCCTCCCAGTGTAGATGTAAGAAAGATATCCTCAACCTTAGCAGAGACCAAAATCAAAAACCAAACCTGTTGCTGTTGAGTCAATTCCAACTCATAGCGACCCTATAGAACAGAGTAGAACTGCACCATAGGGTTGCTATAAGTCAGAATTGACTTGATGGTAATGGGTTTGGTTTGTTTTTTTTTATAGGGTTTCCAAGGAGCAGCTGGTGCATTTGAACTGCTGACCTTTTGGTTTAAAGGCAGTAGCACTTAACCATTGTGCAGGGAGGGAAGGGTATTCATTGTGAAAGAAGCCCAGAGCATTCTCCATAACAAAGTTCTGCTCACAAAGGGGAGGTGGGGGAGGCAACAGCATTAACCAAAAACCCGCTGCTGTCGTGTGGATTCCAACTCTATAGCAACACTATATTCAATTCTGAAAACTTATCTCAGTAGGAAAAAGGGAATTTCTCCCTGCTGCAGTACCTCCGTCTTTCTGTCTCATTTAAGGTAGGGGAAAGCCACATAGTTAACACAGGACATGGCTTTAAAGAAAGTCAGGTACAGTGATGGGGGAAAGGAGAAAAAAAATGTAGATACACCATTAAAAGAGGACAGAAACAACCCCAAGAAACAGCTCCACTAAGCAACTGAGACTTAATAAGAAGATTATAGAATGCTCCCCCCATCAACCACCACATCAACAGAGCCTCTGGCGCCTATAACTACAGCAAATAATAATAACAGGCCAACTTCTAGGAGATTAACAAAATACTCACACTGAAGACCTATTTATCTAAGCTCTTATTACCTGATACATCGCTGGGTTTAACCCCAAAATTGCAAGACACTCCAAAAGGCAAGAAAAAATACAGCATGAAGAGATAAAGCGAGCATCAGAATCAGGCTCAGACATGACACAGATTTTGGGACAAGCTTGCAGGAAATTTAAAATAATCATGATTAATATGTTAAGAGCTTTAATAGAAAACGAAAACAACATACAAGAACACACGGTTAATGTAAGAAAGATGAAAACTGTAAGAAAACTTCAAACAGGAATGTTTGAAATAAAAAACAAAATAAGAGAAACGAAGAATGCTTTCGATCAGTTCATCAGTAGACTTGACATGGCTAAAGAAAGAATCAGTGAACTTGAAGATAGGTCAATAGAAACTTCCCAAAATGAAATGTATAGAGAAAAAAAGGAATGGAAGAAAGTAAAAAAAAAAAGAACAGTATATTCAAGGACTACGGGGCAATATCAAAATATATAACATACAAATAATTGGAATACAAGATGGAGAGAAAGTGAATGGAGCATAACAATTATTTGAAGTAACAATGGCTAAGAATGTTCCAAAATTAATGACAGATACCAAACCACAAATCCAAAAACTATAGAGATCACCATGCAGGATAAATACCAGCAACAAAAATACCAAGGTATATCATATTCAACCTGGGGGGAAAAAAAAAAAACTAAGAAAAATAAAATCTTGAAGAAAGCCAGTACAAAAAAGAACCTTAACTATAGAGGAACAAAGCTAAGAATTGAAGTAGACATCTCATCAAAAGTCATGCAATTAGTAAGATTATGAAGTTAAATATTTAGTGTTGACCAAAAAAAAGCCCACCAACCAAGAATTCTATATCCAGTGACATTATCTTTGAAAAGTGAAGAAGAAATAAAGATATTCTCAGACAAATAGACATTGACAGCATATGTTGCCAGTAGACCTGCCTTAGGAGAACATTAAAAGAAATATTCCATAGTAGAAAAATAATACAAATCAGAAATACAGATTTATATAAAGTAAAATACTGAGAGAGAATAAATAAAGGTGAAATAAAATCTTCAGTTTTTTATTCTTAATTGATCTAAGAGGCAACCGTGATGGTTAAGCATTCAACTACTAACTGAAGGATGGCAGTTCAAATCCACTCACCGGTGCCTCAGAAGGACAGCCTGGAGGTCTACTTCTGAAAGTCACATACATCAAATCCCTGTGGAGTGCAGTTCTACTTTGCACAGGTGGGTTACAAATGAATCCAAATTGAGTTGATGACAATTGGTTTATTTTTGTTCAATATAATAAGAGAAACAATGTTTTGGATGATTATAGCTTATAGATAAATGAAATGAATGACAGCATTGTTACAATGCAGAAAGTGGAGGAGGATTGGAAATACTCTAAGATACCTAAAATAGAAAAAGAAGTACAGCATTATTTGAAAGTGGATTTAGATTAGTTATAAATGGATACTGCAAACCCTAGGGCAAAAATTAAAAATTTTTTGAAAAGACATTTAATTTCTGTGCTAAAGGAGGAGAGAAAATGGAATCATAAAATTCTCAATTAAAAGCAGAGAGGAAAGAAAAAGAGGTGAAGATGAAAAAACAAAAACATCGATTAACAAGTAGAAATAACAAACAGAAGGCAGTTCTAAATACAGTGTATATGAATCCATCTATATCAATAATCTCTTTAAATTTAAAGGTCTAAATACACCAATTAAAAGAGAGAGATTTACAGTGTTGATTAAAAAAAATGATAAAGACAAAGATAGATTAAAAGTGAAGGGATGGAGAAAGACATACCATACTAACACTAATCAAGAGAAAGCTGGAGTAGCTGTATTAATCTCAGGCAAAGTAGACTTCAGAACAAGAGAAATTATCATAGGTGGAAAGAGTCAATACATAATGACAAAGGAGTTAATGCTTCAAGAAGACATAACCTGTTGAACCCGTTGCTGTTGAGTCGATTCCGACTCATAGCAACCCTATAGGACAGAGTAGAACTGCCCCATAGGGTTTCCAAGGAACAGCTGGTAGATTTGAACTGCCAACCTTTTGGTTAGCAGCCAGACTCTTAACCACTAAACCACCAGTGCTCCTTAGAGACAGTAGTGCATTTATATTGGAAGATCTTTAAAGTGACAGAGCCATGTGACCCTTCGGCAAAGCCAATCAATCTAAGTGGTTCTGAGGTTACTGATTTTTCAGTTGTCTTTTACATGTCAAATCCAGAAATTTAATAGTTAAGAATTATATTTGTAAAATACATTGTTTTAGAAATCTTTCTAGTCAGGCATAAGATGTTGTATTTTTATGGGTGAAGGCAACATATGTGAAGAAGTAGAATATTTTAGAGTACTCTTGTGGGAATGTTATTCAAATTGTCAAATCGATATTGTCAACATGAGAGTGCTTAATAAAAATAAAAAAGGGGAAAACGCCATGGAAACAATCCCTGCTAAGAGGAAAAAAATGTAATTTTGCAATGTTCTAATACGTTAATCGAACAGATTTCATGTTTGCTTTTCATTTCCCAGTGGTATGCTAGGTGAAGATGATTAGTGCAATGTAAAATATATTATTTAAGTAATTGAAAGTTGTGAGGAAATTTTGATTTATTCCTAGTAACATTCTAGATTTGGAATTATCACAGTGAGTCATGATTTAGAGATGTAAAATTTCGGTAAGTTTTTTTAATTACATAATCAGGTGTAAAGTAAAAATTAATTGCTTTTAAGAATACTTCCTTGAGGATACTTTTTTTTTTTTTTTGGCTTAACTAAATAAGAAATTACTTAACACAGGTTGTCCTCTTAGTTCTTCTGCTGTGTAAGAGAATGAAAATACCAAGGTTATAGTATCAATCATAGGGACCCTGGAGTAGCTGCATTAATCTCAGTGGCTAAGCATTTGGCTTCTAACCAAAAGGCTGGCAGTTCATATCCACCAGCTGCTCCTTAGAAACCCTATGGGGCAGTCCTACTCTGTCCTTTTGTGTCACTATGAGCCAGAATGAACTTGATGGCGACTTTTTTTTTTTTAGTATCAATCATAGAATTACAGTTATTAAAAATGAGAGATAATGTACCTCTTAAAAAGAACTACAAGAAATTTGAAAATGTTTCACTCATGTGTTATTAAAAATATGTTTTAAGAACAGCTTACCTGCTGTTTTATTTTAAGAAGAAATAATTGCAATGCCTTGTCTGTATTTAGTTTTCTTTTAAGGTTGAAATTATTCAATCTATTCTTTGATTAGAGAATGGAAATAGAAACAATTTAATTAACTTAAATAATTTGCACAGATTCAGAATTTTAGTATTTGAAGCTGTATAATCATCAGTGACTAAAACACTAGTCCCAATATTGACCCCTGAGTCCTTGAATTAATCCTTTCTGTCAGCATTCACCTATTGTTATATGGCAAGCAGAGTGCTAGGTCCTATGAATATTGATCAAAACTGAATTCCTGACTTCAGGACACACAGTACAATGGCAAAGAGAATAAAAAATAATAATCCTTCATTATAATCCTATAACCCTATGTGGCTACCAAAAGCAACTAACTCTGGTTAACTTTAACAGAAATGGTATTTATAAGGAAGAACATTGGGAAATGCAGAAAATAGGAGGAGAGTCTGGGAACCATATCTTGTAAGACCCAAAAGGACTGAGGGATGGTAGGTGTGGTGGTGAACTTGCTGGAAACTGCTGCTGGCAGGATCACAGCTGGACAATTGCTCCATCCCTGCTGGGTTCTTCTTGGGCAAATACTGCTCTGGGAATAGTTTCTCAGCTGCCCTTGGGTCTTTGAGTTGCTGCCTCAAGATTCTAAGCCAGGCCTGTGGTATATATTTTGCTGAACTTAGGTAATGTATCTAATGCTCTGGCTGTCAAAGAAAAAGGAGAAAATATTTGCCACATGTGATCCTAAGACAGGATGCAGGGCAAAGGTTCATCACAGGGGTCAAGAAGAAAAGGCACCGTAGGTAGAGCATCCTGATGGGAGGGTTAAGTCTTGCACGTTTCATGCTCGGTTGAGGTACACTCAGCCCTCATTTGTATACAGTTTATAATAAGTTGAGAAAAATGTAGTTTGTCAGTACCTACTTCAGCCCCATTCCCACTTTAACCATGTAAATTGATTTCTTACATATTGTTCCAGGATTTTGTTCATATATTCAAGTAAATATGAATATAGAACTTTATTTCCTCCCTATATACACACAACAAAACATATTTAAAAAACTCTTCTATATCTTACCTTTCCTATTAATATATCTTGGAGCTCTTTCCCTATCTGCATAGAGAGATTCTTCTTTGTTACAATTTCATACATCATGATGGATCACCATAATTTATTTAACTAGTACCTTATTGATGGATGTTTAAGATTTTCCTCAATCTTCTGCCACCACAATTTTTGCAATGAACATGCGAGAATCATTTTGCAAGTGTGCATATGTATCTGTAAGATCAATTCCCATATGTGGAATCACTATGTCAAGGAGTACATGTGTTTGTTATTTTGATAAATATTGACATTTTTTTTGCATTAGAGTTGAATTTTTGCTCCCATCAGCAGTTGTAGGAAGTCCCCAATTCACCACTTCTCCAAAAACATTGTGATGTTGAGCTCTCGTACATTTATCCATATGATACAGTTGCAAGTTGCTTTACTTGTTTGTCATTTTTCTTTTATGCTTGTTTATCAAATTTTGCCATGTTGAAGTTTGGCTTTTTGAACTTTTGTCGTTGCTGTTTATTAATATTTCCCTTATTGTTCCTGGATTATGTGTCATAATTAGACTTTCCCCACCACACAATTATAACGAACTCTCCAATATTATCTCCCAGAACTTTCACACTGTTGCTTTCACATGTAAATCTTTGACCCATTGGAAATAAATTTGTTGTGTGTGATGTAACTCCAAACCTGTCTTTTCCACATATATATCCAGTTACTTCTTTATCGAAGTCTATAATTTACTTCCTGTCTGATGTACCATGTTTATCCTACACTAAATTACCATACATATTTCTGTTTATCTCCAGAGTTTTCATTATTTTGCATTTGTCTATTTGACTATCTTTTTCTAAAATAATTTTTTTTATATGTAAACCCACCAGGCTGAAGGTTTTACTTCATAAAATATGAAAGAAGACTGTTAGGCAAATTGTAGCACTGGATTTAACTTTAATTATTGAAAAATAACTGATAATATGAAAGTAAAAGGGGGCTTGGGAGAAAAGTAGACACAGAGTTTTTTTTGTTGTTGTTTTTGCCAAAAATATCTCCCCTACCAGCCTGTCCATAGTTCTTGAAATTATCACACAATGTATTCTTTAGGGTTACAGTGTTGACAATTCCTTTTCAAATGCAAATGTAAAACTGCCTAAAACATTTTTTTCACAAAATAAAATGCAGCAAGAGCTAAACCTTTAGATACAGCAGGCCAAACCCAGTTAGACTACATTGTATCAGAGGCACTGCGGAATTACCAAGGAACTCTCCCATTTTAAAAGAGATTATGCCTTTCTGTTACTTCTGCATTCATTTCCATGAATCCACACTAGATTGATCCCATAGTCAGTTCCCTGCCCAGTACTGTGTCAGGATCTCAGCAGAGGCTCAGTTTATGTTTTTAAAATGAGGATATTTTAATCCAGCCTAGGGTTTGATGTATACTGCTACCAACGTTGAGTTTGGGGATTATTATGTTGGTACCTTTCTTTTGTCATCCCTCCATGCTACAGAAGCAACCTGAATGCCATCCCCAAAACTCACGAAACATTCTCTAAAGCAAGCGTAAGCCCATTAGAATAATCTATAAGCTTCTTGACTGCAGCTGTCACAGTGACTTTTTAATGTGCTGGGTTACATGAGCAGCCCACTTTAGTGCACTTTGTGTCTCAAACCCAATAGATCGCAAAGATAAAGCCACTAGCTCTTGAGCCAAAGTGCAGGTCTCCTTTATTATATTAACAGCACCTAAATCCTTAGAAGGAACCCTGAAAGGCATACTTTCTTAAAATAGATTTTTTTCTCTTCTCCCATGCTATCAAATATTATAATTTTCTGCACAGCTTTTATTGAAGTATAATTTGTATATCATAAAACACAGATATATTTTATTTTAAAATTATGTAACATAAAATGAATGCGTTCTAAGAGCATATTTTAATGAGTTTTGACAAATGTATACACCCATGTAACACCCTCCCCCTCACACACAAACAAGGACGAGGATATTTCCATCACCCTAAAAAGTACCCTTGTGCTTCTTTGTTTCCCTTGTAGTAAATTGTGCACACGCACTTCATGTCCCTGAACCCAGACTACCACTAATCTGCTTTCTGCCATTATAGATCAGCTTTGCTTTTCTAGAATTACATTTAATGGCATCATAGAGTATGCATGCCTCTGTGTTTGGCTTTTTCTCTCAGCAAAATGATTTTGAGATTCATTGTCAATTCATAAATCTTCTATGAGGTCCCTAGATATATTTCTTGCCCATTTAAATGGGGTTGCTTGTTATTATTAAGCTGCAGACATTGTATAGTCTGTATACCAGTCCACTGTCTGATTCTTATATTGAAATACTCTCTCCAATCTGTAGCATGCTTTTTCACTTTTTTCTTTTGAAAACTGAAGTTTCTATTTTTAATTAAGTCCAATTTATCATTTCTTTTCCCACCTAAGACATCTCTGCCTATCTCAAATTTGAAAATATTTTTTTCTATATTTTCTTCTGGAAGTTTTATGCTGCTGTTAACTGCCATCAAGTTGGCCCCCAATTCATGGAGGCCTCACGTGTTACAGAGTACAAATTGCTGTAAAAAATTAGCATAGTGCACTTAGGAAAATACCTCAAGGTAGGGAGGGCGTGGTTGGCAAAAAACCTATAATGCGGGTCATTGTTTTCATAAAAATATGGTAGAACTGCTCCATAGGGTTTTCTTGGCTGTAATCTTTTTACAGAAGCAGATTGCTAGGACTTTTCTTCCTTGGAGATGTGGGGTGGGTTCACCAGCCAACCTTTAGGTTAGCGGCCAATTGCAAACCACTGGGGTCCTTAGAATTTTTATAGAGATAGATTTGAGGTTAGAGTTTTATGACTCATGTTGAGTTAATTGTTGTGTTTGATGTAAGGAAAAGTTTGCAGTTTTTTTTTTCCTCTCAAATGATATCCAGTTGTTCTGGTACTATTTGTTGAAAAGATTTTAGTTTCCCCCATTGAATTACCTTGGCGTCTTTGGTGAAAATCACTTGCCCACATACGAATGGTTAATTTTCTGAATGTATTGTAATCCATTGTGACTATCCTTATGCCAGTATCTAACTACCTTCATGATGGTAGCCTGTTAGTAAATCTTGAAATAGGTAGTGGAAGTCCAAGTTCTCTAAATTTATTCTATTTTGAAAAATTATTTTGACTATTCTACATCTTCTCTATCTTCATATTGTTTTTAAAATCAATTTGTCAAATATAAAAGAGAGAAAGAAACTCTTGCTGGAATGTTGATTGTGACTGCGTTCAATCTATAGATCAATATGAAGACAATTGATATTGTAACGTTTTCCAAACCAGGAGCATGGTATCTTTTTCCATTTATTTAGGTCTTGTTTAATTTCTCTCAGCAATGTTTTGTAGTTTTCAGGGTACAGATCTTTCATATATTTTGTTAAATTTACTCCTCAGCATTTCATGTTTTTGATGTTGTTGGGAATTGTTTTTGTTGATGCTAATTTCTTTTTGTAATTATTCATGGCCAGTATATAGAAATATAATTGATTGTTGAAAACTGACCTCTTAGTAAGTCATCCTGTTACCTTACTAAATTAACTCATTATTTCTAGCAGCATTTTATAGATTCCTTAGGATGGTCCACATACCCAGTTCTATCATCTAAAAATAAAAAGTTTTACTTCCTTTACAATCTTTAGATTATTACTTCTTTTTCTTGCCTTGTTGTACTGGTGAGGACCTAAGCTATGATGCTTTCATCATTAAGGATGCTGAGAGTTTTCATCATTGGTGGGTGTTGAATTTTATCAAATGATTTTTCTTCACCTATTAAGATAAGCATATTGGTAAGACCATGTCTAAATATAGAACTCTGACCCACAATCTGCAGCATCCAGCCCAGGAGGTTAAACCATTATCTGTAGCTATGAGTCCAGGAAGACACACAACAACCTGTGTAACAATGGGCCCAAAATGGGCAAGATTTGATTAATGACTGACAGCTTTCCTAATTTTTGCCCCACTTTCAAAGTAGAGAGAAAGTCAAATATGCTCCCATAACCAATCGCGTCCAATGTCCACTTCTATTTAGTTCACCTACAGCTTCCCCACATCAACAGACTTCACCAGGGCATACCTGAATCCTTCCCACCTCCCTTTTTTTTCACTAGAAACTTTCCCACTCACCTGGCTGCCGTTGAGTCTCTACAAAATGTAAACGATGATGGTCAACTCCCTTGCTATATCAAGTTCTGAATAAATAGCCTTGTTTGTTCTTTTTTTTATTATTGTCACAAAAATATAGATGACACAACATTTTCCAATTCAAGATTTTTAACTTGTACCCTTCAATGAAACCAATCACATCAATTATGTTGTACAACCATCAGCAATATTCACTACCATATGCTATTGGAATGTTCTTTATTTCCACAATAAGATTTTTCTCCTTTTATTCTGTTCCTATAGCCAATTACATTGATTCATTTTTCCATATAAAACCCCCTTTGGTCATGCTGTGTTCATCTCTGTATACACTGCTGGATGCAGTTTTTTTAATATTTTGTTATGGATCTTTGTAACTACGTTTAGTGGGGTATTACCCTGCAGTTTGCTTTTCTTAATGGATTTTATAATGGTTCACCTTATTAAGGTTCACCATTTGGAAAATTGTACATACCTTTCGTGGATTGAACTGTGCCTCCACCCAAAAAGAAAAATATGTTGGGATAGTAACCCCTACGCCTGCAGATACAAGCCCATTTGGAAATAGAGTTTTTCTTGGTTATGTTAATGAGGCCATATCAGTGCATGATGTGTCTTAAATCCAACACTGTTGAGATACAAAAGAGCAGATTAGACACAAGCAAGGAGCACAGATGGGGAAAGATAGATACCACAACACATGGAGATCACCAAAAAACAGAAGCTGAAAAGAGACAAGGACCTTCCCCCAGAGCCAACAGAGGCAGAAAGACTTCCCCTAGAACCAGGACCCTAAATCTGGACTTCTAGTCTCTTAATTTGTAAGAAAATAAATTTCTGTTTGTTAGGGTCACCCACTTGTGGTATTTCTGTTATAGCAGCACCAAGAAATTAGTGGAGCCCTGGTAAAGTGGTTAAAGAGCTATGGCTGGTAACCAAAATGTCACAGTTCAAATTCACCAGCCCCTCCTTGGAAACCCTATGGGGCAGTTCACCTCTGTCCTGTAGGGTTGCAATGAGTTGGAATCGACTCGACGACAACAGGTATCAAGAAACTAACACAACACACATGTAATAACTACTAAAAATAGATATAGAACATTTCCGTCACCCCAGAAAGTTCTCTCATGCTCCCTCACTCATGGGCAATCACACCTCTGATTCCAATCACCTAACATAACTTTGCCTGTTCTAAAACTTTATATGACAAAAGGTCAACAATTACTCTAAAACAAACATGAGAAGGTAAGGGAACAGGGAAACTAGAGCCTTGGAAATGGAACAACCAAAATGCAATAAAGAGAATGTTGACATATTGTGAAAAATATAACTAATGTCACTGAAGAGTTTGTACAGAAATTGTCAAATGGGAACCTAATTTTCTGTGCAAAGTTTTACCAAAAACACAATAAAATATTATTGTAAAAAAGGAACTTCATGTAAATGGAATTATAGTGAATTTTTATATTTCCGTCTTTTTTCACACAACCTGATAATTTTATGATTCATCAGTGTTTTTCCATGTAACAATAGTGCCCCCCTTTATTACTGAACAGTAGTAGTCCATTTGGTGAATATGCTTTAATTTATTTAAAACATTCTCTTGTTGAAAGACATTTGGCTTAGTTCCAATTTTTGACTATCAATTTTTGTAGAAGTTTTTTGGGAGCATATGTTTTCATTTCTCTTGGGTAAATGTCTAAGGGCAGAATTACTGAATTATAAGAGAGATATATTTAACTTAACAAACAAAGCAAAAACTTCTTAAGAGTATTTCAAAGTCATTAGACAATTTTATACTCTTCTCAGCAATGTATGAAAGTACAAGTCACTGCACAACTTCAACAACATGTACTTTAAGGCATTTTGATTTTATCTCTTGGTGTAAAAATAGTATTTCATTGTAGTTTGCATTTTCCTAAGGACTAATGAGGTTTAAACGTTTCCACGTGCTTATTGGTTAGTCATTTATTTTCTTTTTTAATGGTGTTTACTTTTTAATTTATTTTTAAAATTAGATTGTTTTTCTTTTAATAGCTATTTAGAACTTCATATTTTCTAGATAAGAGTTCTTTGCCAGTCTTTGGCTTGCTGATTAATTTTCTTGGTTGTTTCTTTCAATGGACAAAAATTTTTATTCTGATAATGTCCAAATTACCTTGTGTTTTCTTTTAATTTTTTTTCTGAATTAAACAATAATTGCCTATCCAAAGCTAAATATTGCCTCATGTTTTCTTTGAAAAGTGTATAGGTCTAACATTTAGTTTGTCTCTATGATCCAACTCAAAGTATTTTTTGTGTGAGGAGTATGTTAGTAGGAGAGATTCTTTTATTTCATATGGATATTCCATTTTTCAACACTATTTATTAAATATATTTTCATTATCCTATTTAATTGAATTGATCACTTGGTTGAAAATTAACCACGTAGGTGTGATTCTACTTTAGGACTTTCAATTTATTTTCCACACTTACTGATAGAGATCAAAGACTACAGCCTTCAGTATGGATTCCACCTGAACATAAAGAAAACAAAAATCTCCGTAACTGAACCAATAAGCAACACCATGATAAATGGAGAAAATGTTAAATTTGTGAAGGATTTCATCCTACTTGGATCAACAATCAAGCCCCATGAAAGAAGCAATCAAGAAATCAAAGGATGGGGTCTTCTGTGCATCATGGCGCTATAGTCAGAAGCATCATGCTGTCCCTCAACAACAAAGATCTGAAAAACTAAGTCAGAGTCACATGTCAATCCTGAAACCCTAAGCATCAAATGAAGAGATGAAGAACTCAGCCAAGCACCGAATGGAATAAGAAACTGACAGAGAACAGAGAGTGAGGAGAGGTACAGGCAGAGGTCCCCTATCAGCTAACGCAGCATAGATTTGCCATCTTGGACTCCTATCAGAGACCAGTGAATGGCGGTACGAGAAACAGGAAAGCAACTTCATGGAGCTTCCAGCAGGAGACAGAACAACCAGTAACCAGCAATATATGCTTTCCCACCCACCACCATTCTTCACCCCCACTTGGCCTCCTCTGCTTCCCGCAGCCACAGTCTCTTGGCCAGGAAGCACTGGCTGCTTGGATTCCACTCACCCTCACTGGCTGACTCCCTGAATACCATTTGTTGGCTGTTGGTGTTGCTTTTCTCCGCTTGTTTTGATTTCTTCCTTACCTCTCACAACCTCCTCCTCCTTTAGCTCAAATACCTGGTTCTGTGCACCATCTTTGCTTCTTCCTGAAAGGCTATGAATCTCTGCTCAAATAAGAAACTGCTTCCCAGTCCGTGTTGCCATGCTGGTGGGATTTCCAGGGCTTTTTTTTTGCTTGTTTTGTATCGTATGTATTTTCTTTTCTCGAATTGGGAGCCCATTCTGCTGGTTTTGGGACCGACCCCTTCATTTGCGCAGATGCGCAGAGGCATCCCTGAGGGCATTTCTTTTTTCATGTTTTTTTTTTCCTTTCTGTTTTTTGGGGTTTTTTCTTGTTCTTTTTTTATTTGTTTTGTTTTCTTTTCTCTCTTTTTCCCATTTTGTCTTTCTTCATTACTCAGTTTCTCATCTCTCTATACCTTCCTTCTCTTCCTGTCCCCTGAATACCTGGCACTAAGTAACACCTCTTTGCCTTCTAGCCAGGCTGTAATTCAACACCTGGGAGCAACTTCCTCAGACCTTGTAGCCACACCAGCAGGATCCCTGGGAGCTTTGAATAACTGCTGACAGAAAACTTCCCCAATATCATGAAAGATGAAAAGCTGGCCATCAAAAAGCTCAATGAAACCCATATAGGATAGACCCAAAAATAAAATCACCAAGGCATACCATAATCACACTTGCTACAACAAAATACAAACAAAGAATCCTGACAGCAGCTTGAGAAAAACAAAAAGTCACATGCAGAGGAGAAATAATATGACTAAGCTTGGATTATTCGACGTAAACCATGCAGGCAGGAAGGCAATGGGATGACATTTATAAAATCTTGAAAGAAAAAAGTTGCCAGCCAAGGTTAACATATCCTGCAAAACTCTCTTTCAAAAATGAGGGTGAAATTAGAGAATTTCCAGATAAACAGAAATTAAGGGACTATGTAAAAACCAAACTTACAAGAATTATTAAAGAGAGTCCTTCAAACTGAGAACAAACAACATCAGACCACAGGCTGAATATAGGTCACAAGATTGTACTAGCCACATACCAACTTGGAAATCAACTCTTAAGGACTACTCAAAATCAAAAGAATTACAACAGGGAACCAGAGAGGTTAATCTGTAAATGACAACACCATCAGAACAATAAAAGAGGGAATAAAAGGTGTAGGGATAGAGACTTCTAATGGAGAGGAAGGCAAGGTGATACCAAGTAATAATAGACTGATTCAAACCTAGGAAGATAAGTGTAAATTTCAAGGTAACCACAAAGAAAGTTAACAAACCTATTCATCAAAATAAAGAAGAAAAACATAAAGTCTCAGTAAAAACAAAACCTAGAAAAACAAAAGAAATGAAAAAAAAAAACATAAACAAAAGGAACTCAGCACAGGAGAGTAAGATGAGCAAAGAAAACATCAGCACAACAAAAAAAAGCACTACAAAATGACAACAATAAACTCATACCTATCAATAATTGCACTGAATGTAAATGGCCTAAATGCACCCATAAAGAGATGGAGAGTGACAGAATGGATAAAAAAACAGGATCCATCCATATGCTATCTACAAGAGGCACACCTTAGAAACAAAGACATAAATTTATTAAAAATCAAAGGATGGAAAAAAATATATCAAGCGAGCAGCTACCAAAAAAGAGCAGGAGTGGCAATATTAATCTCCAATAAAATAGACTTTAAAACAAAAACCACCATAAAAGACAAAGAAAGACAGTATATAATGAGTAAGGGGATGATTCATCATGAAAACATAGCCATAATAAATATCTTCGCACCCAATGACAGGGCTCCGAATTACATGAAACAAACTCTAATAGCACTGAAAAGAGAAATTGACAGTTCCACAATAATAGTAGGAAGCTTCAACACACCACAGTCAGTAAAGGACAGAACATCAAAAAAGAAACTCAAAAAAGATACAGAAGACCTAAAGGTCACAATCAGCCACCTTGACTTCATAGACATAAATAAAACATTGCATCCAACAGCTGCAAAGTACACATTCTTTCCCATTGCACATGGAACGTTCTCCAGAATAGACCACATCTTAGGCCACAGACCAATCCTCAGCAATATCCAAAACGCTGAGATGATTCAAAGTTTCTTCTCTGACCACAATGCCATCAAGGTAGAAATTAACAACAGGAAAACCTAGGGAAAAAAAAAAAAATCAAATACATGGAAACTGAATAACACCTCGCTTGCACATCACTGGGTATTAGAAAAATCAGAGATGGAATCAAAAAATTCCTAGAATCAAGTGAGAATGAAAACACATCATACCAAAACCTTTGGGGCACAGCAAAGGCAGTCCACAGAGGACATTTTATAGCAATTGATGTGCACATCAAAAAAGAAGAAAGGGACAAAATCAAAACATTAACTACAGAACTCGAAGAAATAGAAAGAGAACAGCAAAAAAAGCCAACAGCCACTAGAAGAAAGGAAATAATGAAGATCAGAGTAGAAATAAAGAAACTAGAGAACAGAAAAACAATAGAAAGAACCAACAAAACCAAAGGTTGGTTCTTTGAAAGGATCAACAAAATCGACAAACCCCTGGCCAGACCGGCAAAAGAAAAACAGGAGAGGATGCAAATAACTCAAATAAGAAATGAAATGGGGGACATTATAACAGACCCAACTGAAATAAAAATGAGTATAACAGAGTATTATGAAAAACTATACTCCAACAAATTTGAAAACCTAGAGGAAATGGATAAATTTCTAGAAACACACCACCTAACCAAACTACAACAAAGTGATGCTGAAAAATCTGAACAGACTCATAACAAGAGAAGAGATTGAAAAAGTAATAAAAAAAAACTCCCAACAACAAAACAAACCTGGCCCAGGTGGCTTCACTGGAGAATGCTAGCAAACATTCAGAGAAAAGCTTATACCAGTACTACTCAAACTATTTCAGGACATAGGTAAGGAAGGGGTACTTCTGAATTCATTTATGAAGCCAGCATAACCCTGATACCAAAACC
>NW_004443975.1:227286-228914 GCF_000243295.1 Trichechus manatus latirostris | reverse complement strand
AGGAAAGCCATACCATTTACACTAGCCCCTAAAAAGATAAAATACTTAGGAATAAATCTAACCAGGGATGTAAAAGAGCTATACAAAGAAAACTACAAAACACTACTGCAAGAAACTCAAAGGGATCTACATAAATGGAAAAACATACCATGCTCATGGATAGGTAGACTCAACATAGTGAAAATGACAATTCTATCCAAAGCAATTTACAAATACAATACAATCCTGGTCCAAATACCAACAACATTCATTAAAGAAATGGGAAAAATAATCATTAACTTTATATGGAAAGGGAAGAAGCCCCAGGTAAGTAAAGTTCTATTGAAGAAGAAAATAAAGTTGGAGGACTCGCATTATCTGACTTCAGAACATACTATACAGCTACAGTAGTCAAAACAGCTTGGTACCGTACAAGGACAGATACATGGACCAATGGAATCGAATTGAGAACCTAGGTGTAAATCCATCCACCTATGGTCACTTGATCTTCGACAAGGGCCCAAAGTCCATCAACTGGGGAAAAGACAGTCTTTTTAACCAATGGTTCTGGCAAAACTGGATGTCTGTCTGCAAAAAAAGGAAACAGGACCCATACCTCACACCGTACACAAAACCTAATACAATTTGGATCAAAGACCTAAATATAAAGCTAAAAACAATAAAGTTCATAGAAGAAAAAATAGGATCAATGCTAGAGGCCCTAATGCACGGCATTAACAGAATACAAACCATAACCATCAACACACAAACCCCAGAGGATATGCTAGATAACCAGGATCTTCTAAAAATGAAACACTTATGCTCATCAGAAGACCTCACCAAAAGAGTGAAAAGAGAACCTACAGACTGGAAAAAAATGTTTGGACATTACAAGTCATACAAAGGTCTAATCTCTAAAATCTACAAGAAAATCCACACCTCTACAACAAAAAGACAAATAATCCTATCAAAAAATGGCAAATGAAATGAACAGACAATTCACCAAAGAAGACATTCAAGCAGCCAACAGACACAAGAGTTAATGCTCATGATCTCTAGCCATTAGAGAAATGCAAATTAAAACCACAATGAGCTACCATCTCACCCTGGCATTACTGGCATGAATCAAAAATACTGGAAATAACAAATGTTGGAGAGGCTGCAGGGAGATCAGAACTCTTATGCACTGTTGGTGGGAATGCATAATGATACAACCATTTTGGAAAATGATATGGCGCTTCCTTAGAAAGCTAGAAATAGATATACCATATGATCCAGCAATCCCACTCCTAGGAATATATCCTAGAGAAATAAGTCATCACATGAATAGACATATGCACACGCACGTTCTTTGCAGTATTGTTCACAACAGCAAAAGGATGGAAGAAACCTAGATGCCCATCAACAGATGAATGGATAAACAAACTATGGTACATGCACATAATGGAGTATTATGCAACGATAAAGAACAATGATGAATCTTCGAAGCATCTCATAACATGGGTGAAACTGGAGGACATTATGCTGAGTGAAATAAGTCAATCATAAAAGGACAAATATTGTATGAGACTCCACTGTAAAAACTCATGAAAAATTTACACACACAAAAGGAAACAATCTTTGTTGGTTAGGCGGTATGGGAGTGGTGG
>NW_004443975.1:224474-226380 GCF_000243295.1 Trichechus manatus latirostris | reverse complement strand
CCTGGGGGGCAGTGAGTTGAAGATAATGGTGATGGAATAATTTGGGAAAGGATAGTAAGAATAGCAGCACAACTGGAAGAATGTAATCGATGTCACTGAATTGTACATGTAGAAACTTTTGAAATGGTGTAACTGGCTACATATATTTTCACCAAAAAAAAGAGAAAAAAGGAGACTTCCAGCAAAACGGTGCTCTAGGCAGATGTACCATGCGGTCTCTCCACAGCAAAGATCTGAAAAACTAAGCCAAACACAGAAAACAGCAATCCTGAAACCCTAAAACATCAAATGAAGAGATAAAGAACTCAGCCAAGCACTAATGGAGTGAGAAAACTGACAGAGAATGGAGAGCAAGGAGGGATTCATGCAGGGGTCCCCTTTCAGTTAATGCAGCGCTGATCCACCATCTTGGACTCCTATCAAAGACCAGAAAATAGGGGGTATGAGAAAGCCGCTTCACAGAGCTTACAGCGGGAGACAGAACAACTGGTAATTTGCGATATACGCTTTCCATCCCCCCCCTTCTTCACCCCCACTCAGCCTCCTCTGCTTCCCACGGCCACAATCTCTTGTCTGGGAAGCACTGGCTGCTTAGATTCCACCCGCCCACACTGGCCAGCTATCTGAGTGCCATTTGTTGTTGCTTTTTTTCCACTTCTTTTGATTTCTTCCTTACTTCTCACCACCTCACCCTCCTTTCACTCAAATACCTAGCTCCGTGCACCATCTTTGCTTCTTCCTGAGGGTCTGTGGAGCTCTGGTAATCTGCTATATACGTTTCCCCACCCACCACCCTTCTTAACCCCAACTCGGCCTCCTCTGCTTCCCGCAGCCACAGTCACTTGACCAGAAAGCACCGGCCGCTTGGATTCCACCCGCCCACACTGGCTGGATCTCTGTGTGCCATTTGTTCTTGCTTTTTTTCCACTTCTTTTGATTTCTTCCTTACCTCTCACCACCTCCCACTCCTTTCGCTCATTTACCTGGTTCCGTGCACCATCTTTGCTTCTTCCTGAGGGGTTGCGAAGCTCCATTCAAGTGTGGAGCTGCTCCTGGTCTGGGCTGCCACGCTGGTGGGATCCTGAGGCTTTTGTTTGTTTGTTTGTTTTGAATTGTTTGCATGTTTTCTTGAGTTGGGAGCCCGTTCCAGCTGGGCAGTGCTGCGTGGCTTGGAGCCTAGCCCCTTGCTTGTGCAAATGCACAGAGGGATCCCTGAGGGCATTTATTTTTTGTTGGTATTTTTTTTCTTTTTTGGGGGGGGCTTTTCTTGTTCTTTATTTTTTTTAAATTTGTTTTGTTGTCTTTTCCCTCTTTTTTCCTTTTTGTCTTTCTTCATTACTCAGTTTCTCATCTCTCTATACCTTCCTTCTCTTCCTGTTCTCTGAATACCTGGCGCTGAATACCTCTATGTCTTCTAGCCAGGCTGTACTGCAACAGCTGAGAACAACTTCCACAGACCTCAAAGCTGCACAAGTGTGATGCCAGGGAAATTTGCTGTTCTGTTTCCTTTCTGGTTTTTATTTATTCATTGTTTTCTTTTGTTTTCCTTTCTTCTTCTGCTTTCTGTTTTTACCCATTTCATAGTCTCTCATTTCTCCACTCCAACAGCAAGCTCCTCTAGCATTTGTTTTTGTTTGTTTGTATGTTTTTGGCTCCTGTTCCTCTCTCCTCTCTCCCATATCCATCTTAGCTCCACACATAACAATCTCTCTCCTCCATCCTGCCTACCTGCACCACGTGCTTAACATCACACCACCAAGCAGCACAGGCACGGCCTACTGGAACCTGCCCTGCACTGATTACTGACCCACCCTGGTGGCTGTAGTAAGTGCCACAAACAACCCGTCCCAGTAACTCCTGTTCAGCTAGATCTGCCCTGCCTTACCATATCTGAGTGACTGACCCT
>NW_004443975.1:176673-208082 GCF_000243295.1 Trichechus manatus latirostris | reverse complement strand
AGGGTTTCAGGATTGTTGATTCTCTGTTTGGCTTAGTTTTTCGGATCTTTGTTGTGGAGGGACGGCGTGGTGCTTCTGCCTAGACCGCCATCTTGCCGGAGTCCTCGTTTTTAATTTTTGACATTCTAATAGGTGGTAATTCATTACATTTTTATTCACATTTCCTGCGTTGGTGGTGCAGAGGTTAAGAGCTTGACTACTAACCAAAAAGCTGGCAGTTCAAATCCGCCAGCCACTCCTTGGAAACCGTATGGGGCAATTCCACTCTGTTCTATAGGGTCACTATGAGTCAGAATCGACTCTACGGCAACGGGTTTTTTTTAATGTCTAATAAAGATGAACATTTTATGTACTTATTTGCTATCTGTATATTCTCTTTCCATAAATATCTATTCAATGCTTTACCCATTTTAAAATTGGATTGTTTGTTTTCTGAATGTTGACTTTAGAGAGATACAAAGCCTTTGATGGCTATGTGATTTGTGAATATTTTCTCCCAGTCTGTGGTTTGTCTCTTCATCATCTTCACTGGATCTTTTGAAGAACAAATTTATAAACTATTGATGAAGGGCTTTTTATCATATTTTTTCTTTAATGGATCGTAACCTTGATATCATGTATAAGAACTCTTTGCCTAACCCCAGATCACAAAGATAGCTTCTGTGTTTTCTCCCAAATATCTTACAGTTTTAAATTAAAAATTTGGAACTATGATCCATTTGAGCTGTTTTGTGTGTGTCTGTATATAAGGTATGAAGTTTAGGTTGAGTTTTATTTTATTTTTTTATTATTTTACTATGAATACAATTGTGCCAATAGCATGTCTGACAAAATTAATGAATACTACACAATGTCATATACATTTATGATCTCTTATGAAAACGTAAAAACTTATATAATCCACTCTTTACAGGAAACCAAATCTTATATTGATTATGTATACACACATATTCACAAAAAATTAAAATACTTTTAAATAAGAGTTCATTATTGCTTTGAAAGTGCTTTGTGTATTTCTTAAATCAAAATGGAAATCAGCATTGCTTTAAAAATACTTTGGTCTGCAATTCTTTGATTAAAAATGTAATGTTTTCTTAGATTACAAGACATATCTTTGATGATTGTTCCATATGTATTATATTGTATACTTTAAACATCCTTTATTATTTTTGGCCAACCAAATCTTTGCTAAAAGCACATTTATAAAAAGTTCCTGCCTGAAAAAAAAAGTCTTCATGCAAATATAGTATAACATGAAATATAAGAAACTAGATAGTAAAAAATGACACATTTGTAAAAAAAATACAAGGTGACACAGACATGTAGGTATTTATTCTCTAGCAGTTGTGAGCAGAATAATTATGTAGATGAATTACAGTGGCAGAATCTTGGCACTATTAAATTTTGTCTGGGTTTTATACTGTCACAAGCTTCAAGCATATTTAAAAAATAAAGAATATTATTTAAAAATAAGAATAATAGTGTATTCCAGATACTTCTTTTTGCTAGAATATTGCTTTCTGAATATTCCTGTAGTTTTACAGTGTACATACACACAATTTTTTTCTTAGTCAAATTAAGGTACCATAAATAAAAGTATAATCTCAGACTGAGACTTCACATATTCTGAAAATGTACTATTTTTTAGATACAACTTCTGATATAGCTTTCATGGGAGTTAATATGCTTAGTTCATTTCTAGTTACCAAAATTCCAAACCCATTGCCGTTGAGTCAATTCCGACTCATAGCAACCCTATAGAGAATAATTTTTGTTTCACATGATTCTTCTTGTGACAAATGTCAAATTAAATTTAGTAGTGCTGTCAAAAATTCTGTGTTGTGTGTTGTCTCTGGGAAGCCTTTACAGAAATTAAACCCACAACCTTAACTATAATGAAGATATTTTCTAACCAAATGGTTAACTTATATTGCCAAGTTTCTGCACTTAACTGGAAATACAGTGTAATGCTGAATTTTCATGAATTTTGGAGTCAGCTAACCTGTGTTTAAGGTTGAGCTCTGATGTCAGTTTTTTAAATATATAACTTTGGTCAAATGATTTAACCTTACTGCACCTCCTTTTTAGAATTTGTAAAACATATTAATAATACTTTTTATATGTCAAAGACAATTAATATAAATTGACAGGCTTAGCACTGGCAAACACATCTCAATCACCCTATATGTTTTTGATTGACTACCTAACATGTGCCAGGCACAATGTCAAGCCAGTGATTTAGAAGGGAGTAAGACACATTTGATTCTTACCTGCATGGGAATTATAACGTAGTAGAGGAGACAACCTTAAGGAAGTGAGGATTCAATAAAAAATGGCTAAGGTTAATAGGAGTTGAACAGGCAAATGAAGGAAGGAGACAATGTGCTAGGCAGAAGATCTTACATGAGCAAAACCCAGGAATTGAGAGAAAATATGACCTTTGCCAAAATTGCACTTCTGCATTATGGCTTAAGTACAGAAAGTGGTGGTGTCGAATAGCACAAGATGGATCTAAATGATTGGGCTGGGTATAGCTCACAGATCATTTACACATATTAATGATATTGGAATTTATCCTACAGGGCAATTGGAAGATATTTAAGAGTTTTCAGAAATTAATTAAATGATCAGATTCATGGGTATATAGAATGTTGTTGTTATTAGTTGCTATTGAATTGGCTCCAACTCATGGTGACCCCAAGTACGACAGAAAACAAAAAGTTGCCTAGTCCTGGACATTTTCATGATCACTGGTATACTTGAATCCATCGTTATGGCCACTGTGTACTTTAAGTGCCTTGCAAACGAAGCTCAAATTCCAGAACAATATCTGAAATTATTCTTTTGTAATCCATAGGGTTTTCACTGGCTGATTTTCAGAAGTAGATCACCAGGCCTTTCTCGTTACTCTGTCTTAGTCTGGAAGCTTTGCTGAAACCTGTTTACCATGGATAACTTTGCTGGTATTTGAAATAATGGTGGCATATCTTCCAGCATCATAGCAACAAGCAAGCCAACCCAGTATGGCAAACTGATAGA
This sequence comes from Trichechus manatus latirostris, assembly GCF_000243295.1. Lineage (NCBI taxonomy): Eukaryota > Metazoa > Chordata > Mammalia > Sirenia > Trichechidae > Trichechus > Trichechus manatus. The sequence continues at coordinate 205,043 of NW_004443975.1, read as the reverse complement.
CAGGTGGTTCATTGCAGTTAGTCAAGAGTGGACTCAGGAATCCAGGCAAGAATAGATGTATTCATCTACATTCAGACAGACTATTATGTAAGAGCACAGATTTGGGAATGCAGATGATGGCTTATACATTTTAATGGTTAAGAGCCATCAGTGTGATGTGGAAAAGAATACAAACTGTTAATCCAGAGATTTTTGGTTTGAATTCCAGATATGCTACTTACTAGCTGAGTGACGTTGGGCATGTTTCTTAGAATCTACGTGCCCTGATTTCTCATCTATTAGGTTGATATATTAAGTTGTCATTCTTATAGATCAAAAAACCTATTTGTTTCAACCTCAGTAAATAATAATAAGTAATAAAATGATGATAATATTAACTAAAACATAGAGATATTATAAGGTTTACATGATCCAATACATTTAAAGTTCTTAGAACAGTGTTTGACACACAGTAAGTGCCCTAAAAGTTTTAACTATATTTGGACAAGGGTGGCAGCAATGATGATGAAGAAATGATGATAGATAAAAGATACAGTTGGAAAATATTAAAAGATTAAAGTTGATTGGCTCTGAAGGAGATGGAAGGAAATATGTGTCTTAAGGATGACCCTCAGGCTTCTGACTTGATGCAAATGATTGTACCATTTGTTTTCAGCATTTGGATGTGGGGAGCTTAGAATGACAATGGGAAGTGGGTGTAGATCTGTTTGGTAGGCTATATGGGAGCGAAGCGAGGGTAAGTGCTGTCAGGAAAAATTTTTTTAAAAAGTTGCTAGCATGTGAGTAATAACTGAAGACATGTCAAAAGATGAGTTGTGGATGTCCTAAGGAGAGTAGGCTGTGGAGAGAATGAGGGCATTATACTATAGCTCTGTAGTACATCTACTTTTAAAGGGTGGATAAACCCAAACCAAACCCATTGCCATCAAGTTGATTCCAACTCATAGCAACCCTATATAACAGAGTAGAACTGCCCCATAGGGTTTCCAAGGAGCAGCTGGTGGATTCAAACTGCTGACCTTTTGGTTAGCAGCCAGCCTCTTAACCACTGTACCACTAGGGCTCCTAAAGTGTGGGTGGGAGGGTGCAAAAAGAGATGAAGAGTGGACTAAAAATAAATAACCTAAAAACAAAAATACTTTGTCTTAGAAGTCAACAGAGGAAAGTATTTTGGAAAAGGGCCATCAAAAGTGGAGAGCAACCAGATTCCATGGAGTCAGTTCATGAATCCCCAGTGAGTGAGTGTGATGGTTAAGATTGTATGTCAGCTTGGCTAGGCCATGATTCTCAGTGTTTTGGCAGTTGTGTAACGTTGTGATCGCTTCCCTGTTGAAATTTGATATGTGATCACACGCATGATGGAATCTGCTGAGTCGTATCTGCTGGGGCAGAGCCTGTGGTGGCTCACTGCCCCCTCAGCCTTCATGTCTATGCTGTCCGCTGGCAACTTCCTTCCTGCTCTCCTTGCCAAGGTTTTTGGTTTGTTCTGGACCCAGCATCAGCCTCTTGTCGTCTTACCTCCGGTTTTTGGGAGTTGAGCTAGCAGCTTACTTGTCAATCTGCTCTCTGACCTGCTGCCCTTGGGTTCGCCAGCTTCTGCCTCTGCGTGAATTGGGAGAGGCCTCTACCCTGATCCATGGACTTGGGACGTTCTAGCCTCTGAATCTCATGAGCTGTTTCCTAGATATAAATCTCTCTCTATATATATATTTATATGTTTTACTGGTTTTGCTTCTCTAGAGAACCCAGCCTAGCCTACGACAGTGAGTATTCTGCACTGCTGTGTTTCTTCCAGGCAAGTTTTATTTTCTGGCTAGTTTCTGACAAGCAGTGCACTTTAGGTGTCACCCTAAGGGAATGAGGTCTGCAAAAAATCAAGGAAAGAAGCCAATTATTCATCATAATAACCTTGATAAAAAGTCAGGAAGAATACTTTCATGCTTATTTCTTCCTGTGATAAATGACTGTAGTAATGATTAAAATATATGCCAAAGAAGAGGGCAAGTGTTTTAAAATGAAAATTTAAGAGTTTGAAAATTTGAATAAAGGGCATTAACAATAATTGATAATGGAGAGGGAAAGAATGCCAATCTTTCATTTCATAAGAGTTAAACAAATTAAATACGTACCATGTTAAAAACTGTAAGGCATTCTGAAAACTTTAGATTACTGATGGACCATGAGGGACCATGCAGTGAAGACCACCTGCATCACTTACTTTGTGATTTCTTTTGAGAAAGAATATTGACCTTAACCCAAGATTGGTCTGAATGGTGTGCTTGTCCTGAATTCCATGACATAACTGACAGATTATTTTGGGTATTGTGTTATCTCTAATAATTTTAATTAAGGAATATGAAATATTTGAAGCTTTAGAAATGATGCTTATCATAGAAGAGACTTATAATCCAGGTTTTACAAACCCTCTTATGGTGTGAAATAGCAAATTAGATATATATTTTCAAGTAATTCTGGTATACTGTTTGAAAGCTAATTAATTTTGCACTAATTTTAATACTAATGATTTAATAATGTTTATGTATGTGGGGTGAGAAGATTGAAGACAGAGAATTGTTGATAATATAACAATGAAACTACTATTGTATAGTCTATATAACACTTAATTCTACCACCTAAAAATGGATCTCCAAAGCTACTATACTCCTCTACAAGAAAATGGTATGAAACATTTGATGGTGTGCCACCATCAATAAATATAGATGAGCTAAGGCAAGGGTTAGCAGGGCAGTTCCATGTAGTTTCTTTGCAGAGGCAGCCTGTTTCATTACAGACTGCCAAAAAATTGATGTCCTGGTTTAACAGGCTGACCAAGCACTTTATGTCTCCTGGATTACTCTAAAGAGGTGGGGAAAGAATAGGAGGAGGTGAGGGCCATCAGTTGTTGCCAAAATGTAGAGTATAGAGCCAGCAGCAAGTTAAGTGGAGTGGCTGCATGATAAAAACTGTTACAGTTTATCAGGAGGTTAATTGGAGAGGGAAGAAAATAAATCACTAGCAGAGAAGAGGGGATTAGAGAAGAAAAATAATATGGAAAGTAAAGTGCAAATACAGTACAGAGTAGGAGATATAGGGAAAATGTTATCCTACTCACCTGGTGATGAATTGTGAATTTAGAAATACTCAGCATTTCAGAATATGAACTCTTAGGATCTGTTTAAATACCTAATATAAAGAGCTTCATCTGGAAATTGGAATAATATAATTTTGAGTGTTTGAGAGGTCCTCAGCATTAATGAAATGAAAATGATTTTAGGATGTGGATTTTGAAAATATTTTATTAAGTTATAGTCACTTTTAAAACCTTATAATGTCCAGTAATGTGGTTTGCCATTAAGATCAGTTATAATTTTACAATTCACAGATATGTATCATTGCTTTCATGAAAATAGTATTGCAAACGTATCAGACTAATCAAACATATCAGTCACCTTTCCCCTCCAGGTCTGGACTGGATATTCTTTAAATAAATGAGGTGGCACTCACCTTAACTTAGGCAATAACTATGATGAGACTGCGTTTTCATTCAGTAAAGAAAAGACAGTAAAAGCAATCACTCAACAAATCACGACTCTTCTTTGATGGGCTTTAGGATAAAGCTACATTCTCTTGTTCCCTTTTAGTCAGAAAGATGAATATGTATTCATTTTTCATTTCTCTTGAAGACTATTCTAAAGTAAGCGTCAGCATTTGCCTAAAAACCTTACTACATGCGGAAAACGTAACTTCTCTGAAGCATCTCTGATTCTCTTAAAACTAAACCAAAAATTATATTATGGTACTGTTATGGATTGAATTGTGTCCCTAAGAAAGATATGTTGAAGTCCCAAGACCTGTACCTTTGAATGTGACCCTGTTTGGAGTTTTTCTTTTGCTATGTTAATGGGGTCATATTGGAGTAAGATGAATCCTAAACCTAATTCCTTATGAGTAGTGTTTACAAAGAAAGAAAACAGACACTGAGAAATATACACACACAGGGGAAGATACCTTGTGAGGATCCATCTGCAAGCCAGGGGACACCAAGAAATGCCAAGAGCTGCCAGAAGCTGAAAGAGACAAGGAATGACCTCCTCCTAGAGCCGGCAGAGCATAGCCCTGCCAAGGTCCTGAATTTGACTCATATCTTCCAAAACTGTGAGACAATAAATCCCTATTTTTAAAGCCACCCATTTGTGGTATTTATGTTTTGGCAGCACTAGGTAACTGAGGTACTACATTTAATAAGTATTCCTGAGAAAATCTACTGTGATAACTGACAAATTTGATTTTCTAATTAATTACTACTTGCTGTCAAGTGGATTCTGACTCATAGCAACCCTACTTTAGAGAGTTGGGGGAGGGACACCTTTAGGGTTTCTGAGGCTGTAATTTTTATGGAAGCAGACCACCACATCTTTCTCCCATGGAGTGACTGGTGGGTTTAGACCACTAACTTTTTGGTTAGTAGCAGGGTGCTTAGCCACTGTGCTACCAGGACTCCTCAATTGATTCCTACATCCCCCGCACAGAACATCAAATATATTCTTTCTATTGTTTATTTTAGTAATATTCCCAGAAGATACAAAGAATGATGCAATAATATTCCAAATTAGAAAAAGAAAGAAAGAAAAAAAGAAATTCATACACAGGGTGCCACAGCGTAAGACACTGGTCAAGAGCCTGGGCAAATCCTGGGCATGCCATTTACTGGGTGAGTGACTCTGAACAACTCTCTGCTTCAGTTTCTTGTTGTATAAATTAAGATATATTAGTACCTAGTCAAAGAGTTGTAAGAATTTTACAATGTAGTATGTAAAGTACATAGAAGAGTACCCTCCACATAACATGTTCCCTCTATGTCTTTATCTATATTGTATCAACATCTACACCTTCACCTACACCTATACCTAGCTCTAGCTCTAACACTAGCTATCTTCTCTATTATTATCTAAGGAAAGTAAAGGATGCTGACTAAATTATACCTATAAATTACAAAACAGATAAGATTAATTTATAGTTTAGAGATCCATAATAGATTATTAACAAAATTTAATATTGTTTCCTAATTTATAAAGATTATCCAGAAAATACGTCTATGTAAATGAAAAGACTATCTCCTGCACTTGTGATCCAAGGACAGTGCTGCCCAATAGAACATTCTGTGATGATAAAAAATTTTCTATAATCTCCACTGTCCAATATGGTGTCCATTAGCTTCATGGGGCTCTTGAGCCTTGAAAAGTGGCTAGCCAACAGAAGAAGTGATTTTTCATTTCAGTTCAATTAATTTTAATTGAAATTTAAATGACCAAATGTGTCTAGTGGCTTCCATATTGAACAACATAAGTGTAGGAGATGTGACAGAAAACATGGAAATATATGTTTTTTTTTATGTAGTTTATAGATTATAATAAAACTACATATTTTATTAACACATTTGCACACTATGTAAACCATAAAAAGGAGAAATTTTCTAGAATTTGAAAATTTATAAGAAATATCGTTGCATGAAAGTTTAGTAGATTATCTCCAATATTTTACTGCATATGTATTAAAATTCTATGTACTTTCTCTTTTTGAATAGCTAGTATCATAATGTTTATAAGGTAGTAAAACAAGTGAGTATTGAAAAATGAGTACCTGTTATCACATTTAACGTTTTGGGGTCATTAATTCCTTCTAACAATAGAAGCAAACTTGTTTTACATATGAGAAAATACATCACCAATATTAGACAAATTCAAATGGGAGGCATTTTACAAAATAACTGATCAATTTCAACAAAATGGTCAAATTCATGAAAGACAAGAAAAAAGTGAAGAGCAATGTGCAATACTGGATTGAACTCTAGAACAGAGAAACAGAAAAGTATATTGAAAGAAAAAATAGTAAAATTTGAATATGATCTGTAGCTTAGATATTAGTATTGTACCAGTGTTAAAGATAGCTGTTCCATGGCTCTGTAAATTTTTAACTTTTGAGGAAGTTGAGGGTAGGGTAGATGTGAACTCTGAAATATTTTCCCGCTACTTTGCCAATCTTAAATTATTTTTTTAAAAAAGTAAAACTAAAAATCGTATTACCAAAAATATATAGGTTTTTATTAACATTATAAACATAGTTGTTGCTGGTAGTTGTCATCAAGTTGGCTCTGACTCATAGTGACCTTATGTATAAGAGAACGAAGTGTTGCCTGGTTCTGTGTCATCTTCATAATAGTTGGTATGTTTGAGAACATTGTTGTAGCTATTTTGTCAATCCATCTCATTATTTTCCTCAATTTTGCTGACCCTCTACTTTATCAAATATGATCATCCTTTTCTTGCAGTTGGTGTTTTCTGATAACGTGTCCAAAGTACGAAAGCCAAAGTCTTGGCATCCTTGCTTCTAAGGAACATTCGGTCATATTTCTTCTAAGACAGATTTGCTAGTTCTTCTGGTAGTCCACAGTGTATTCAATATTCTTCACCAACACCAAAGTTTCAATGCATCAATTCTTCTTCTAGCTTCCTTTTTTATTTTATTCCTTTCACGTGCATATGAAGCAATATGCTTCGGTCAGGCAACCTTAGTCCTTAAAGTGACATCTTTCCTTTTTAACACTCTAAAGACGCCTTTTGCAGCAGTTTTGCCCAATGCAATGTGTCATTTAATTTCTTGAATGCTGTTTCCATGAATATTGATTTTTGATTCAAGTAGAATGAAATAATTGACAGTTTTTCCTCCATTAATCATACTGTGGTAGCTTGCAAGTGGCTGTGATATTGGAAGCTATGCCACTGTTATTTCAAATACCAGCAGGGTCACACTTGGTGGACAGGTTTCAGCTGAGCTTCCAGACTAAGTTACACTAGGAAGAAGGACCTAACAGTCTACTTCTGAAAAAACTGGCCAGTGAAAACCTTATGTATAGCAACGGAACATTGTCTGATATACTGCTGGAAGATGGGCCCCTCAGGTCCGAAGGCACTCAAAATATGAGTGGGGAAGAGTTGACTCCTCAAAGTAGAGTCAACCTTAATGACGTGGATGAAGCCAAGCTTTCAAGACCTTCATTTGCTGATGTGGCATGACTCAAAACGAGAAGAAACAGCTGCAAATACCATTAATGAATGTGGAATGTATGAAATATGAATCTAGGATGATTGTAAGTCATCAAAAATGAAGTGGAATGCATAAACATCTATATCCTATGCATTAGTGAGCTAAAATATACTGGTATTGGCCATTTTAAATCAGACAATTATATGGTATACTATGCCGGGAATGACAAATTGAAGAGGAATGACATTGCATTCATGGTCAAAAAGAACCTTTCAAGATCTATTCTGAAGTACAACACTGTCAGTGATAGAATAATATTCATAAGCCTACAAGGAAGATCAGTTTATATGGCCATTATTTAGTTTAAGTGCCAAACACTAAGGTCAAAGAAGAAGAAATTGAAGATTTTTACTAAATTCTGCAGTCTGAAATTGATCAAACATGCAATCAACATGCATTGAAAATCACTGGCAATTGGAATGTGAAAGTCGGAAACAAAGAAGAATAGGTGGCTGGAAAATATGGCCTTAGTGATAGAATGTCTTGAAAGAAGTACAACCGGAAATCTCCTTGGAAGGAAGGATGGTGAGACTACGTCTTACATACTTTGGACATGTTGTCAGGAGGGAGAAGGACATCATGCTTGGTAAAGTACAGAGTCAGGGAAGAAGAGGAAGACCCGCAATGAGATGGATTGACACAGTGGCTGCAACAATGGGCTCAAACATAACAACCATTGTGAGCATTGCACAGGACCGGGCAGTGTTTCTTTCTGGGGTGCATAGGGTCACTGTGAGTTGGAACCGACTTGACAGCACCTAACAACAACAGTGATAGAAACAATGCTGGAGATTGCATGATAGAATTTTGCAAGACCAATGACTTCTTCATTGCAAATACCTTTTTTCACCAACATACATGGTGACTATACACTTGGACCTCACCAGATGGAATACACAGGAATCAAATTGACTACATCTGTAGAAAGAGACGATGGAAAAGCTCAATAACATCAGTCAAAACAAGGTGAGGGGCCAGTGGTAAAACAGACCATCAATTGCACCTATGGAAGTTCAAGTTGAAGTTGAAGAAAATTAGAACAAGTCCACAAGAACCAAAGTATGACCTTGAGTATATCCCACCTGAATTTAGAGACCATATCAAGAATACATTTGACACATGAAAACTAATGACCGAAGACCAGACAAGTTTTGGAATGACCTCAAGGACATCATACGTGAAGAAAGTAATAGGTGAATAAAAAAAGGAAAGAAAGAAAAGACCAAAATGGATGTCAGAAGAGACTCTGAAAGTAGCTTTTGAAAGTACAGTAGCTAAAGCAAAAGGAAGAAATGATGAAGTCAAAGAGCTGAACGGAAGATTTCAAAGGGCGGCTCGAGAAGACAAAGTAAAGCATTATAATGACATGCACAAAGACCTGGAGATAGAAAACCAAAAGGGAATAACAAGCTTAGCATTTCTCAAGCTGAAAGAACTGAAGAAAAAATCTGAGCCTCGAGTTGCAATACTGAATGATTCTATGGGGAAAATATTAAACGATGCAGGAAGCATCAAAAGAAGATGGAAGGAATACACAGAGTCACTGTACTAGAAAGAATTGGTGGATGTTCAGCCATTTCAGGAGGTAGCATATAATCATGAATCGATGGCACTAAAGGAAGACGTCCAAGCTACACTGAAGGCATTGGTGAAAAACAAAGCTCCAGAAACTGAAGGAATACCTATTGAGATGTTTCAACAAACAGATGCCATGCTGGAGGTGCTCAATTATCTATGCCAAGAAATTTAGAGGACAGCTACCTGGGCAACCGATTGGAAGAGATCCATCTTTTTACCTTTTCCAATTAAATGTGATCCAACTGAGTGGAGAAATTATCAAACAATATCATTAATATCACACACAAGTAAAATTTTGCTGAAGTCATTCAAAAGCAATTGCAGCAGTACATAAACAGGAAAATGCCAGAAATTCAAGCCAGATTCAGAAGAGGACAGGCAGCAGGGGGTATCATTGCTGATGTCAGATGGATCATGGCTGAAAACAGAGAATACCAGAAAGATGTTTACCTGTGTTTTATTGACTACACAAAGGCTTTCAAATGTGTGGATCATAAAAAATTATGGATAGCATTATGAAGATTGGAAATTCCAGAACACTTAATTGTTCTCATGAGGAACCTGTACATAGACCAAGAGGCAGTCTTTCGAACAGAAGCAGGAGATGTTGCGAGGTTTAAACTCAAGAAAGTTGTGCGTCAGGGTCATATCATTTTACCATACTTATTCAATCTGTATGCTGAGGAAATAATCCAAGAAACTAGACTATGTGAAGAAGAATATGGCATCAGGGTTGGAGGAAGACTCATTAACAACCTGCAATATGCAGAAGACACAACCTTGCTTGCTGAAAGTGAAGAGGACCTAAAGCACTTACTGATGAAGACCAAAGACCACAGCTTTGAGTATAGACTAAACCTCAACATAAAGAAAACAAAATCTCTATCAGTTGGACCAATAAGCAACACCATGATAAACGGAGAAAATATTGAAGTTGTCAAAGATTTCATTTTACTTGTATGCACAATCAATGCCCATGGAAGCAGCAGTCAAGAAATCAAAGGATGCACTTCATTGGGCAAATCTGCTGCAAGAGACCTTTTTAAAGTGTTAAAAAGCAAAGATGTCACTGTAAGGACTAAGTTGCACCTGATCCAAACCATGGCGTTTTCAATCACTTCATATATATGTGAAAACTGGACAATGAATAAGGAAGACTGAAGAAGAATTTATGTCTTTGATTTACTGTGTTGGCTAATAGTATTGAATATACCATGGACTACCAGAAGAACGAACAAGTCTGTCTTGGAAGAAGTATAGCCAGAATGCTCCTTAGAAGCAAGGACTTTTGTCTCACATACTTTGGACATGTTATCAGGAAGGACTAGTCCCTGGAGAAGTGCATTATGTTTGGTAAAGTACAGAGTTAGCAAACAAGAGGAAGACCCTCAACAAGATGGATTGATACAGTGGCTGCAACAATGGTCTCAAGCATAACAATGATTGTGAGGATTGCACAGGACTGAGGAGTGTTTTGTTGTGTTATCCATAGGGTCACTATGAGTCAGGAAAGACTCGATGGCACTTCACAACAACAATAAGAAACTTGTATGAGGAGAAACATGTTTTTAATTGTTTTGTTTGTTTTTAAAGAGAAGGGAGTGGGTCTTGTACATCTTAAAAAAATTGCCAATGAGGGAAATGAAGACAGGAAGATTAAGTCATTTGCTCCAAAGTGCAAAACCATTTACTTAATGCTACAACTTGTACAAGAATGTCATTGTCTTTAATTTATAATTATGTTTTTTATTAAATGCATTTCCCTTACATTATTATGCTTCCAACTTATGATTATATTGGAGACTGCATAATTTATCTCCTCTAAATAAATATATATATTTAGCTTAATCTGGTTGCTTACAGGTGAAATAGGATGTCTTAGTCATCTAGTGCTGCTGTAACAGAAATACCACAAGTGGATGGCTTTAACAAAGAGAAGTTTATTCTCTCACAGTCCAGTAGGCTACAAGTCCAAATTCAGGGTGTCAGCCCCAGGAGAAGGCTTTCTCTTTCTGTCGGCTCTGGAGGAAAGTCCTTGTGATGTATCAGTCTTCCCTTGGTCTGGGAGCATCTCAGCACAGGAACCTCTGGTCCAAAGGATGTGCTTTACTCCCGGCACCGCTTTCTTGGTGGTGTGAGATTCCCATGTGTCTCTGTTCGCTTCTCTCTTTTATATCTCAAAAGAGATTGGATTAAGACACTATCTAATCTTGTAAACCTCGTCAGTATAATCTCATCACAGTGATAGAACTTACAACACATAAGGAGATCACATATAACCGCATCATAGTGATAGAGTTTACAACACATAAGGAAATCACATCAGATTACACAATCATACACTACTGGGAATCATGATCCAGCTAAGTTGACAAATATTTTGGGGGGACACAATTCAATCCATGACATAGGATTAGGATACTATTTTATTTATCTAGTGCTTAATCATCTTAGTTAACTAACACAAATACCACAAGTGAATGGATTTAATAAACAGAAATTATTTTCTCACAGTTTAGGAGGCTAGAGTCTGAATTCAGAGTACCAGCTTTAGGGGAAGTCTTTCTCTCTCTGTTGGCTCTGAAGAAAGCTCTTTGTCTGTTCAGCTTTTTTCTTCCCTGGTTCCTTGCAAAACTCCATGTGTCTTTGCATCTGACTTACCCTCTCTCTCCTCTGCTTGCTTGTTTAATCTCTTTTATATCTCTAAAGAGATTGACTGAAGACATACCCTACACAAATCCTGCCAAATTAAGATAACAAAGACAACCCATTCCCAAATAGAATTATAACCACAGGCATAGAGGTTAGGATTTACAACACATGTTTTTAGGAGAAATAATTCAATCCGTAACATTTCAACCTTTGGCCCCCAAAATTCATGTCTTTGCCACATGTGAAACACATTCACCCCATCACCTCATCCCAAAAGTCTTAAATAAATTCCAAGTCCAAAATCTCATCTTCTGAATCATCTAAATCCAATATGGGTGAGAGTTTAGGCACATTCCAACCTGGAGCAAAATTCCTTTTCATCTGTGAACCTGTGAAATCTGGAATACAAGTTTTCTGTTTCCAAAGTGCAATGTTGGAACAGGCACAAGGTAGACATTTCCATTAAAAATGGGAGAAATTGGAGGGAAAGAAGGGATAACAGGCACCAAGCGAATCCACAACCCAGCAGAACAAATTACATTAGCTCTCAAGGCTTGAAAATAACCCTCTGTTCTCTGAGACCATCTTGCAATGGTCCTACCTTTCAGACTCTGAGTGTTGGCCAAACCCTCTAGATTCTGGGTGGAGGCCCCTCTGCACAGGGCTTCAACTCTGACTTTCAGGCTCACTGAGAGGGCAAATCTGCTCCCTCAGCTTTAGATGGCCCCATTCTCCTAATCTATCTGAGTGGGAACCCCTCGACCACTGCAGGCATTGTTCTTTTGTCCTATGGGCATGACACCCCTCCCCCTCAGCTTTGGGCAGTAAGCCCAATGCCTGACACACCATAACTGCAGCCCCACACTCCAGAACTCAGTTGGTGAACATCTGACTTTTTGAAACCTAGCAGGCTGTGGCCCCATCCTTTAAGACCCAGGAGACTGTGGCATCACCCTTTGAAACAAAGAAGGCCCTCCTTCCCGTGCTCCTTCCAACAGTTCTGTTGATCTCTGAGCTGCTCCTGGGATGGTCCTTTTCTTTTCTTGGAGGACAACAGATATTGCTCCTTTGGCCTGTTTCCTGCCTGTAGAATTCCAAGAGGCAGACAGCATTCTTTCCTTCTTTCTATGTCTCCTCCGGTCTAAGCTGATGGGTTTTCTGCTGCGGTAGTTGGTTAGAGCCATCAGTCACAGGTATAATCGCTTTAACAAAAGATTGTGTAGCCATGACCTTGGTGAAAATTCTAGGACCTTAGTTTGTACAACAGAATTTTCCAAATCTTTAAGTTTTGTTTTCATTTTGCACAGTTCATTTTTAAGTTCATCTAATTCTCGCATTTTACTATACTCGGCAAGAAGAAACCACATGATCCCTTAAAGTTCTTGCTTAGAAATCTCCTCAGCCTGGTATCCAAGTTCTTCACTTACAAGTTCTACCTTCCATCAAACACTTGAACATAATTCAGACAAGCTCTTTGTTGCTGTATTAAAAATCATCACCCTTCCTCCATTGTCCAATCACATGTTCATCATTTTCTTGTAAAACCTCACCAGAAACACATTTAATGCCCACAGTTCTAGGAACATTCTGTTTTTGGTGCCATATGTATTCTCTAAGGCAATAGAAAATTTATGTATAGGTCTCCTTACTTCCTTCTGAGCCCTCACAAGAATTGCCTTTGATGTTCATAATTCTACCAAGTCTCTTCGAGGCAATCTAGGTTTTTGCTATTAGGCAATTTAAATCTCTTCCAGCCTCTACCTATTACCCAATTACAAAACCACTTCTACCTTTTAGTTATCTGTCAGAGCAGCACCCGACTCTTGGTACCAAATTCTGTCTTAGTTATAGTGCTGCTATAACAGAAATACCATAAGTAGATGGTTTTAAGAAACAGAAATTTACTTTCTCACAGTTTAGGAGGCTAGAGTCTGAACTCAGAGTACCTATCTCTAGGGGAAGGCTTTGTCTTTCTGTTTGGCTCTGGAGGAATGTCCTTGTTTATTCAGCTTATGCTTCCTGGTTCCTTGGAGAACTCCATGTGTCTTCGTGTCTGTCTTAACCCATTTCTCCTCTGCTTGATTGTTTAATCTCTTTTATATCTCACAAGAAACTCAGGACATACACTATACTAATCCTGCCTCATTAAGATAACAAAGACAACCCATTCCCAAATGGGATTATAACCACAGGCAGAGATTAGGATTTACAACACATATTTTTGGAGGACATAATTCAATCCATAACAGATACTCTCATTAGTTACAGATTTAAATATAATTTGTATCTAATCAGCAAGAAAACAATTTTTTAAGGCAACCAAGTAGGTGATCTTTTAGTTACTGGAAGTAATTAATGCATCGAATAAATGATAACTAATCCATGAAAATATATTTACATGCATGCACACACTTAATTTCAGAATCTAGATTTAATTTTCCTTTCTCTAATATGGAAGAACTGGACCACATGATCTCTAAGGTTTCATCTGATTTTTAAAACTTCTCTATCTGTCACATGTAATATTAAATAATATCTAACTCTTTGACAAAGCAGAGAATGATAAATGTTAAACGAATGGTACTGTGTATATTTGCAGTAGAAATTTAGTAGAGCTATCTTTTTATGCTCTTGTCTCTCTGCCATTGGTATCTACTTCTAGGTTCACCTTTCACACTCTAAGAGTTCCTTTCATTAAGAAATAAGGCAACACAAAGCAAAACCTTCAACCAAATTTTTAAAGAATACACAAGAACATAAAATATGAGGAAAAAATCAACGTCAACACTGAAATCTAAGAATAAATACACACTATATATCATGAAAATTAATGGCAAGTACTAGTAGATTAAGAAACACATTATGGTAATAATAAGTGTTTGCCAATGATATTTAATTTGAAATTTGAAGCCACAGAAGAGACAAACCATGCAAAAAGAAGAGAATAAGTGGGAAGGTTATGGTGAAGCTTCTAAGCTATGAAGGACCTCGACATTTTAGGAATTGAAAAAAAAAGGAATCAAGGAAAAGAGAGGCAAAAGATGATACTGAATATACAAGCAGGAATGTTGGAGAACTTTGTTGATCATGCTATTGAGGTTGGGTTTTATACTAAGTACAGTGAGACACCATTGAAGGATTTTAACAGAGAATGACATCTTATATAATATGATTTTAACTGTTAAAGGAATTGTGGAGAACATTTAGGAAGCTATTATAGTAGTCCATAAGGGCAATGATGCTGCTCAGAGAATAGTTGCCACAAACAAAATAGAGAGGAATGCACAGACTGTAGATGATCTATAAAGAGGAAATAGACAGAACTTGCTGGTGGACTGGATGTGTGGGGAAGAATAATGTAACACAATGCCCAAGAGTTTAGCTTTCATCAGTGGTGTAACAGTTTCATATTATAAAAGAAGATCTTGGGAGGCTATATTTTGGAGAAAAGTTGGATGTTAAATTTTGGACTTATTAAATGTGAAAAGGCTCATTGGAGATATCAAATAGATAACTGAACATATGAAACTAGAACTCAGCAGAGTATAGGCTGAAGACATAAATTTGAAGTGGAAGCATATGGATATAATTTGTAAAAAGGGAAATAAATAAAATTATGAGGAGAAAAAATGTAGTGTTATACAGTCATTCAGATGCTGATAGAATCCTGAAATCTTCTTTAGAAAGACTGTAATAAAGTTTTAAAATTCTGTTGGTATAATGTTATTTGGAAATAGAACAATGCTAAATAATTTATAATTTACCCAAATATCTATTAATTAAAAAAAGAAAAGTCTGAAAGTTAGTACATGAGATTGTCGATAGGAATCTTTAGATGTTGCAACTTTGGAAAGGGTTTTGTATTCTTCTTTCTTTTTTTTATTTTAAAAGCAAATTATTTAAAATGTAATTTTTTAATTCTGGATTTATAGTGATATATTTTACATTGTTCACTACTTTATTGCCTCTGTCTCTAAAACACAGTAAAATAATAATAAAAATGTAAAAAAGAAATGAAAGCACGTGAGCACAGAACATTATCTTTCATGATCAGACTAGAGATTTTAAATTATTAAGAAAACAGAAAATTGATAGAGGACTGTTACATCATTTTGGCTACAACCTAAATGGCTATTAAGTGCCATACCAAGGAGAACCTCCCACTGAATCCAGAAAAGCTCACAAGTTGAGGTCCCCAGGCATCTCAGAAAGCATGGGTTGGTCATAACTCTGAAAATGGAGGGATTGTTTAAACTGCACCAAGAGGGAGCCTTTGGACTCCCTCTGAAACCACTTAAAACTAGCTAGATAGTATACCTTCTACCTTCATAGCTAGTGGAAACTGGATTTCTTACATAAAGAATTAAAACCTGAGAACCTGCAAACTAAGGATTACCAGGTACAGAGAAGGTTAGTGTTGAGAGTCAGGAATAAAACCATTAAATTAAAGTCTAAAGGCTGAAGGAAAATACTTCCCATCCTCTTGCTCTATCCTATCCAAGAATACTGGAAGCAAGGAAAATACTTTCTGGATAAAGATACTCCTCTAAATATTAACATTTCAGAGACTCCCACTAGATGATTATCTCACCATCCGATCATCCTACAGGAAAGTCTACTTGTTAATAAATCCTGCCAGTGCACACAATAACTGCCCATCAGCACATTAGTTTATAAAGAGCAACAGAGAACTCCACTTCAGGAAATGTTGCAAAATAAACTGGTCCCCTCCACTGTAAATTCATAGATATTATTGATCAAAAGTAGTATATATTAAATTTAATACATTGTTCTTCAGGACATTTGTATTGTATTAGAAGAAAAAGCAAAATCCCCAGCTTCCCATTACAAAAAAAAAGAAAAATTTATAGCATTAAGCTAGAGCCGATATCAACCAGTCCAGATGGATTTGACACTATTGTCCATTTGTTGTGAATTTTAGGCATAAACTTGGCTTTACTAAGAGATAACATCACATACACAGTGTTCCACAAAGTAAATGTTTCTTTATAATAAAGAATATGCAACATAAAGCTTTATCGGTCTAATATAATACTATATGATTATAGTGTCATGATTTCTAATCTAATTAGCTACCTAGGCAGTTACTTCCAGCAAATAGTTACATCTCATAAAACTATTTTTCTACCACATCATTAAAAAATTTGAGAAATATAATTTATGTATAGACTATTACACTGACTTTTAATCTTTTTTTGCTTTTTAACCTTACAGCCTATCTGTTAAATAATTTTAACAATCTTATCTATGCAAGGCCTGGAAAGAATTAACTAAAGTAACACCAAATAATTGTAATTATTGTGTTGGAAAAGTAATCTTGTTTTTGGCTTTGACAATACTAAGTTTCATGTCACAATGTACATTCTGACTAAGGTCTTGCCACCTGCCCCCTACTCTATCTCCCTTGCCAGAAATATAACCCAAACTTTACAAATGCTGGGGATCCTAATCTTGAAATTATGCCTACTTTGGAGGAGTACTTTCAAGATGGTTCAATTCCACTATCATCCAAGGCAGCCAATGTGCCAATGGATTTACACACCTTTGAACATCATTTTGTGGAATTCCAGGCTGCTCCCCAGCTTCCCTCTCTACTCAGTCTGCCATAGGGGCTGCTTCAGATCATCTCAGGTCTTCAGAATTCCTAAGGCAGAGAGGCAGACCCCATCCTCAAACTCCAATAGATAATATGACCTTCTTCAATTACTTTCTAACTCCATTTCATTATTGTAGCGTCCCTGGGGTGTCTTAGTTATCTAGTGCTGCCATAACAGAAATACACAAGTGGATGGTTCTAACAAAGAGAAGTTTATTTCCTCACAGTCAAAGTAGGCTAAAAGTCCAAATTCAGGGCGTCAGCTCTAGGGGAAGGCGTTCTCTCTCTCGGCCTTCTCATCAGTGTTCCCCTAGACTAGGAGCTTCTCCGCGCAGGGACCCCGGTCCAAAGGACGCGCTCTGCTCCCGGCACTGCTTTCTTGATGGTATGAGGTCCCCCTGTCTCACTGCTCACTTCTGTCTTATATCTCAAGAGATTGCCTCAGGACACAATCCAGTCTTGTAGATCAGGTCCTGCTTTACTAATACAACTGCCCGCCATTCTCCCTCATTAACATCATAAGAGGCAGGATTTACAACATATAGGAAAATCACACAGTATCAGGAATCATGGCCTAGCCAAACTGATACACATATTTTTGGGGGGACATAATTCAAACCATGACACTGGGGTATGTCTAAGAGTTTCTAAAGCTAACTTTCCTCTTTTAGGTACCCAGTCTTTACAAAGGATTCCCATGTAGCCCACGTTACTTTCCATAACTATAACATTATGCTAAGCCTGATATTCTGTGCGATAAATCATAGACATTCATCAACATCAAAATCAACTTTGCTATTCTAAATAATTGTGCTTCATATGAATTTTATGAAAATAACCTCAGTATCATTGTAAAACACTCCTGAGATTATTTTTAAATTTGTACCTGATTATGAAAATTTGGCGTATGATATTGTATCCTTCCACTTATAAACATGGTTTAATTCTTAGGTTCTCATTTATTTATTTCTGTAGGAGTTTATAATTTTATTTGTAAGGCTTTTGCACATTTTTTCTATTATTCAGTATTTTCAGATATTGTTGTCATATACTATAAACTCCATTTTTTTAAAGTTAGATTCTTTTTTTTTGTTACAGTTAAGGATAGATATATACTTTTGTGCAGTTTTTATTTGGAAAACTATAAGGAGTTTACTACTTATTATATTAGTTTATCTCTAGATTACTTTGGATTTTCTACATTGAAACTCATTTTGTCGGAAAATACTGACTATGCTGCTCGTGAATTTCCAGGCTTTATGCTATTTTTCATTTAATTTAATCTCTCATTTTCCATCATATTATCTCTCTATATTGAAACTTGGGTATGCTCCTCAGTTCTTTCTTAAATTTTGCTAATTTTCTATTCAGTTGGATCTAATTAGCTATTTAGTTCACTGCTAGGGTTTTAATTTCTAGAATTTTATTTTTTCAAATCTGCCTGTTCTTTTATCATGGTGTTAGGTTTTTTTTTTTTTTATTTCTCTCTTCATATGTTGTTTTAATAATTTTAAATAATTTTACATCGCTTTCAAATTGTTCCTTGACTTCAATTTTTCTGGATGCTAATTTTCTCTTATGCTGTGCTTGTTTAACTCATGGTGAAATCTTAACATTTAATTATTTATTTTGTTGTTGTAAGCTCATCTTCAACTGCCCTCCCACCCTTGTTGTTGTCCTATAAATCATAATATTAATTGTCCCTAGGGGAAAATTTCAAGTTTGTTCAATGGATTTTACCAAAAAAGATACTTTTTTTTTTCTTTAATAATTGGCTTGGATGTATCTAAGCAAAGGGAATGTGATAGATTTGGGCTCAATATCTGTACCTGTTTTAAACACCTGCTATATTTTAAAATCATTTCTTGTTATATTTAATTCAGGATTTCTATCGGTAGAAGAAGGCTATTTGGGTTATCACCTATGAATTCGTGTTGCCAACTCAGAAAAAAATTTAAATGGTAAATTTTGTAGGGGAATTTGTGTTCAAAGAGGAAAGAAGGGTTTTACACAACATTAGAATCAAGACGAGGTAGTCCTGAAAGTTAGAAATACTAACTCGATAATTATTGTGATCTTCTGTGAGGTACTACAAAGGGATTAAAAACAAGGTAAGAAGTCAGTCAAGCTATGGTAAGATACAGGTTTCCTATTCTCCAAAATATTATCTTAGTCTGCAGATAGAGACACCTGCATTCCCATGAGTCAATCAGGTCTCTCAAAACTTCTATTTCTGGTGATTATTTTTTAGGAAGAATATTTTTCTGCATATTCATAAGGAGTTTAAATATACAACTAAACTTCAAATATGCCTGAACTTTCAATTATTAACTTTCTAAGTCTGCATTTATCAACTTGCTTGGTGGAACTTGTTTTCCAAGAAAACTTGGTATAAACTTTTTGCTTTTCATAAATTGTAATATTTTGGCCCACATAGATGGTATTATTTTTCTTAAGATTCCTTACAACATTGCTAAGAGGTACTACCTTCATTTATCGATAATGCAGAGTCCAATTTTTTAAGGTGTTCTTTCCTCAACTCAAGTCATAGAACAATTGTTAACATTCATGAATCTTGAAGTTTGAGTATAACCACACTTTAATAAAAAGACAGATGCTGAAGGAAATTTGGAGGTCTTTGAGTCTAACCACTTCATTCTAATCTTATTTATGCAAATTATGTTATGGCCAAATTGAATATTTCCTGCTCCCTTGCTTTTACAAGTCCCAAAGCAATCTGATTGAAGTACAATAATTCAGTCTACTTCTGACTGTGACATGATTTCCTATTTTATTTCAACACTAGACATCGCAAAAATATGTTTCTCTATTCTTTTTAGTTATAACAGTATCTTCTTAAAACACAGAGACCCTGGGAAAGTAGACATTACAGTAGGGTCAGGAAGTGGTTTTAATTACACAGTAAATTACTAGCTAGTCCTTGTAGAAGCCATAGACAGGATTCTTTTATAATCTCTCTCTCAGTTGTCCTAAATGAAGGATGTTCTTTGAACTGGAACTTAATTATTTTAATGCAATTTAAATAAATAGATTTCAGAAATCATTTCAAAATATACTAAGTCATATTTGAGCCTCTCCCCAGATTTCTTTTAATTATTATCTACAGATTAAGAAAATAAATTTGGCCAAGTCGTATCTGTCCTTCTGTTGTGCTCTAGAACAGGAATCGCAAATGTGTCTCAGCCTGGTCCATCAATTTGCAGAAATAAAATTCCCTAAATGAGATGGAGCTCTGTAAGATAAAAGGCACTGGATGTCTCTTGCATTTCAATTTTGGGAAAGAATTACAACTTCAGGAATTATAAATGTAGTTACTTATTGGGCTTGAAGTTTTAAAAGATATCACTTCAATTTTCTTTTATTTCATTTAAGAGTCAAAGGTTTCCAGTACTAAAAGTAAAGTATATATTCTCTCACACTTTCTGTAAGTGGAATCATAAAGTCTCATTCCCTCAGTAATCCTCACTGAGTTGTATCTTCTCTACTGTTATTTCTGGTGCTTCATTGCTCTCCAACCTTGCCCATGTAATGGTGCACAGAAAGTCCACTGACTGTAGTAGATGGTGGGGGAAGGCTGATTATGGCCTGATATTAGAGACTGTTAGATGGCACAGTTCTTGGCCCGCCTTCCTGCTGGCTGAGGGAACCAATAAATGGATATTTGTGATCCATATCTCCTGGTACAAATGGTTGAAAAACTACACTAAACAAGTATTTGCCAAACATTCACAAAACAAAATGACATGTTTTAAGACTATCGCAATATGATTAATTCAATAACCATTTATTTAGCATGGTGTCATGCCCTGTACAGCAAGAACAACACTGCAATGGATGCTGTGGTATGTCACTCAGATCCCACTTCATGACCACCCACGTATTTCCCCCAACTGTTGACAGCTCCCAGATGAATCCCTCTCAAGGGAATTGCCCTCAGCAGAGGGGATCTGCCTCACTCAGTTATGTCATCATTCCCTGGCAGCTCAGATCCAATAATTGGTCAATGGGGAAGATGGTCTCAAAGTTCTTGACTTGTGTCAACTTGGAAGAACTCCATAGTTCCAGAGCTCTGTGAGGAATCAGCTGAGGTCTCTGTCACAATTGAAGCACAGTTCAGCTTCTCCCATTGCCCACTTCTGCTTCCCTCACTCCCTTAGTGAACCTTAGGCAACCTAGGAGATGCTGTCTCTAGCTAGATGACCTTGAGCTCAGCTTAACAAAGTGCAGGAAGGGAATGTGTACTGACACTAATAAAGAAGGAGAAAAAGAGCCCTGGTGGTGCAGAGGTTAAAAGCTCAGGCTACTAACCAAAAGGTCCACAGTTCAAATCCACCAGCTGCTCATTGGAAACCCTATGGGGCAGTTCTACTCTGTCTTATAGGGTCGCTATGAGTCAGAATCGACTTTACGGCAATGAGTTTGGTTTGGTTTTGGGGAACATTCACCAGCACTATCATGGTTGCCAATATTTAATAATCTGGAAATATTATGTCATAAGCAAGATTTCTGGCCTCTACTAGAAATTAGGCCAGCATTTTTATATGGCAATAATCAGATGGTTCTGATAACTGTTATCAACTTCAGGGTATGGAATTCTTGGATCAACACAGGCATACATAAAGAAAAAAAGTATATAAATAAAGAAGACTTTTTCTATGTGTAAAACACAATGTCTATTGTTGCTCTTGATATTTTTGAAAAGTTTCTAAGTCTGGATGCATCATATAAGTGTTTCAAAAGCTGTAAGTAAGTTTAGTCCTGGTAATGATTATATTATTTGGAATTGTATCTTTTGGAGAGAAAGCAACACATTTCAACTGAGTTTGATTCACTGAACCTTTCTTTTGACTACAATGACAATGGTCATAACATTTTCAAGAAATATCAAGAAAAAAAATGTACCTTCATGTATTACATTACAATAGCATTTAAATAAATCCAAAGCAATTCTTACTTACTGTGGGAAAACACAAATATGGAGTAAAATGAAAAATAAACCACCTATAATCCACTGAATGGTGTTGGTCACTGTTAATATTTTGGTGTATATCATCACAGCTTGTAATCTTTCACATAGGCGAGATATTATATGCATAATTTGATTCCAACACTTTAAAGCTTAATATTATATCAAAGACACATTATTATGTCATTAAAATTCTTAAGATAAGTGAAAGACAATGTATAATTCTTTCGAGAGAGTATAATGTAAAACTTATTTATAAAACAAAAACATGATGTAATCAAAATTATAAGGAATAGAGAGAATATTATTGATAAAATTTTATGAATTAAAAAAGACTGATATTTCAAACTAGCATTTTTTTAATGCAATTATGTACTAAGAAAAAAATTAAGTAAAAATATATTTTTTACTCATGAAGCATTTATAGTAGTATTTGTTTAGTACTGAAGAAATTATGTATCCTTAACAGCATTTGCAAATATAAGCTAAATTAGAAATATCAGCATGTGAAAATATGTTTAAATTTTTACCAGACATTTTGGTGAAATCTTTAAACCACCAGTGCTATTTACCATTGCAAAAGATGAAAGTATGGATTAAAAACACCACTACAACACCCACCCCACACAAGAACTGGAGGTAAATTGTGGCTTGAATTAGCATTCTCATTTGCATAACCCATGGGCCATAATTTGGCACGGTGTTCACTCAGTTTTGTGGAAAGATACAGGACAGGAAGCCTAATATACCTGACAGCTTCAGGAGTGTCATCTGCAAGGGGAATCTTTACTGTAAGGAAGTAGAATTATTCAGGCCACCCTAGTGCCAGCCCATTTATAAGGGAGAAAACCGTGAATATGGACGCAGAAACCACCTTGGATTTGATTAGTCTCATTCAGTGCTAGAACTAGTATTTTGTAATAGTCTTCAGATACCCCAAGACAATTTGGTTAGAGGAGTTTGCTGCACACAGGAATTTGAGGCTGATGCCTCAATAAGTTTTAATACATTACCCTAGTCCTCCAAACCCAGATATAGTTCATCAAATAATGAGTCCTTTTTACAATGAACAGCATTGTTTGGTAACGGAACTGATACGCCACATTTAACTTAAACCAGTAAGTTTTTAGGGAAAAAGTGTTAGAAGAAATAAGTCCAAGGTCATTCTTCCCATAGAAAAAATTCATACTAGCTATTAACTCTTCTTCCTAAACATTCACGTACTTAGCTAGCTAACTAAAAGTCAAAGGGAAAATAACAATGACAATAACTCCCAAATTTATATCTCTAGCTCAGACTTCTCTCCTAAACTTCAGACTTCATATGTACAACTCAGCCTCTGAACTTGGATATCTAAACCACATCTTAAACATAACAGGTTCAACAGTGAACTCCAGATAGTTTAACATTCCTACACTTCACTAAACCTGCTTAATCTATAGCTTTTTGTTTTGTTTTGTTTTGTTTTTATGTTGTTTAATGACAAATTCTCCCTTCTATTTCTGAGGTTAAAAATCCAGATGTCATCTTTAAAACCTTTTTTTCTTTCAAATTTCACTTCCAATCAATCCAAAACTGCATTAATTTTATCTTGAAAATATATCCAGATTACCACTATTTCCCACCGCTTCCACTCTTAACCATACTGATCTTAAGTATCATCTTATCCCTCTTGGATCACTGCAATAACCTCCTAATGGGTCTCTCTGCTTCTGTTCTTGCCGCTATAGCCTGTTCTCAACCAGTAGACGGAATAACAGTCCTTTTAAAACATGTTTTATCAGGCCTCTCCTCTGTCCAAATCCTGCAATGACTTCCAGAGGAAATGATCCGGTTGGTAAAGTGACCTGCATGACCTGACGTGATTGGCCCCCTCTTGCCTCTGTTGACATCTTTTGTATGGCTCTTCCCTTATCTTTCTCTGTTCCAGCCATACAGGTCTCATGGTGCTCCTCCACTACACTGAGCACCTTCCACCAGCTACTCCCTCTGCCAGGATTGCTCTTCTTGTGTATATATATATATGAATATGTATATAAGTATATATATATACATATATATGAATATGTATATATGAATATGTATATGTATGAATATGAATATGAATAAGTCCCTGCCTTCAGGTGTTTTCTCACTTGCCATTTTCTCCATGAGACTTATCTTGACAATCTATTTAAAATTATAATTAACATTAGCAAGTATCCCTTTACCCATTACTTTCTTAACTTTTTCTTTTATCAGTAGCATTTATCACCTTCTAACATATTATAAACTATATTTCTTTATTAAGTTCTTTGGTTATTACCTTTCTTCTACTTGTAAATAAAAGCTCCATCAGGCAGGGCTTTTTGATGTTTGGTTCTTGGAAGTATCTTAAGCATTTATTACAGTGCCAAGCATATGAAAGGCCATAAGTGAAAATTTGTTTGAATAATTGATTAACTAATTAACTAATTTCTAAGAGAACCTTCCAATTAAATAGAATAGTTTGGGTTGTCTTCAATCAGTATTACAGAATTCTTTTTACTCTCTTCCTAAGTGGCAGTAGTCCAGTATCAAAGCTACTTTGAGATTAAATGATGTGATAGATTTTCCTATTTTAGTTTCTATTTCTCTATCTAAAGGGAACTCATTCATAGATAATAACTGACCATATCCTTTCAGAATTTTTTTCCTGCTTCTGATTCCCAGAGCATAAGTAGGACCTACGTGATTTCAATGTTCATCTATCCTAAAAATTCTAAATATGAAAGAGGGACCCAAGTGACAAGATAGTGAGATAAACATCATCATATTCTAAGCTTACACAAAGGATCAATAGCAGGACATTGAGCGGGACAAATATCTTACAGAGAAGACTGATAAGGAGCTGTTTCCTTTCTTATATAAGTCCATTCTATCTCCATTAGGAGAAAATGTTTCTATCCTATGAAATCAATAAACTTTCTTAAGGTACAGTGAGCCAGATTAATATTAATATTCTTTCAAGTCACTCTGAAACACCTAAATGTCAAAGGTGCTAAAAATAGAATACTAGAAACAGAAACACAGTGTTGTTCTATATCAGTGATTATCACGTGGGAATGATTTTGACCACAGGGACTTTTGGCAATGTCTGGAGACATATTTTGTTGTCACAGCTATAGGGGAGAGGCCAGAGATGCTGTTAAATACCCTAAATGTAGCTAAAAATCCTGTAATAGACAACTCTGGCTTAGATATATAGAAATGTCATGTATTAGAGCTGCAATAAATAACTTAATGGTTACATGCACTTAAATATGTCATATTAAAGAGAAATCTTTGATATTTTAAGTTTTAGCTCAATTTTCTTTTTAAAATTGCTCCTCTTATGCATTAAAACAAAATACCCATTGCGGTTGAGTCAATTCCAACTCGTAGGTACAAAAGAATGGGTCGATATAGGGATTATGCAATATCATTGTAGAGTTGGAACTGTAATCTTTGGGTATTTTCAAACAACTTGGGACAACCTATTGGCTTTTTCTTGAATTTATAACATTTATAATATTATATACATATATGATATTGTAAATGTGCAATATCATTAATAGATAAAATTAATATATTATATAAAATAGGTTAGTAATTTTCATGGTGACCACTAAGAAAATACTTTAAAAATATATGCAGAAGGTAAGAAGGAAAAATCAAATAGACTTAATACAAGAAAGCAACTTAACACACATAATGAAAAAATTCCAAATAAGGTAGGACAAAGAAATTTTAAGACAAACCAAAAAACAACTAACAAAATGACAGAAGGAAGCCTTTATTATCAATAATTATCTTAAACGTAAATGTATTAAACTCTCCATGCAAACGGCAGAATGGTAGAGTGGATAAGAAAACATGAGCCATCCATATGCTGTCTACACGAGATACATCTTAGGCCCAAGGACACAAACAGATTGATAGTGAAAGGATAGAAAAGTATATTCCATGCAAACAGTAACCAAGGTGGCCATACTATCAGACAAAATATATTTTAAGCAAAAATGTATTATGAAAGATGAAAAAGGCTGTTATATACTGAAAAAAAGTAACTATCCATCAAAAAATATAACTATGATAAATATGTATGCACACAACATCAACACACCAAAATATATAAAGTGAAAACTGACAGAACTGAAAGATGCAATAGACAACTCCACAGTAACAGTAGGATATTTCAGTACACCATTGTCAATACTAGATAGAAGTTCCAGGAAGAAGATCAGCAAGGAAATAGCAGACTTGTACAATGCCACAAACAAATTAAATCTAATAGACATATATAGAACCTCCACTCAACATCAGAACAATGCACATTTTTCTCCACTGTACATGACACATTCTCCAGGATAGACCAAATGGTAGGTTATGGAATAAGTCTCAACAAGTTTAAAAAGATTGAAATGATGCAAAGTATCTTCTCCAACCAGAAAGGAATAATACTATAAATTAATAATACAAGGAAAAATAGAAAATACATAAATACTAGGAAACTAAATAACACACTATTAAACAACCAATGGATCAAGAAAGAAATCAAGAGGGAAATAAAAAACAAATACCTGTAGTTAAAGGAAAATTGAAAACAACATACAAAAACCTATGGGATAGGGTGAAGGCAGTCATCAGAAGGAAATTTAAAAAATAAACACCTACATCAAAAAAGACGAAGATCTAAAATCAACAACTTCATTCTACAACTTCAGTAACTAGCAAAAGAAGAGCAAACTAAGCCCAGATCTACCAGAAGAAATAAAATAATAAAGATTCAAGCAGAAATAATTGAAATAGAGAATAGAATAACAAAGAGAAAATAAAACCAAAAATTGGTTATTTGAAAAGATCAATAAAATTGACAAACCTTTAGCTAGACTGACAAAGAAAAAAAGTGACAGGAAGCAAATAACCAAAATAAAAAATGAAATTGGAGACATTACAAGAGATCCAACAAAAATAAAAAGGATCATAACAGAATAATATAAAATATTGTACTCTAAGAAATTTGAAAACTTAGAAGAAATGGACAAACACCTAGAAACACATAACCTACCTAAACTAACATAAAAAGAGGTAGAGTATATCAACAGATCAATAACAAGAGAAGACACTGAATCTGTTATCAAAAATCTCCCATAAATGCGCTCCAGACCAGAAGGCTTCACTGGGGAATTTTACCAAACCCTCAGAGAATTGACACCAATTCTGCTCAAATTCTTCCAAAATATAGAAGAGGAAAGAATACGCCCTAACTCATTCTATGAAGCTAGCATTATCCTGATTCCAAAGCCAGACAAAGACATAACAAGAAAAGAAAACTATAGACCTATACCCCTCATGAATATTTTGCAAAATTTTTCAGCAAAGTACTAGTGAACAGAATCCAACAATGTATTAAAATAATTGTACATAATGACCACGTGGGATTTATTTCAAGAATGCAAGGAAAGGCATTTGATAAAATCCAACACCCTTTCCTGATAAAAACTCTCAATAAGATAGAAGTAGAAGGAAAGTTCCTCAACATGATTAAGAGCATCTATCAAAAACCCACAGCCAACATTATACTCAGTAGAGAAAGACTGACAGCCTCCTGCTTGAGAACGGGAATGAGACGAGGATGTCTACTATCACCACTTCTATTCAGTATCATACTAGAAGCCCTAGGCAGAGCAATAAGGCAAGAAAAATAAAAGGCATTCAAATTGAAAAGGAGAAAGTAAGACTAGCTCTATTTGCAAATGACATAATTCTATATTCTAAATGACATAATTTAGAAAAGCCTAAAATATCCATAAGAATTTTTCTAGAACTAATAGAAGAATTCTACAAAGTTGTAGGTTACAAAATGAACACATAAAAAATCAGCTGGGTTCTTATACATCAACAAGGAGAAATCTGAAAAGGAAATCAAGAAAACAATTGTAATTACAATAGCACCCAAAGATTAAAATACCTAAGAATAAACCTAACTAGAAATGTAGAAGACTTATACAGTTAAAACTATAAAACACTGTTACAAGAGACTAAAACAGACCTAACTAAATGGAAAGATATTCCATGCTCATGGATTGGAAGATTTAATATTGTTAAAATGTCAGTATTACCTCAAGTGATCTATAGATTCAACACAATTCCAGTCAAAATTCCAAAGCATAGATGAGAAGTTTAGGGTGTAGTAAATCTATGTCAATGGTAGTGTAACAATATTGGTAGAGATAGTGAGAATGGTGATACAACTTGAAGAATACAACCAATGTCGTTGAACTGTGTGTGCAGAAATTGTTGAATGAGCGTATGTCCTGCTGTATATATTTTCAACAACAAAAAAAACTGAATATTTTCAAACAGCTTTGGGCAACATATTGGCTTTTTCCTGAAAAAATATTATAAATATGTAATATCAGTATACAAATA
>NW_004443975.1:112209-176573 GCF_000243295.1 Trichechus manatus latirostris | reverse complement strand
ATATATAAATTTTTATCTATCATTTATCAAGATACAACTTACAACTGAGGTGTTATTCAGTGTGTAAACACCATCTTATTCTGCTATTAAATAATGCGATGTCATTAGATTTTCTCGTATCATTGTAACAAACTCTTAAGACTAGTTTGGTCAATTTCTACTACAGGAAAAGGTTAATTTGTAATTATTGCCATGATTAGAAAACTTTTTAAAGTGTATAATATCCAAATTCCAGCAGAATAGAGAATCCAGAAATAAAAGCACACATTTATGGTCAATTGCTTTTCAGCTAGGGTGCGAAGCCAATTCAGTAGAGAGTAAGTAGCCTTTTCAACAAAGATGCTGGGACAACTGGATATCCACTTGAAAAAAAAATGAAGTTTTGGCCCTACTTCACACCATATACAAAAATTAACCCAAGGTGAATCAAAGGCATAGGACCTGAAACTCCTTACTTCTTAAGAGAAAACATAGGCATAAATATTTGTGACCTTGGACTAAGCAATGATTTTTTAGATGTTACAACAAAAGCTCAAGCAACAGAATAATAAACAGGTAGATTGTTCTTCATCAAAAATCTTAAAACCTTTATGCTTTAAAGAACATTATCAATAAAGTAGAAAAACAACACATAGAACAAAAGAAAATATGTGCAAATAATATATTTGAAAATATCTAGTATCCATTATATATATAAAGAATTCATAAAACTCAACAATAAAAAGATAAAAGACCCCAATTTAAAAATGGGCCAATGATTTGAATAGACATTTCCCCAAAAAGATAAACAAATGGACAATAAGCACATAAAATACGCTCAGCATCATCCAACTTCAGGAGAAATGCAATCAAAACCACTATAATATAGCATTTCATATCCACTAGGATACTTATTAAAAAAAAAGATGAAATATAGGAAGTGTTAGTGTGTATGTGGAGAAACTGGAACACTCATACAGTGCTGGAAGAAATGTAAAAGGGTGCTGCCTACTTTGGTAACCAGTTTGGCAGTTCCTCAAAAAGTAAAACAGAGTTACCATCTGAACTAGCAGCTTCCCTCCTACATATATACCAAAGAGAACTGAAAATATGTGTCCACACAAAACCACAAATTTTTATAGTAGTGTTACTCATAATAGCCAAAAGTATAACTCAAATGTCCATCATCTGATGAATGGATAAACTAATTGTGATGTACAATGTAATATATTATTCAGCCATCAAAAGGAATGGAATATTGTTGCATACTAAAATATAGCTAAAAACTTGTAAATGTTTCACTAAGTGAAGTCAGACACAAAAGGACAAACATTTTATGATTCCATGTATATGAAATTTTCAGAATATGCAAATATATAAAGACAGAAAGCAGACTAGTGGTTACCAAGGGAAGGAGCAAGGGGAGAATGGGATATGACTGCTAATGGGTTACAGGGTTTCTTTTTGGAGTGTTGAAATGTTCCTCAAGTACATATCCTGTCAATATATGAAAACCACTGAATTGTATGCTTTAAAGTGGTGAATTGTATGATAATTGAGTTATATCTCACTTAAGTAAATGAGAAGCAACAGGAGCAAATATTCGTTAGTAATCAGAATGTCGAATGTACAAAGTCTGAATCAAGGAAAATTAGAAGGCATCAAAAATGAAATGAAACACTTGAAGATCAATATCCTATGTGTTAACGAGCTGAATGAACTTCTTCAGTGTTGCCCTTAATTGTACCTCAAAATCTGGAAACTCTTTGAGAACATAAACGCTTTTAACAACTTAATATCACGTCTCCTTTTTTATAGGCATTTAAGATACACTTAGAAATCCTCTCTATTTCGATGGAATTCCCAAATATTCAGTAGATACGTGCACACACACACACATACACACACACACACACACACTTACACATACACACATTTAAGCATTGCCTCATTGACACTTATAGAACTTCAAGAACTAGTAGTTGTTCTACTTGGGTTTTTAATGGAGGATTAAGCCTCTAATTCAGTATTGATATAATTATCACATAAGATGCATGCCAGTGATCTTTGTGATTTTTGTGGTAAGAACAATAAGCAAAAATTTGATAGAGATTCATTAAAGAAATAAATTACATATACTCTAGTGTATTAGTTTCCTGTGGTTGCTGTAATAAATTTCCACAAACTTGGTGACTTAAAACTGCATACATTTACTCTCTCACAATTTGAGAGGCAAAAATTTGAAATCAGTACCAACTGACCAAAATCAAGACGTCAGTAGGGCACTGCTCCCTCTGGAGGCTCTAGGAGAGAATCTGTTACTGGCCTTTTCCAGTTTCTGGTGACTCTCACATTCCTTGGCTTGGAGCCCCAACACCCTAACATCTCCAAATCTCTCTCTACTCCATCTTCATATTGCCTTCTTTGTGTCTGTCTATGAAATCTCCTTTGCCTCTCTCTTATAAGGACACCTGTGATGACAATTAAGTTCCATGTGGATAATTTAGGCTAATCTCTTCATCTGAAGAGCCTTAATCACATCTGCAAAGACCCTTTTTCCAAATGAAGTAACATTTGCAGATTCCAGAAATGAGTACCACACCTGGAGACACTTAATTATGTAGCAGGTGATTTACTCTCAGGGATGTTTCTTATCAGGTATTAGAAGCAGTGCTCCAAGTATGGGATTATTAAAGACATAAATGGTCACATGACAGGCTGACCATAGCAGTAATTTAAAACTAGTTAGTTGAGTTACTATAACTGTTGTGTTGATTTTCAGTAATAGAGTCTGATCAACAGGTAGAACCCTTAGATTCACTGATGTACAAGGACAATATCTGCAGACACCTCTATCATTGTCATGTGCATAAACAAAGAGGTTAAGCCTAGCCCCCTGGATCTGAAGAAATATTTAGGTAGGTGTTGAGTTCCTGATGATCCCCATGTTACAGTTAAATCCCTTTGTATGCATTCTTATTTTTTATGAATAGATAAGAATTTTTTTTTTTTAATTTAGGTAGACTGGGTAACAGGGACATATATAATTACAATTAAAATGTCACCAGGTGATTCAGCCTCAACATTTCACAGGAAGGGTTTTCTTATCTAATGTTTGGTAAATTTGTTTAAAGATTGTGATATGCTGAAAAATGTTGCAAATTCATTACCTGAAATATCCCAAAAATCCTCTCAATTTTATCTTACTGTTGGCTTTGGATATTGCTTGAGCTTCTAAGTACTGTTACTTGGCTAGAATGTGTCCCACAGTAAAGATATCAGGACCTAAACAATATATTGCGTCGTGACAAAATTGTATTTTCTTCTTGTTTGCTACTGAGGACCTTTAGTCAGCCATAAGTGTCTTTACGATGTATATTAAGTTCTCCTGGGAGCAGTTAGATGTACACAAGAGGAGGTCATCACATATTGAGGGAGGGTTCAAAGTCTTGGAAATGTTACATCCTTTGCGTCATTATTTAAGTACCAGAACAAATATGAATCCACCTCTGTAAATTCCTAAGGTATTATTGCCCAAGTATATATTTCGTCATTCCAAAGGAATCAGCTAGGATATAAATCAACAAAATAAAATAAAATAATAAACAAAAGCAGTGCTTATTTCTAAAGCCCTGAGTATGTGTAACACACAGTGGGGGCAGTGCGTCCTGGAGTTCCAGTGAAGTGTAGGTACTCTACGACCCCTTTCATTATCCTTCATTCGGATGATACCCATTCTGACCCCAACAAACCTAGTGTTATTAATAAGTAGAAAAAAATAGAATTAAGGGTTATAAAAAGAGAAAGAAGGTAAATTAAATAAAAATTATATTTGTTTGGAAACCAGTCAAAGGAGAGACAAAAGAAATTAACCCCAAAAAAGCCTGGGGCTTGAGTCTTTTCAATTTTTGGCCCATAGTTGCTGAGATGAGTATGAGGACGCTAATGGGACAAGGACAATTATTCTATGTTATACATTGATTTAACCAATCAATGTTCCTTCCAATATTCTATGCATTGAAGAGAAGGGTTGGAGAAGCATTCCTTGAGTGTGCTTTCAGGCACACACAAACACATATGCACATACTTACAGGTTTGTACAGTGTTCTACATTATCTGGTTCCTTTATCTGATGCGTTATGCTAAAGTCAGTGTCTCCATTAGAGAATTACTGGAAAAATTTATTATTGATTCTGAGATTTGATAATGATAGTAGCTACTTATTTCACTCTTTCTATCTGCTTTCAGTTACCTTTTATATTTTCTAGGAGCCACTACTCAAAGAGACAATCAGTTGCTATAATAAGTGCTACTCTCGCAGAACTCATTAGATGAATGTAGATAGTAAGGTACTCTGTGGTGATCACCTGACTGCGAGTTCTTTCTTAAGATACTTCCTAATACAGGAGAGAGGTAGACAAGGGGGCTGGGATGAGAGAGGCAAAGATATCAGTGTTATAACATTTTCCCCTTCCCTCAGAATCCCTAATCGTTGATATTTGCTTTACCCTTTTTCAGAAGCCTAATATAGAAAGGGCTGTTTCTGCTGGTGACCACCTCTAAATATTATTATCCCTAGGCTATACTTCTGGATCTTCTGCTCTTCTCTATGGCTTTTAATTATTGTTTTGAAGGTTTTCTTCTCAATCACACATTGTCTCTTTCCTTTCTTTCTTCCTCCCTCCCTGACTCTTTCCCTCCTTTCCTACCTTTCTTTATTTTCTTTCTTTCTTTTTGTATTCTCTTTAACCTCTGTTTTACACGTAGAAGACTTGCTTAAGTATTTGGTAATCTTTACTTGTCCACTTATACTTAAGAATACGTTAGGAAAAGTCCACTTGATGCTCTACATTACATGGACTTGTAAACTGGTCAGTTTCTATCTGCAAAGCAACTTGTTAGAGAACAAATGTGTGTGTGTGTGTGTGTGTGTGTGTGTGCATTTACACAGTGTACTTTACATATAAGTTTGGAAGGGAAGGGCTTTGGGCTACCATCATTCTTAAAAGGAAATGGAACAAGGTAGCTGGCATGGGAATCTCACGATCCTGTACTTAAACCTTGCCTAGACAGCCTTTTACTAGTGTGTTCTTTTTCTTCCTACTGTATCAGTAAAGGAAATTATCCATTTTAAGCAGCAAAGGATTTAATACAGTTAATGGATGTGGTTAAAGAACTCCACTGGGGAAGTTGGAGAAGTAGTTCTACACACAGTCTCCAGGTATTACTTCCAGAAAAACACTATAAAACTGACGCATCAAAAGACCTGCAACATTTGCTACACTGAGGAAGGTGAGGAATCAGGAAACTATTACTAGATCTATTGATTCCAGGAATAAACTCTCTGGCCTGCAATCCCGTGATTAGGAAACCAGAATCAGGAATTATTAACTCGAAGAATACACGGCTTTGTCTCAAGAATCAGGAAGCCACCTCTCCACTGTTGACTTTAGAACCAACAACACCTGCTGCATAAACATGGCAAAATTGCATGACTTGCCTCTTGTCTCTTAACACTCATAAAGAGAACATGGAGACTTGTTACCACTGTCTCAGAATCCTTACACTTCCTTGCTTCTGCTTGCCATCAGAGATACAAGAAAAATAGCAAGTTTTGTCTTTATATTAAACTTAAATCAAACCTTAGGGGGCAGTGAGTTTATGTTAATTAGGAAGGAATAACTCAGAAAATGAGGGTGAGAAGGGTTGCACAACTTGAAGAATGTAAGCAATGTCATTAAATTGTACATATAGAAACTGTTGAATTGGTGTATATTTTGCTGTGTATATTCTCAACAACAACAATAAAATAAATAAAATTAAAAAAACAAAAAACCTCAGCTACAAGGTACTCAAGAAAAGATTGTTTCTAGTTTTTCAATTTCTGCAGTGCAAGATGGCATGGTTTTAACCAAATCACTCCTTAACTCTTCCTAATCTTGGAAATTCCCTGATTAAATTTTTTCAGAAGAGGATGAGGAAGAGGATCTGGGGTTCTGTCTTAGTCATCTACTGCTGCTATAACAGAAATACCACAAGTGGATGGCTTTAAGAAAGAGAAGTTTATTCTCTCACAGTCCAGTAGGCTACAAGCCCAAATTCAGGGCTTCGGCTCCAGGGGAACTTTTTCTCCATCTGCTCTGGAGGAAGGTCTGTGTCATCAATCTTCCTTTGGTATGGGAACTTCTCTGCACAGGAACCTCAGGTCCAAAGGACGTGCTCTGCTCCCGGCACTGCTTTCTTGGTGGTATGAGGTTCCCATGTGTCTCTGCTTGCTTCTGTCTTTTGTATCTCCAAAGAGATTGGCTTAAGACACTATCCAATCTTGTAGACTTCATCAGTATAACCTCATAATAGTGGTGGAGTTTACAACACATAAGGAGATCACATCAGATTACACAATCATACAATACTGGGAATCATGACCTAGCCAAGTTGACAGATATTTTAGGGGGACACAATTCAATCCACGGCAAGTTCTAATTGCTTTCCTGTACAGGTATTCTACCATTCTTCCTGTTTTTAGCTCCCGGCCTCACTTGCAAATTTTGCAGTAAGTAGTTCTTCCAATATTTAAGCCATTCTAGAGTTTTGTAGAGGAGCAAATAGTTATCAGGGACTTGTGATTCAGTCTGTCAGCCCCCCTAAATCCTCCCCATCTGGTTCCATCTTCCAAAAGTTATCGAGAACACTTTTTCACTGTTTTTTTTTTTCTTCTTCTTTCAATAGTTTTGTCCTTGTAGGGATAGAGAGTTTTAATTATATTACCCTTATTTAGTGGAATTTCAGGAGAAGACAAATAAATGTGTTAAACAAACCAAGTTTAACTTAAAGTCCACTTACACTTTTTTCTATTTTTGGTGTTTCCTAGGTGATCTGTTTCAGTGTGCTGGACATAAATACTACATATATGCCAATGACTCCTAAATTTATTTTTTCACCCTTGATTTCAGCACAGAATTCCAGAGTCATATATCCCACTGATTACTTGGTGTGTCCTCTTGAATATTTATTAGTTGTCATGGCTATAACTCCATCAAAATAGAATTGATTAATTGTATTCTCTTCTTGCCTGTTTTTTCTTCCCTAGCATCTAGAAGATATATAGAAAATCTAGAGAGTTTTATATTCCAGCTTGTTTGATAGAACCAAAATCACTCATTATTACAATATGAATCCCCCAATCTTCCAATGAAAGTAATTTTCATTTTCTTTCCATTTCAGTCATTGATTTTAGTGTTTCTTCTTTCCTTATATCCACTCTTTTCAACATGCATGCACACACACATAGACCGCCCCCCCCCACCCCCAAACACAGCAAGCACATTTGGTTTTCTTTGTCATTATGGAAGCAGTCCTCCACTTTTATTAGGAAATTAAAGAAGTAAAAGTAGTAGTCCATTGGACATCTCAGTAGCTCATAAGGACTATTACAATCCTGTAGATTATTCAGAATCTTTTCAAGTTATTATTTTATTTTTTATTTAAGGATCATCTCAATTTTTAGAATCTTATGTCAAAACAAGTTGTTTGTTCATTTAATCTTCTATTCAATGGTGCAGAATATATATATATGTGTGTGTGTGTGTGTCTGTGTATGTGTATAAATGTGTTTTATTACTCTAATTTGATTCACATTTCCTTAGGTATGAAACTTTGAGCTTCAGGCATCAAGTAAATGTTGCATGGTTTTCTTACTACATAAAATCATACTATCAATAGACATTATTTAGCTTTTAATAGCCTTAAAGTTAGTAACAAATCCATAAAATACAAACTATGGAGACAAGATAAGGTGATCTTTTTTGTAATTGAGTTATAAATTTAATAATTTAAATATAATGTGGTGGATATTTTAAGACATTGTACCATAAAGTCATATTTTTGAAAGCATGTTTCAACTAGGTGTCAAAGTTAACAAGATGTTAAAGCACTTGTTTAAAATAAGTCTGGTAAAAATTTCTACATAATATTAGAAATCAATATAAATAAGTGTTAAAATATTATAGGAATAAAATCAGGTAAAACGAGCAGTTCATTATTGCTTAAGTTTGTATTTGAAAATGATGGATACAACTAACTCTAAATGGTGCCTGCTCAGCAGGGCCACATATACTTTCTCTAAAATTCTCACTAAAATTCTGCTGAAGACATTGGAAAGAAAGACAAAAAATTCAAAAGCATACAAAGTAAAAACTGACAGAACACCTACTGATAGAATCTTGGAAAAATTGACATTAATTATAAGGCAGATAAATCTGGATTGGTAATAATTTGCCAAGTCTCCAGCACTTGGTGTACCTTGAATCAGCTTAATAAAACAAAGTTTACTGAAACAGGTCAGAGAATGTTGAGTATCACCTTCACCATCTATTCCCAGACTTAAACATGCAGAATGAACACCAACCTGAGCTTCTCATTTGTGGAAATCTTTTTGAGTCCAGGCAAAGAATAAATAGCCATAAAATAACTGAATGGGGAGTTGAATCAACTGAAGGTTCCTTCTAAGTGATGTGTTCTCTTGAGAAAAGGCAAGCATGTGCATTCTCAGAAAACAATGATAGCAGTGCATATTAAGAAATTATGGTTTTTCGTTTACTCTACCTAACCAGAAGATTGGGCATTAGTAGTGGGTATAAAGTCCAATGGAGGTGAACCTATCAGAAACTGTTAGAGCAGGACATTAGCTTGTTTCCCTCACTGCTACTACCCAGTGCCTAAAATAGTGCATGGCACATAATAGTTATTGAAGATATGGTTAAAAAAAACAAACAAAACCATAGCTTGCAATCCACCCCAACTCATGGTGACCCCATGTGTTATAGAGTAGAACTGCCACATAGGGTTTTCTTGGCTATAATCTTTACAAAAGCAGATCACCATGCTTTTTTTTTTCCATGATGCAGCTGGGTGGGTTCAAACCACCAACCTTTAGGTTAGTAGTGGTTCATAAACAGTTTGAGCCACCAGGGACCTTGGAACACGGTTATAGAAAATTGATGGGAAAATATGATCATCAGCTTCATTCAACTTTAAATCTTAGAAATCACACGATCA
Organism: Trichechus manatus latirostris; assembly: GCF_000243295.1. Taxonomy (NCBI): domain Eukaryota; kingdom Metazoa; phylum Chordata; class Mammalia; order Sirenia; family Trichechidae; genus Trichechus; species Trichechus manatus. The sequence continues at coordinate 167,537 of NW_004443975.1, read as the reverse complement.
TTGTTATAAACATCACCATTTAGTATAATTATAACTAATGTTTATAGAGCTCTGTACCGAGTGCCAGGCACTCTGCTGAACCCTGTACATATTTTACTTTATCTATATGACAACCATGCAGCATAGGCAATAGTAATATCATCATTTGTAATGAATCTGACAGAGGTTACTAAAAGTAGAAAAGCTAGAATTTGAAATCTGGCAGCGGCTCCATTCCGCAAGCTCTTAACTGAAATAAGAGCAAAGCAGTCAACCTGTTGGTTGAATATCTTGTCTCTTTATTTTTATACCAACTGAACCCACAGTTTTTTCTTTTTGCATATGACTCCCAGGGATAAAGAAAAATTTTCACTGTTTTTGGTAGAAATAAATATAGCAATATATCTACATTCTAACTAAATAATGAAGTGGAAGTGATATGTGCAATACTAGGAACCTTAAAGGAGTAGTTCAGAGACTCTTCTTTGCTTCTTCCTCCTTTTCAGTGGTGGTTCTGTTGTGGTAGTTTTAGCAGCAGGCACATTCTGTGATTAAATGTTCCTGTCCAGGCTACGTGACTCTCCCAGAGGCAAAGAGCAAGTTACTGCATCACTGCCCTACTCAAGACTCTCATTGAAGAAGAATATGAAGTAGTTTCTTTGAGAAAAGAAAAAAAAAAAAAATGAGAAGAGTTCAGGAGCCAGTACGTATAAGATCAGACTTTGGACCTACAATCTATATCTAGACAAAAGAATCTGGCTATGGTTTCTTGTACAGGAATCAAGCAGAAGCAAATAAAATCCTTCTAAAAGAGAATTAAAGTGAGTAAAATAATCACAAGCTTGACCTACAAAAATTTGTGAAGATTCAACTTTTAAAAGCAACTTCTGGGGCTCTCACGTCTGCGCCACTTGGAAGCAGGACACAGTACCTGTGAACACTACAAGAAGGGCATTCTCTCCAATACCTACCTTAGATAAGGCCAAGGAGGATAATGTATAAGGACGAAACTGCCAAGGACAGAGCCAGGAAACCAAGTTAAAAGGAATTCTTCTCAGAGAATAGACTCGGGGGCTGTCAAATGGACAAGCTAAGGACATATACTACCACCAGAGAAAGGATTCATCTTCAGTGATGTTATCAAGAAAGGTTTGATAATTACTATTGACCAGAGCCTGATACTTGTCTGTTGTTGTTGTTAGGTGACCTCGATTGCTTCTGACTCACAGCAACTCACATTCAATGCTACTTGTCTAGCATTTGGAAATTTTTATTATGATTGTCCCAATGGTTTCCCACCGTTATAGATAAGCAGGCAATCAGAAGCCACACCTCAGCATGATGAAGAAGAGTGGACATTCCTAGACATCCTGAATTTGGAGTTAGGTGCAGTAACTGGATGCAAGCTGTGGAATTTTCTCCTGCTGGCAGGGCATTGTACTCCATGTGCAAGGATAGATGCTTGAGACTGATAGTTTTTCCTCAGTTTCTATTTCTCCTTCCTCTTTATTAATTGGATATTTGAATATCAACTTATATTGAGGCTAAACGTTGCAATGTGAGAATTTTCTGCTCAGAACATATACGTAAAGGTGGAGTGTATAACTTCTGACAGTCTCCTTAATAAAGGTGATGTTTCCATGTTCTCTCTATTGGATTGAAGCATTTGTCATAGTTGAAGTTAGCACAGCTATCTTACACTATGAGATGGAAATTTAGTGTTGAGGATACTAGGTCCCTGAAGATATTGGAGCCATCATATCTACCTTAGAAAGCCTATATTTACATAAAGAAATAAACTTCTGTCTTCTTAAAACCACTGTTATTTGGGTTTTTGTTAATTTGGGTTGAATGGCAATTTAATGAAAGAGACTCACAACTTCATGTAGCCTGGAAAAATATTTGAAATAAATAACTAAGGAAGTCACAAAAAAAAAAAAAAAGAAAGAAAGTAAAGAAATCTATGAAACATTTCAAGGGCAAAGAACTAAGTTGGACATCTACTAAAAAACAAATACTGTGGGCTAAATGATCAGAGAAACTCCTCCTTGGGTACATACCTAAAAATGCTGGATGAGGTATAAAAATATATCTTTCTATATACTTGTCTGAGCTGATATGAAAGTAAGGAAACTATTCAGAAGTGATGAACTGCAAATCCAAAGGAATAAAAGACTAACAGAGCTATTACTTGCCTATTGCATATCTGCTTATTCCTGTCGACATAGAATCTAGATACTAATAAGCTATAGAATTAGAGGACAGGCAGTCAGATGGGAAATCCGTTCAATAAAGCTGGAACCACTGCAAGTCCACAATCTCTGTCAGCTGACTAAAGGGAAAAAATTAAGTATTCTGCAAAGAGAGTTGCGTTGTTGTTCTTGTTAGGTGCCCTCGAGTGGGTTCCAATTCATAGTGACCCTATGTACAACGGAACGGAACACTACCCGTTCCTGCACCATCCTCACAATCTTCGATATGTTGCAAAATTTTACTTGCATGTGATATTAATGTTATTATTGATAATTTCCACATTCCATTGGATCACCTTTCTTTGGAATGGGAATCAATATGGATGTCTTCCAGTCGGTTGGCCAGGTAGCTGTCTTCCAAATTTCTTGGCATAGATGAGTGAGCACTTCCAGCGTTGCATCCATTTGTTGAAACATCTTAACTGATATTCTGTCAATTCCTGGAGCTTTGTTTTTCACCAATGCCTTCCGCATAGCTTGGACTTCTTTCTTCAGTACCATCAGCTCTTGATCATATGCTACCTCCTGAAATGGTTGAACATCAACTAATTCTTTTTGGTACAGTGACTCTGTGTATTCTTTACATTTGTTTTTGATGCTTCCTACATTGTTCAGTTTTTCATCCATAGAATCCTTAAAGGCTTTTATAGAGGTTTCAAGTGGGATATCTTTTTTCCACTTCATCCAGAGTCAAGACCAAGATAAGTATAGATCCCTATAACTCTCTGAGTTATCTTTATCTTGTCTCTGGATGGAGTGGAAAGAAGATATCTCAATTGAAACCTTAAGAAAAGCCTAATTTATTGAGTTTAGGGCAGTTCATATTACCTATGTTGCCAGAAAAATCCTAAGCTAAAATACATATTTTAATTTTTCCCAGATTGTAAGTGCTTCCAGGAAACTTTCGAAAGCAAACTTAAATCCTCTTTGAAGAATGAACTTAAAATACAGACCTGAAGGATCCTCTAGACAAAGTACCAAGAAACATAAGCTCACAATCAAATGTGAATATAAATGAGCAACAACAAATGGACATTGGAATTGATATATAGTGAATATAATTGTGATATGTTATTTTTTAATTGTTCAAATAAATTATGAGAAAAGAAATAAAACGTAAGATGATTATCCCTATGATGAATGGATAGGAATCTGTTAAACTTGACCAGACATATTCTTGAAATTAAAAATTTTAATTTGACACTAACAACAACAATTAATGGGTAGGATAAGCAGAAGACAAGATACATTTGAGGGAAGAGTAAACGGAATGGTGGACATTTAAAAAAAGACAATAACTACAAAGACAAGAGATGGAAAAGGAGAAGGACAGGAAAAATGAAACAGAGAATAGCATAAGAAATATTTCAACATATACAAAGAGGACAGAAAGAATGGGAGGGATACAATTTTCAAATTTGTAACTGCTGATAATATTTGAATATTGACGACAGACACAGATCTTTGTTTTCAGGAAGCCCAGAAAATCCCAAGCAAGAATAATAAACACAATTATATATTTAGAGACATAATAATGAAACTTATAGGATACCTAAAACAAAGATAAGATTTTAAAGCAGTCAATAATAAGGTTAGACTGAGTAGTATTCCACTGTATGTGTGTGCCACCTTTTGCTTATCCATTCATCAGCTGACAGACATTTACGTTTCCACCGGTCAACCAGTGAAAGGAAGTCCTGATACATGCCACAATATGCATGAACCTTGAAGTCGTTATGCTGAGTGAAATAAGTCAATCACAAAAGAACAAATGTTGTATGAGCTCACTTATATAAAATATCAAGAATAGGCAAGTTTATAGAGACCAGTGGTTATTAGTGATTACCAGGGGTGGGAGAGAGAGAAATAAGAGGAGTCAGTATTTGGGATCAGTGCGTTTCTGTTTTTGGTGATGGGAAATTTGGCATCAGTTAAAGGTAACTGTTTTACAACCAGTTAATGAAATTGATATCTAAGCTGCATGTCTGAAAAATGTTGAATTGGTAAATATTATGTTATATATATTCTCACAAAAGATTGGGGGTCAGCTGTGTGAGGCTGCTTATGTGCAACCAAACACCTCACAGGATTTGTTTTCTTGATTTAGGGGTTTAGGGTCATGATTTCAAGGGAAATTCCAATCCATTAGCCTAATATTGTTTCTCAGCACTTTTGTTCTACCTTCCAGTTCATTGCGTATAATCATGACCAGGGTCTTAAAAGCTAGCAAGCGGCTGTCCAACGTACAACAATTGGTCTCCATTGACCAGAAGCAACAGAAGAAGCAGAGATGGGAATCAGAGGAAGAAATAGAATATGTGTCTGGTTGCTTCCATGAACAACTGCTTCCTCTGTCATGAGGCCAGAAGAACTGGATGGTGTCTGGCTACCATTACTGAACATTTTGGTCAAAGATTCTATAGAATCATCCTGATCAAAAGGGGGAAAAATTCCCAAAGAATTTCAGAGTCTTAATGGAATCCAGATTTTCTGGAGCCATTGAAGCTGGATAAGCCCCTAATACTGCTGCCTTGAGATAATCTTTAAATTTCAAACTTTAAACCAAAACTATCGCCTGAAGTGTTCTTTCATCCAAAAATAGCTTATTTAGTAAAATACATCTGCTTTAAGCATTGCACTTTTATAAAGAATTATCTATGTGAAATCAAATTGACAAAAGCAACTTGAAAAGTTGGATGGGAAGCTTAAAAGGCCGTGAGTTTAATATAATGGTGGTGGAATAATGTGGAAAAGGATAGCGAGAATGGTAAAACAACTTGAAGAAAGTAACTAATATCACTTAATTGTACATGTAGACGTTGTTGAAATGGTGTTTCTTTGCTTATGTATACATGCACTAAAATTTTTAAAGGTGGAAAAAAAGAATAAGAAGGCTAGACTGCCTACAAAACCAAAAACTAAATACATTGCTGTTGAGTCGGTTCCAACTCACAGCGACGCTATAGGACAGAGTAGAACTGACCCACAGGGTTTCCAAGGCTGTAAATCTTTATGGAAGCAGACTGATTCCTTCCTGTTAGCAGCTAAGTGCTTTAACCGCTGCACCACTAGAGCTCCTTACAAAGAAAGGGCAATTATTGTGATACTTTGTTGACTCTTAAAAACAACAGTGGCAAGAAGAAGACAATGGAATGACATCTTTAAATTCTGAGAGGAAATTATCATTCATGTAGATCCTCTCTAAGAGAACGTCTAAAGATTGTGCTAAAAAAAAAAAAAGGAAATGCTATAGAAGAAGGAAGGTGGAAAGTGAAAGAATGTGATCTAATAAAATGCTATACTGAGTAAATCTTAGCAAAACAAACAGAAAAACAAAGTTGTGTTGGTTTCAATTTCTCTGAAACTTTTATTTCGTCAGATTAATAGAGTTACATTTATGAAGTATAAAGAAAACGATGAAAGTTTTATCCACGAATTGCTTTTCCATGTGTAAAAGCTGCAGAAAGATCTTCTAATATATACAGCTTTTTCTAATCCTACAAAAAATGAAAACAGAGAAGAAACAAATGTAGGTGAGAATAGGAAAATGTAGGTAAAAGAGATAGTGTGTGTGTATTAAAATCATTTAAGATATAGATAAAGGAAACAATTATTATGAAAATTTTTGCAAAGAGATAGTGAATATAATTTCCCATAGTTTATATAAATTAAAATCATATGAAATACTACAAAATAGAAAAACTTTTTTTTAAAAAAAAAGAGAAATAGGTGAGATAAGAGGACTAAGGAAGGACTTGATATCTATCTATAAGGTGGGATAGCAAACATGTTTCACACTTGACTCTAAAGTGTAAAATAATTCCCATCAATCAATGCCTCTGAATACCTGAATTGTAATTATTAATAAAAGTGAAGACACTCCAGACACACTCTCTAGAAAAAGGAGACAATGAAAGCTAAGAATTGCTGTTGATATCACAGAAAAGTGACAAAGAAATAAAAAAAAATAACAGAAATTGCAAAAAATAAAATTAAATATATCTAGTATATCACTCATAAGTGATAACTATCACAACAATAAAGAATTTTTTATTACTTCTGTTCTTTAATCCTTCCCATGAAGATTTGTTAGTAAAGAATTATATTTCCAACAAGAAGCAAAATTACTAAGAAGTACATTAAAAGTGGAAACTATTAAAATATCTCATACATAAATTACAGAATCCGAATAATTAATACAATTTCAATATTGATATTTATAAGCGTAAATATATTTGCATATGTGTGTATACATAATTAATAACTATAAATACATATCTATATATATAGATATCATTCTGCCCTACTTATACAGACATTTCTTCCAAATGCGAAAGAATAATCTTAAAAATTATTCCAAAATAAAATATCAATATATTACAAAAATAAAAATTTATATACTAGATATTAATATAACATTAAATCTAGCAGTAAGTTACAAAAGTAAAAAAAAGGATGTCAACAAAAGTATAAAATATATAGTAATAAATAGACAAGTATTTTTCATACAATTACAAAATTTTGCTAAGGAATATAGTAATTTGATAAATGGAAAACTGTCTTGGAATGGAAGACTAATATTGAAAAACTACCTTTTTCACAAAAATGTTTTATAGATTAAATGAAATCTTGATCAAGCTATCAAGGTTTTCCTTTTCTTGATGAAATAATTCTAAATTTATTTGGACAAGTAAATAATATGGAATGAACTTTTTTTTCTTTTTTTGGAAAAAAAACATGATGAATGTTAAATTGCCCTTCCAGGTATTAAGTAATATTAAGAAAAAGTGTACAATAATTATGTGTCAGATAAATTTCAATAAGAGAAGTGTGAAAATACATTTTTTAAATTTATAATTCTAATATGTTATAAGTGAACATTTTAAATCAATATGCTAGAATGGATAATTGCTTTTACAAAATGTAGACAACAGACTAAATAATATAATAGTTCATCCCAATTAATTGGCCTAATAACATGTTTAGTGTTTCTGTTCTACCCCTTAGTTCATTGCACAGTGCTTGGGTTCTGAAAAGCTTGCAAGGTGCCATCCAAGGCATGACAAATAGTCTCTATTCACCTGGAGCAACAGAGGAAGAAGGAACGTCGGGAATAGGAAGAGGATATGTAATGTGTGGCTAATTGCCTGCACGAACAACTGCCTTCTTTGCCATGAGATAAGAAAACTGGATAGTACCCAGCTACCATTACTGAACATTTTGATGAAAGATTCTATAGAAGATTTCCTGATCCAAAGGGATAAATGCAGAATACAATTTCAAATTCTCATGGACTCCAGACTTTCTGGAGCCATGGGGGCTGGATGAACCGCTGAAACTATTGCCCTAAGATAATCTTTAAAACTTAAGCCAAAAATATCACCTAAAGTCTTCTTAAAACCAAACAATAGTTTAGCTAAACTAGTAAAAAATGTCTGCCTTAAGCATTATGCTCTTTTAAGAACTGTCTATATAGTGTTGCTATGAGTTGGAATCGACAAGCTGGCGATGGTTTTTTTTTTAAATTTATATGGGATCAAAGTGACAAAAGCAACTCAAAAGTGTAGATAGGAAGCTTAGGGGACAATGAGTTCATGGTAATGGGAGAGGAATAACTCAGAAAATGAGGGTGAGAGGGATTGCAGAACTCAAAAAATGTAATCGGTATCACTGAATTTTAATGTAGAAATGGTTGAATTAGCGTGTGTGTTGCTATATATATTCTCAACACCAGCAACAAAACACATTTAAAAGTATATATAATAGTTCAATTCACTTCTACTACTTATTCAGATATATTGTGGTGATTTTGTTGTTAGGTGCTGTCAAGTCGATTCCAGCTCATAGCAAAGCGACCCTGTGTACAACAGAATAAAACACTGCCCAGTCCTGCATCATTCATAATTGTTGCCATGTTTGAGCCCATTGTTGCAAGTCACTGTGTCAATCCATCTTGTCTACGGTCTTCCTCTTTTTCGCTAACCCTCTACCTTACCAAGCATAATGTTCTTCTCCAGGGACTGGTCTCTCCTGATAACATGTCCAAAACACATGAGATGAAGTCCTGTCATCCTTGCTTACAGTACAAATATACCGTAGATGGACTAAATATTTAAATGTAAAGATAGAAACCATAATCCAGAAGAATATGTAAGTGAGATGGGAGAAAACATTGTTGAATCATGAACTCAAAGGCAGAAAACATTAACAATATATAGATTAAACTCCACTAAGGGAAGAATTTCTAAATTGGCATGATTGTGATTATCAATTCAAATATATATTCAATATATTTAAAAATATATATTTTTACAAGAAAAAATATGGATATATTCCTTGAATATATAAAGAGCTCATACACACAAGTAATAAAGAACATCACAAATAAAAGAATTAATTGTTCATAATTAAATGGAGATGTCCAAAATCAAGAGTTATCAAAAACAGAAGTCATAGTTTTATTTTTTTGACAGAAATTAAAAATACTGTTAATTATCTATAGTAATGAGAGGATGGGAAATGGGCCATTATATATGTATATTGTTGAGGGAATTGTATTGGTATATATTTTGGGAATTTGATAAAAATCAAAAGTTTTAGGCAAGACTTGTTATTTGTCATTTGATTGGCACTTTGATTTCTAGTAATGAGTGTATTGAAATGTGTAATCAAAGATTTTTATAGACATAGAAAGAAATTCACTTGTTATAAAAAGGAAAAAAAAAAAAAGCCACCACAAATTGTATACACCCAGGTTTCCATTTGTACCCGGTATATTAATATGGGAAATGTGTGGCATAAAAGCAAAAGCTATCTTTGAATGTGCGGATTACCAGATTTTTTTTTCTACAATTCGCATGTATCAAGTGTGTAATTAAGGAAAAAAAAATGAAACTTATAAACTGACTCTAGGAATATAGAAGTAGGAGTTGTACATTGTTTCCTCTTAATTGAGTATACTCAAATGATAGCGCTCTTTACTAAACAACTTCATAAGACTTTATTGTAGTATAAATTCTACTTACTGAGAAAAGTCTAAAGTTCCTTTTACGAGTCATCTAAATCCTAAGTGAAGTCAAGTATAATACTCATCTTTTTACTTGCTCTGCAACAATATGTATCTCATTCTCTTCTAACTCCAAAATCCCCCATGGCTTGTTGGCATTAAAGTTGTGATGCAAATTCCAATCTATCTTCTGGCAGATGGGCCGTCATTTTCTGTTACTTTATTCTATCTAACTTCTTAGCATGTTTTCACGTGAACTCTCGATTATTCTATTTTGATACTAACAACTTTAGTGCTGTTTCCATGTTTTAGCTATTTCATTAACAAGCCCCAAACACCCTTTCCTGAGGTGACTGAGATGTTCTTCATCAGATGAGTTATCAGACAGAGAAGATTTTCAGTTAGATAAAAGAAATTTTGATGATCAGCCCCTCATTTTTCAGCTGCACCATTTAAAATACCATATTTCAGTGTCAAAAAATAACAAGTTGCAAGTTCAGAAAATTTGTAATATATGTCTAACATGGTATTCTATCTACATTATATCAAAAAGAAAAAGAAGAAAAAGGATTATAAGGAAGAACCAATTTGCTTTATCATCACATTTATTTTGAGTAATAAAGTGTGAAACTATACAGCTATATTGAAAGTTATGGATTAGTTTCAATATAACATAGAATGAATTAATGGCTTATCCTACATACATATATATGTGTATATGTATGCTATATTTGACTTTTAACTATGTAATAGTATATTTGTCAATTGTTGTCTAATAAAGCTCTGACTACCTACTGCTTAACAAAGCATTTATGAAGTTCCTTGTACTGGGATGGTAATATGTTTCATGAAATATTTTTATTGAAAGATAATAATTTTATGGCTAAAAAAAGCCTTCTTCTCCTTTTGGTGCAGATAATGACTTGATATATGATTCTATATGAATAAATTAATCGTGATAAAATTAGATAAAATAATTTTTTCAAGGATTTGTGGGAATTAAATAATAGTTGGGATTGTTTTATAACAATATGTAGATAACACTTTAAGTATAAAATGTTCTTGCTTAAAAATTGGCATGGGCAAGATAGGATCTAGGATTCTTTCAACTAGAGAAGAAAAATGTCATAATGAAATCACTGTATAGTGACAAAAGGAACTCAACTTCTTAACTATGTTGGGCAAATTCTTTTCACTTTCCCACTAGTAAAATAAAAAACTTGTAGCATGAACTATTATCAGAATGCTTGCTGGTATTTTTTTAAATGAACTCCTTTGATTCACATTGCCTCAAAAGAGTGAAGCTGGATTAAGCAGCGTTTACAACTTGCTGCTCCTATTTCTTTATAGATGGCTGTTTACTATCCTGGGTTTGGGTCTCAAAGGATAATACCAGCCTTATTTCTAACAGAATATGTTGCCAGCAAGCCCACACTTGCGAGCAACACTATCATAACAGATAGACTCTTGACAGTGTATTTTCAGTAGAACCAGAAAGTGTCAAGTCCACAGCCTTAAGCAAACTCAGAGTCCTTAATTAGCTAACTGTGAACTGTAGGTAGAAAATATTTGACAAAAAGCAACCATCAAATCTAAAATCCTAAATCAGTGATTATTATGGCTGAGGATCATATGTTTTGTCCAGTTTATTTTATGTGACTCAATAGTGGAAATGTTAAAGATGCAAGAAATTTTATGAACAAAAATCTATTTTTTGAATAATTTAATTTTGAAGACAGAATTGTGTCTATCTTTTGAATTTTATGTTGAGTTGATTTAATTCAAGAACAATCTATGCCTTATCCAGCTGTTTTAATTCGAAAATCATTCCCTGCATATTTTATTTACTTACCTTAAAGATTTTAGTTCTAAACTTAAATTTTGTCTTATTAATGGACATTTAAAATATATTTGGTAATTAAAAGTTTGTCTGTGTTTTATCTACAATTCCTAAATGAATTTATCAAAACTTCAAATTGAAGCAATTAATAGTTGATATTCAACCATAGAAATTACAACAATAATTTCCAGTGATCTATATTTAATTTAAATAAAATATTTATATGTGTTTATTATCAGATAACAATAATCCGCACACAGTATTAAAAGCTTTTCTTGTTTTCAATGCATTTGAATAATCTCTAGCTTGTTGGTCCTCAAGGAGCGCTGGTGGCTAAGCAGTTGATTGCTAACTGAAAGGCTGGTGGTTTGAACCCACCAATGCAGTAGAAAGATGTGGCAGTCTGCTTCCATAAAGGTTACAGACTTGGAAACCCTATGGAGCAGTTCTACTCTGTCCTATAGGGTCACTGAATCGGAATGGACTCCACGGCAATGGGTTTGGTTTTGGTGGTTTAGTTGGTCTTCACAATTAGGGAAAAGTGGAGAATAGAATTTTTGAACTGAAGTGTCTTATTTTTTGAATTAATATTACCTGAAGATCCCTTTCATCCCTGAAGAAAATAAAACACCCTAACCCCAGTCAAAGTTGTCAGCAAGAAAAGCACTTGAGATACTTTAAACTTGGGATGCTCAGTGAAAAGATAAATAGCCTCAAAGACTTTACCATACCAAACATTGACATAAATTCAAATGTCCTTCATTATGGTGTGGTTTCTAGAGGCTTCGTCAGCTGATTATCTTCTCTGGGTATACTCAGTCAGGTCACTAACCCTAACAATATAGTTTTATACTGAGCCTACGCATATATGGACATTTCTGCCTATTTCTTAGGAAGAACTGTATCACTTTATGTATTTATCCTGCTTGAATAGACCTCATTTCATTAACAGAAAGTAGCATGCTCTAATTCAGCTAACGTGTCATTAATTTTTTTGCACCATCTACATATTAGAAGACAAAACATAGAAATGGCTCTAATTTAGTTAGAAAAGTATTTGTTTATTATATAAGAAACGCATAGGAAGGAAAAAATTCTTTATTCTTGTCAAGATTGTCTGAATTTTCTATAATCAATGTACATATAAAATAAAACAGCATACGTTTTGTAATTTTTTCGTTTTTGTATTATTTATGCTTATCCAATTACACTTCATCAGGTTATTTAGACAGGTTTTTATGGTTTGTATTTTATTGTATATTTTTAATCAATGATTTTATGTCTAATAACAATTTTATGGAGCAATGTCTAAAATGAACAATGTATAATTTTACTTTCTGAAAGATTCCTAATATGTTTGAATAACAAAAATAATAACAAATACGTTATTAATGATAACATTTAACACTTATTGTGAGCTTACTGTGTTCCAGGAATTATGCTAGGAACATTAGCTTTATTAAATCTTTTAATTTGCTTTTATTAAATCTTTCCTATGAGGAAGGTACTATTTTTATCAATCCTCAGTCTTTTTTGGACTGAACCTCTTTTATGGATTATACTTCAGCAAAAAGAAACAAAAATCCTCACAACTGGACCAATAAGGTACATCATGATAAACAGAGGAAATACTGAAATTGTGAAGGATTTCCTTTTTCTTGGATCCACAATCAAAACCCATGGAAGCAGCAGTCAAGAAATAAAAAGATGCATTGCACTGGGCAAATCTGCTACAGAAGACCTCTGTAAAGTGTTGAAAAGCAAAGATGTCACTTTTTGGACTAAGGGTATGCCTGAACCAAGCCATGATATTTTATTAAAAATACGCCTCATATGCGTGCAAAAGCTGGACAATGAATAAGGAAAATCGAAGAATTGATGCCTTTGAACTATGATGTTGATGAAGAATATTGAATATACCACAACTGCCTGAAGTACAAACAAATCTGGCTTGGAAGAAGTACAGCCAGAATGCTCCTTAGAAGCGAGGATGGTGAGACTTCGTCTCATGCACTTTGAACATATTATCAGAAGGGACCAATCCCTGGAAAGGAACATCATAATTGGTAAAGTAGAGGGTCAACAAAAAAGTTGGATTGACATAGTGGCTGGAACAATGGGCTCAAACATAGCAATGATTGTGAGGATTGTGCTAGACCAGGCAGTGTTTTGTTCTGTTGTATACAGGATCACTTTGAGTTGGAAATGACTTAACGGCACCTAACAATGACAACAATCTTTTTTGCTCTGGTTACTGGATGATCACTCCACCTAATAGCTCTTGCTAAGGTCACCAAAGCCTTACAAGTCACTAAATAAGTTAAACCGTTTCTGTCCTTATAAAACTGGGCCAAAACACATTGCATTCTCTACCTCCCTCTGTCATTCTCTCCCCTCTCTTTGTCTTCTCTACTGTTCTCCCTTTCTCTTTCTCATTCTGTTTTCCTTCTCTTTATCCTTCTGGTGATAGGGTGGATCTAAGTAATTAGACCTTTCAAAATACAACAGTAGTAAAAACAATATTAAAGTCAACTTCACTTTTCTATTGCATCACATACCAACCTTCTTTTTATCGGTCCAAATTTTACTTCCTCCCCTTTATTTAAAGTCAAGGTATATTAAGTTTTGTCTTGCATTGTGGAATTGAGCCTTGACATCATATATAGTTTCTTAGAATTTTTGCCTTTGTTTTTTATGATGATGAGCAAATTTAGATTCTAGGCCAGACTGTATCATTGAATGCTGATTATTCATTTGGCTATTCTTTCAACTTACATTTATGAGCACTTATTATTTTCTAAATACAGTGCTGGCACTGTTTACTGGGAATTCAATAGTGCCAAAAAAATACATCATTTCCCACACATGATTTGTAAATTCTGTTCAAATTATTCTATTAACTAATATGAGTTATGTGAATGAAAGAAGCACATAGCAAAGAAAAGTAGCCAAAACTATAGGGACTCAGGTGAAAAAAACAAACACTGCCGTTGAGTCAATTATGACTCATAGTGACCCTATAGGACAGAGTAGAACTGCCCCATAGGGCTTCCAAGTAGTGGCTAGTGGATTCAAACTGCCAACCTTTTGGTTAGCAGCCAAATGCTTAATAACTGTGCCACCAGAGCTCTGGACTCAGGCTAAGTTAACCTAAAGTTGCTCTTGAGGTGTAATCTGGGAAGGAAAGAGAAGAGCTTTCCAGACAGGTGACAAAGTGTTTGCGTTTTATATAGCTGCATCCTTTCTTGTATATTCTATCAACATTTAATATCTCCCAGGTTGCAAGTTAGCTGTATAAAGCTAGCATGAATATACTTTTAATACACCATTAAGTCTGTTCCTGTGTGGTGAAATCAGTGTACCTGCTTGGCTGCTAACTGAAAAATTGAAAGTTTAAGTCCACCTGGATGCACCTCAGAAGAAAGGCCTGGTGATCTACTTCTGAAAAATTAGTCATTGAAAACCATATAAAGCACAATTCTACTCTGACATACACACAGTCACCATGAGTTGGAATCGACTCAATGTCAACTAGTATACCATCAAGTCTGTGCCTGCACCCTTCTCAAACTCTATTTCTAACTAATCACCTGTGTAGGATAAACATGCACACACACACACACATACAAACACATATGCAAATACATAAGTAAAATAATTGAGAGACTTTTAAGGAACAAGTAAATGGATAACTGAAGTCCCAAGAAATGAACCAAAATTAATTATTACTTCCTAACTGTGCTCTGAATTCCATTGTCATGAATTAAGAAGGGTTGTTATTTAAGGGAGAGAGGTTAAATTATTTTATTAATAATATTAATCTCCCTCCTGAGAAAGATAGATATGACAGGTTATTTAATAACTATCTATTGTTAAATTACAAAATATATTTGTCACTTTTCACTGAAGTTCATGAATGTCAGCTTTTTGACCTACATGTTCTCTCTCCTATATTCTGTATGTTCAAATCTGAAATATCAAAAGCACCATCAATTTTGTTATGACAAAGTCATTTTAATGATTTAATAATAATTCTAAATGTATTACCAAAGTCAGGTTACTTTCCTTCGTTTAATTTTTATTTCCTACTTTTTTAAGGAGCCCTGGTGGAACAGTGGTTAAGTGCTTGGCTGCTTACCGAAAGGTCAGTAGTTCGAATCCACCAGCCACTCCAGGGGAGAAAGATGTGGCAGTCTACTTTCTTAAAGATTACATCCTTGGAAACCCAAGGGGGCAGTTTTACTCTGTCCCATAGGGTCGCTATGGGTTGGAATTGAGTTAAGGGCAACAAGTATGGGTACTTGTAAAGTTAAAAGCAAAAAGAATAGCAAATGAATAGTCTTACCAATCCCCGCCCCATCACAACTCACAGTAAAACAAAGCCTTGTTGATGGGTGGATGAGCAGACTCATTTTTAAAAGTGTTTCTAGTAAGGAGTGAAAAAATCAGTTTTAAATGCGGACTGGAGCCAACACACATATCTTTCTTTTTACTCTTTAATTATTTGACAAAGTATTGCAATGTCCTAAGAGAGATGGTTCTTGTCATATTTCCAAATTGGCTGAGAGGAGGAAGCATTGCCGGAAGTTTTTTGTTCTTTCAAGATTACTACCATAAATTTAAAATTCAAACTATCCAACTTGGCTTTCTATGCTTTGCTGTTGTCCTTGTCATTTTTTTTTTAAGATGGCCAAAATATCCCTGTCAGATTTGATAATTTTAAAAGAAAATGTGTTTTAGATAGACCTGCAAAGCAGTTATACTTTACCGATGGTATCAATAACAACAATGTTCAATCTTAGTATCTTGCATGTCCTTGGATAGGATTCATAAAGGTACAAGTAAATGAGCTAAATGCAGAGATGCAAAAACCAAGAACAATAGTTTTTATATTTATGTAAAAAATTGTTTTGAAAGAAAACAATCAGGCAAGTTGTGAAGAGAAGCAGAGAAATTTAGTATAAAGAATAAGGTCTTTGACAAAAGGTAGCTCTAAGTTTAAATCTTTTCTCTGCCACTTATGAGCTGTATCATTTAGAAGCAATTTTTAAATTCTCTTGAGGTCTTAGATCCTCATGTTTAAAGTGAGACTAATAATAAAACTTCTCAGGGCTCCATGATAGTGAAGATCAAATGAGTTTCCATATAAAATTACATACTTCCGTATCTCGTGAGTGTTATTAAATTGTTGTTATTGTTGTTATCATATTATCATTTTCAGATTTCAGATATGGGTGTAACCTTCACTTTCTGAATAGTCACTAGCCTGTGACTTCAAACGCCTTTCTCTCAAATTGCATTTTAGACTATGTGAGTGTTGATACAGTAAAAAAAATGAAGTGCTACAGGGTGACAACAGAAAAACAACCAGTAGATCAAACCATTTAGCAAAAATAGATAGAATTTTAAAAATATGCTGAGTATACATGGTCCAAATTTTATTCAATAGGGTCTGCATGGACCAGAACAAAATATTTTGGATAGTTGGAATATCTCTCTTAGCAATTTACAATCATCCATGGTCCCTGGACCAAGCAAGGAAATGTGCCTTGTATTAGTTTAACTAAGATTTTCTTCTTAATATAAATTATCATTATGTATAAAAGTACTCTAAGACAGTATTTAATTGAATTCTGAGATCATTTTGAAAGTACGTTTGAATAATATAAACTTAGGAATTAAGTTCTTAATTAAATTGGAAGAACAAACACTTTTTATTTCATGACTGTATCTGCTATGGTTTGATAAGTGATATGAAATAAAAGATTTACTATAGGGATGAGACCTTACCCAATTATGGGAGAAGCTGAGGGCATACAGCTCCAAATGGTGATGTTTGGAGGGTGAGAGAAAACTCACCAATCAAGGACGGAAAGGGAGCTGGTGAAAAGTCTATGAAAGAGACGTTGTGCCTGCATTTTGTGATGGAGCCTGGGGTTCCTGTATGTTCAGCAAGGGAGGTAGTTTGCTGGCAAAAATAAGTAGATAATCAAGAATAAACTTCAGAGAAAGAGTAAGATGGTGAAGTGAGTGGGTACGCCCATTTTATTCCCCCAGCAACCAATCCAATGAACAATGAATCAAAACAAGCACAGACTCAGATCTCAGAACTCCAAATGGCAGCTGAGGTGATGGAATAGTAGGATTGAGTCCAGAAGCAGAGGAGAAGAGGAGCGGGTATAGCACAGAAGCTGGGAGAACTTACCCACTAACATCGGAAACAGTCACTCATTGCAGCCATTTTGAGATGGGGCTGGACAACACCCCAAACAGGGAACACAAAAAAGGAGCTAAACTGAGGAAGCAGTAGCCCATGTTTTTTTTTTTTTTTTTTTTCCTATTGTACTTTAGGTGAAGGTTTATAGAACAAATATTTTCTCATTAAACAGTCAATACACATATTGTTTTATGGCATTGGTTAACAACCCCACGACATGCCAACCCTCTCCCTTCTCAACCTTTTTTTTTGATGAAAATATACATAGCCAAAGATACACCATTTCAAAAATTTCCACATGCACAATTCAGTGACATCGATTACGTTCTTCCAGTTGTGCTGCTATTCTCACTTTAGATGAAGGTTTACATATCAAAATAGTTTCTCATTAAACAGTTAGTACACATGTTGCCCTATGACAATGGTTAACAACCCCACTACATGTCAACACTATTCTTACTCAACCTTGGGTTCCCTAACACCTGCTTTCCTGTCCGCTTCTGCCTTCTAGCCCTTGTCCCTGGACTGCTGTGCCTCATTAGTCCCGTTTTGTTTTATGGGGCTGTCCCATCCCTGGCTGAACGGTGAACCTCGGAAGTCACTTCACCACTGAGCTAAAAGGGTGTCTGGGGGCCATACTCTCGGGGTTTCTCCAGTCTCCTTTAGGCCAGTAAATCCTGTCTTTTTTTGTGTGTGTTCGAATTTTGTTCCATATCTTTCTCCAGCTCTGTCCAGAACCCTCTGTTGTGATCCCAGTCAGATCAGTCAGTGGTGGTAGCCAGGCACCATCTAGCTGTACTGGACTCAGTCTGGTGGAGGCCTTGGTAGCTGTGGTCCATTAGTCCTCCGGACTAATCTTTTCCTTGTATCCTGTTCTCTTCATTCTCCCTTGCTTCTCAAGGGGTGAGACCAGTGGAGTATCTTAGATGGCTGCTCACAGGCTTTTAAGACTCCAGACGCTACTCACCAAGGTAGAATGTAGAATGTTGTCTTTATGAACTGCATTATGCCAATTGAGTGTAGCTCATGTTTTTAAGGTGGTGCAAATTGGCTGTAGGAGTTCGCAGGCCACACAGTTGGGAGGGGATGAAGGGAGATCGTGGCACTGTGAAAGAGTGCTGTTGAATCATGTTGAGGCCCGAGATGGACAAGCACTAGAACAGAGAGGAACTGCAAGGGCAGCTGGGTGAGGGGAATATTTAGAGTGGTGGGAGACACAGAGGGCTTCTTATCCACAGAGGGACACTGTGGAAGAGCCTGTGCAGGGATGGCCATGAGGGAAAGACAGAAAGAGCCATCCATCTTTGCCAGAGGAAAGTTTAGCCCCACCACCTAAGTCAGTATCTGCAACCAGCTAATCCTCCCACCCCCGCCCCACACACGTGTATTAAATTCGAGAGATCAAGCATCAAGAACTCCTGAATCAGTACTGAAAAAACCTAAAGATAAGAGTGCTGTCTAGTGGTTCTCAGTAGAATATACCAATCCCATAGTCCCTGGCTCGATTCTGACTCATAGAAATCTTGTGAGGCAGAGTGGAGTTGCCCTGTGGGGTTTCCAGTGCTGTGAGAGGCAGGCTGCTGCACCTTCTCCAGCAGAGTGGCTAGTGGGTGCAGGCTCTGGCCTTTCAGTTGGCAGTCGAGCACTTGGCTGCTGTGCTACCAAGGATCCAAATCAGAAAAATTTCCCACAAAAACCAGAATACAAATTTAAAGTAAAAAAAAAAAAAAGATAACAATATAACTCAAGTTCAACAAAAAATAGTTAAACACATAAAATCACAACAGACAAAGGATCAGTCAAAAGCAAAACATGAAGGCGAAGAAATTTCTCCTATGGAGGCCTGACTAATGCAAAGAATTGATAATTTTCAGACTATGGTGCTAAATATGTTTAAAGAAAGCCAAAAGCAGGCAGAAAACAAACTAGCAGAAATCAGGAAACAAATGGAGGAACAAAATGAGAGACTGAACAAGGAAACTGAAAATATCACCAAAAAAAAAAAAAAAGACAATAACCAAAAAGTACTACTGGAACTGAAGAATAACGCAACTGAGCTAGAAAAAGCTCAACAATAGATTTGAAGATAGAATAAATAAACTGTGAGAAAAATAACTTAACTTACCATGTCTCAAGAGAAATAGGAAGAAAGAACAAAGAAAAGCAAATAAACCCAAAAGGAAATATGAAATTTAATTAAGAAATATAAGATCAAAATTATTGGAATCTCAGATCACCATGACAACATAAAGACACAGAAACAATTTTCCAAGAGATAATCAGAGAGAATTTCCTAGACCTGAACAAAGAAGGAAACTTGCAAAAACAAGAAGTTACATGAACCCCAATCAAAAGAGACACAAGATCAACTCCGTGACCTATCGAAATAATATTCTTGAAAACCAAAGACAAGGAGAGAATTCTGAAAGCAGCAAGAGAAAAACACAATATAATATACCAAGGATCTTTCATAAGAATTAGTGCAGACTTCTCCCAAGAAACTCTAGAGGCCAGAAGACAATGGAGTGACATATATAAAATACTGAATGAAAACAATTTCCCATCAAAAATTCTTTACTCAGCTAAACTGTCATTCAAAAATGAGGGGAAAATGAAGACATTCCCAAACAAACAGAACCTTTAGAAATTTGCCACTACCAGACCAGCTTCGCAAGTATTACTTACGGGAGTACTCCAAATGGAAAGGCAGGAGCTTTAAATAAATAGTCATATCTATACATGGGAAAAAAATAATAAGTAAAAAATAAGATAGAGAGATCTCTAAAAAACATAACAACACAGGCAATCATAAGGACCAAGTATATGATATTTTCAGGGAATAAACTCAAATATTAAACCCTGCAAACAGTACAACACCAAGTTTGTAAGAAATAAGTACAAAATAAACTTACTGAATATAGGTTGAATACTGACGTTAATAGAGACACAAATGATCCTAAACACAGAAGACCCTAAAGATTCCATAAGAAAACTGCTGGGACTAAGAGAAGAATTTAGCAATGTTGCAGGGTACAAGATCAACCCCAAAATCAGTTGAGCTCCTCTACACTAATAAAGACTACCCCCCCAAAAAAAATCAAGAAAACAATACTCTTTACAATAAACCTCAAATTGATAAAATACTAAGAATTAGCCTAACCAGGGACATTAAAGACTTATACAATGAAAATTATAAAACAGTACTATAAGAGACTAAAAGAGACCTACAAAAATGGAAACACATCCCATGCTCATGGATTGGAAAACTTAATTTACTGAAAATATCAATTCTACCTAAAGCAATCTACAGATACAATATAATCCCAATACAAATCCCAACAACATTCTTTACTGAAATGGAAAAACTAATGACCTACTTCATATGGAAAATAAAGAAACCCTTAAAGGCCAAAGCAATATTGAAGAAAAAGAACAAAGCAAGAGGCCTCACACTCCCTGATACAAAAGTATACTATATAGCCACTATAATCAAAATGGGGCATCATTCAGGATTGGAGGAAGACTCATTAACAACATGCATTATGCAGATGACACAACCTTACTTGCTGAAACTGAAGAGAACTTAAAGCCTTTATTGATGAAGATCAAAGACCACAGCCTTCAGTATGGATTATGCCTCAACAAAGAGAACAAACATTCTCACAACTGGACCAATAAGCAACATCATGATAAATGGAGAAAAGATTGAAGTTGTCAAGGATTTCATTTTACTTGCATCCACAATCAAGGTCCATGGAATCAGCAGTCAATAAATCAAAAGGAGCATTGCACTGGGCAAATCTGTTGCAAAAGACCTCTTTAAAGTGTTGAGAAGCAAAGATGTCACCTTGGAGACTAAGGTGTTCCTGACCCAAGCCATGCTGTTTTCAATGACCTCATATGCATGTAAAAGTTGGACAAAGAATAAGGAAAACCAAAGAAGAATTGATGTCTTTGAATTGTGGTTTTGGCAAAGAATATTGAATATACTATGGATTGCCAAAAGAATGAACAAATCTGTCTTAGACGAAGTACAACCCTAATGCTCCTTAGAAGCAAGGATGGTGAGACTACATATTACATACTTTGGACATGTTTTCAGGAGGGATCAGTGCCTGGAGAAGAACATCATGCTTGGAAAAGTAGAGGGTCAGTGAGAAGGAGAAAGACCCTTAACGAGATGGATTGACACAGTGGCTGCAACAATGGGCTCAAGCATGACAACAACAACACAGGACCAGGCAGTGTTTCGTTCTGTTGTGCATAGGGTCACTATGGGTTGGAACCAACTGATGGTACCTAACAACAACAACAACATAATCAAAACAGCCTGGTATTGGTTCAGTGACAGAGGCATTCATTATTGGAATTGCACTGAGAATTCAGAATTAAACCCATCCACCTATGGACAATTGGTTTTTGACAAAGGGTCAGGTCCATTCAGTGGAGTAGAAACAGCTTCTTTAATAAACATTGCTGATAAAACTGGATATCTACCTGCAGAAAAATGAAACAGGACCCGTACATCATAGCATACACAAAAATGAACTCAAAATGGGTCAAAGACTTAAACGTTAAACCCGAAACCATAAAATTCCTAGAAGAAAACAGAGAGAGAAAACTATAGGACCTAATCTTTGGTAAAAATAATATTAACGACAAAAGCACAAACAGAAGAAGACAAAATAGATAGAAGGGACCTCATAAAAATTAAAAACTTAGGCTCATTAAAAGACTTTATTAGAAGATTAAATAGACAACCTATAGACTGGGAAAAAATATATTTTTTTTTTTTATCTGAAGAGGGTCTAATCTCTAAAATCTATAGAATATTGCAACAAATCCATAACAAAAAGACAAACAACTTGATCACAAAAAGGGCAAAGGACATGTACAGAATCTTCACCAGAGAACACCCAAACAGTTAACAAACATATGAAAAGATGTTCATGATTCTTAGACATTGTTGTTGTTGTTAGGTGCCATGGAGTCAGTTCTGACTCAAAATGATCCTGTGTACAACAAAGGAAACATTGCCTTGTCCCTCATCTTTCTCAAAATCATTGCTGTATTTGAGTCCATTGTTGCAGCCACTGTGTCAATCCATTTCCTTGACGGTCTTTCTCTTTCTCACTGACTCTCTACTTTACCAAGCATTAGATGTTAGAAAGCTACAAATCAAAACTCCATTGAGATACCATATTACCCTGACTAAAACGAGACTGATTTAAAAAAAGAAAAAGCAACAAATGCTGACGAGGATGTGGGGAGGTTGGAAAGCTTACCCATTGCTGGTGGAAATGTAAAATGGTACAACCACTGTGGAAAACAGTATGGCAATTCCTCAAAAAACAAGAAATAGAACTACCCTATGATCCAGCAATCCGACTCCTAGGCATATGCCCTACAGAACTAAAAGGAGCAACACAAACAGACATATGCACACCTATGTTCATTGCAGCTTTATACACAGTAATAAAAAAATGGAAACAACAGAAGTACCCATCAATGGATGAATGGCTAAGCAAATTATGGTATATACATACAATGGAATATGACACAACCATCAAGAACAATGATGAGTCAAAACATGCTATAACATGGATGAACCTGGAAGGCATGATGCTAAGTAGTATAAATCAAGCACATAAAGACAAAATATTGTATAATCCCTCTTTTATAAGAAGGCAAGAATAGCTACGTAGGTAGAGATCAATGTTCATTGGTGGTTATCAAGAGGGGGAGGAGGGAGGGGAAAGTATGCTTTAGACAGTAGAGACTTGTTATTTTATTATTATTATTATCATTGGTGATGGGAAAAGTGGCACCAAATGTGGATGTAGTGAGCCCAGCATAACCAAAGTAAGAACAAGTGTTTGAGCATATACGGACGGATATATGCATATTGGTATACGGGTAGGTACAAGTGTGTACGTAGGTGAGAACAAATAAAAGTATCTGTAACAACAACAAAAAAAAAAACAAACCCACTGCCATCGAGTCGATTCCAACTCTTAGCAACGCTATAGGACAATGTAGAACTGCCCCATAGAGTTTCCAAGGCTGTAAATCTTTACGGAAGCAGACTTCCACATTTCTCTCCCACAGAGTGGCTGGTGGGTTTGAACTGCCAATCTTTCAGTTAGCAGCCAAGCACTTAACCACTGCTCCATTAGGGCTCCTCCAAAAGTATCTAAAAAATAAGAAAAACCAAACCCATTGCTGTCGAGTCGATTCTGACTCATAGCGACCCTATAGGACAGAGTAGAACTTCCCCATAGAGTTTCCAAGGAGCACCTGGTGGATTCGAACTGCCGGCCTTTTGGTTAGCAGCAGTAGCACTTAACCGCTATGTGTATAGGTACATGTAAATACAAATATGTGGGTGTGGGCACATATATTCATTGAAGACACAAATACGGATACTCCTCAAACATAAACAAACACCTTTCAAGACTGGTTTTCTGGGTTTGAAAGCTTAGGACCATAGTCTCATGGGCCAACTCAGTCAATTCACATAACAGTTCACAAAAATCATGATCTGCATCCTGGTGAAGTGAGTACCATCTGGTTTCTCAAAAGCTTGTGTGCAGCCATCTAAGATACAACTACAGATATCTTCTCGCCAGGAGCAAAACCATAAGAAGGTAACCAAAAGCTCAGAAGATAAACAAGTCTACAGGAGCCATAACCTCATCTACCCTAAGACCAGAAGAACTAGATGGCGCCTAGCTACCACCACCACCAACCGTTCTGACCAGGGTCACAATAGATGGTTCCGGATAGAGTGGGAGAAAAAATGTGGAGCAGAACTCAAATTCTTATTAAAAAAAACAAACAAACTGGAACAGCAGGGAACAGAGATTCCCTAAAATTACTACCCTGAGACACTCTTTAAACCTAGAACCAAGCCTATCCCCTGAGATAATCTTTTAGAGAAATAGCAAAGTGACACGCAAAATAAAGGATATTACCCATAAGATCAGTGCTGTACTTAAAAACCATCGGTATGAGACCAAAAGGTAAACAATTACTCAAAAACAAAGATAAGAAGATAAGGGGGCAGGGAAACTAGAGTACTGGGAATGGAGCAAACAGAACACAATTGAAGAGAATGTCGGCACATTGTGATAACTGTAACTAATGTCACTGAACAATTTATGTGGAAATTGTCAAATGAGAACATAATTTGCTGTGTAAACTTTTATCAAAATCACAACAAAATATTATTAAAAGAAAAAAGAAGAAATTTCAACCTGCAATGACATTGTGTAATCTACTTGGAAACCTCAAGGGCAAATTGAACCTCTGTTAGTCTCTCACTGCAACTAACCCTAATGACATGGGTGACCTGTAGAATCTGCTGCCTTTCACACCAAAGCTGCACATGCACCTGGCCCAGAGCTGTGAGAAGCTTAATGAGGAGGTCGGCTGGAGGTGGAGAAGCTGAAGGATGCAGTTGTCCCGTGCCATGGAGGTGAGCCAGCAGATCAGCAGCAATTTGTGGGAATTTTGCCTGCAGTGTGAGGGCTGTTGCTTAACCTGCCTTCCAAATCCCTGCAAATGTCACTGTGGCCAACCCTAACCAACCCTAAGGATGGGAATCTGGGAAAGGTAGTTTCAGCTTATCAAAA
Source organism: Trichechus manatus latirostris (assembly GCF_000243295.1). Lineage (NCBI taxonomy): Eukaryota > Metazoa > Chordata > Mammalia > Sirenia > Trichechidae > Trichechus > Trichechus manatus. Next base: position 142,609 of record NW_004443975.1, on the reverse strand, counting down.
TTGTCACAGTATAAAACCTCATCAGTACCTTAAGAATAAGCAAGTGAATTCAATTGTTAGTTGCCATGGGTTGGCTCCTACTCGTGGCAACCCTATGTATAACAGAATGAAACATAACCCGATCTTGTGTCATCTTCATGATCATTGGTATGTTTGAGCCCACAGTTGCAGCTATATTGTGTACATTCATCTAATTGGGGGTTCCCTTCGTTTTCACTGACCCTCTACTTTACCAAATAAAACTCTATTAATTTCGTTACAGCCTACTGAGCAAATCAATTAAGACCCGTACTTGAAAAACTTCAATACATATTTGAGATTCTTGTAAGAAAGTAAATACTAATCATAGATGTTATTTTGAGCTCGTCATTCGTGTTTCTCCTGCCCTGTACTTGTGTCAGAAATCTAGTCAGGACTTTCTGGTGGCTCATTGCTATCAGGTATAATCTCTTTCACTCAGGCTTCACAGAAATATTGTGAAATTAGAAGCAGCACTTCGAATCAGAGGCTCTGTTTTCATATGTGTAACATTAGGTAAGCACATGGGCCTTAATTTCCCAATGTATAAAATGTTGTTGTTGTTAGGTGCCATCCAGTCGGTTCTGACTCATAGCGACCCTATGTACAACAGAACAAAACACTGCATGGTTCTATGCCATCCTCACAAATGTTATTATGCTTGAGCCCATTGTTGCAGCCACTGTGTCAATTCATCTTGATGAGGTCCTTCCTCTTTTTTGCTGACCCTCCACTTTACCAAGCTTGATGTCCTTCTCCAGGGACTAGTCCCTCCTGATGACATGTCCAAAGTATGTGAGATGAAGTCTTGCCATCCTTGTTTCTGAGGGACATTCTAGCTGTACTTCTTCCAAGACAGATTTGTTTGTTCTTCTGGCAGTCCATGGTATACTCTTCACCAACACATGTATACAATATCTCTTGAATCTTTAAAATGGTGTGGTTTGATTTTCATTGTAATTCACCACAGGCTGTATTTCAGCTGAGCACATAGAATCACTGGTCCTCCTTCTTCCCTCATTATTCCCCTGCTGGAAACTAGCTCTCCATCCTCACCCCATTGCACCTCTCGCCTCTTGCAAAGTTCAAGTCAAAACTTATTACAAGTCTAACCAGACTATAAACCCTTGTAGGAAGAAATGTGCCCTTATTATTTTTGTGTCTGGTCTTCATACATGTTGCAGAGGTAGGCAGAATGTTCTCTTAATCGAGGTTTCTGAAAGGTTGGACGAACCAAACTGAAGCCTCCCTTTTTAAAGTCTCTCTCGCTGTGCAAGTCCTTAACCTTGAACTTCATCAGTGAATACACGCAGACTCATTTTCTGCTTTAATTTGTGCTTGCTTGCTGCTTTGTTAGCATTCCAAAATCCTTTGCAAGGGTGTAGTGTTTATAAGGATGCTTCGAATGTTTCCAATGACACCATTAAGTTCTTGAGCTTTCAAACAGTATCTGCTTATTTTATTGTAATTTTTCATTTTGATTGCCTTCTATGATTCTATATTGATATCGAATGAATGTTGGTTAACACAGTTTAATCTTTCTCTTTTTATTTAGTTCAAATGGTAATTGTATCCAACTAAAATATTTAATTTCAAGGACATTATTAATCATATTTAAAAAAATTACCTACACTTTCTCCATTTTACAAATGTTCCTTGATAGTTACTGTTCTTTTATCCTAATTCTTTCATAGAAATAGATATATAGAATATTTTGTTTTAGATTTTGCTCAATTTAACCATTAGTTTAACAAAACTAGATATTTAAGAACCCTATTAAGAATGCTTTTTTCTATTATAAAAATAAGAAAACTAAAATTATTTAATTATTTTAAATAATCCTTAAATTTGAGTGACTAATACTACTATCTCCTAAGTTTTAAAAATCCTTTATATGACAATCTCACCTTTTTTGATTAGTTACATAACATATTCTGCTATTCAGTGTGTTCTGTAAACTAATCATAATCGGAGGAAGAGTTGAAAGGTAAAACTCGTATAAGCCTGATGGAGCTAAAAAGTTCTTAATCAGTGTTGATTTTGCAGCATTCACTTTTATGCTGTCGATTCCAGTAGCTGCAACTGTCATAAATTAACATTGCAATATTACTGCTTGATTTTATTTAGATTTTTTTTTTTTTAGTACAACTCCAAAGGAAAAATGCTCTCCTCATCAGTATTAATCTGGAAATGCAAAATGGAAACATTTGACACTAAAGTGAAGTGTAAATTACTTGATGATTCATCTAATATGTAATACATATTTAAAATAAATTTTTTCTCTGCTGCATATCATAAGGCAATGAAAAAAGTCTTGCTTAAAATGGAGTTTCAGAAGATACCGAATTATGTAGTCTGTACATTTTTAAAGCAACAAATCTTATGGTTGGGAAAATATTACTATGAAAAAAGACTAAAAGATTTCACTGTGATAGCTGTGATTAGGGCCATTGAAGTGAGATTTAGAATCTCCAGAATGAGGATTTTTTTCCCCAGTTTTATTAAATTAACCTTAACAATATGTATAGGTTTCTATGCCTTTAAGTTGAGCAGGATTTGATACGTAAATCTTTAAAGTAATGCCTTGTTATGAATAATACTTCAAAGTTCTCCTCGGATTTAAATTTCTTTATCTTTAGGGATACATAAGACTTTATTTGATTCATTTTCATTTTCTCTTTCTCAACTTTTATTCATCAAAAATCAAAAGTTTTGCAGAAAAATATTTTCATTTAAATTAAATAGGAAAACAAATATTTTAATTTAAATTAAATGGGATATCTCTTGAGATCTTTTTCTTACATGCCTCTGTCTCATCTCCATTAATAATCACATCTACTCCTATAGCTTGAACTACATCTTCAATATGTGTGATTCCCCTTTCACAAAGCCAACCTCAAACACTTCTCTTTGTAACCCAGGAGCAGTGGTTAAGAGCTACCGCTGTTAACCAAAAAGGTCGGCAGTTCGAATCCACGAGCTGCTCCTCAGAAACCCTATGGGGTAGTTCTGCTCTGTCCTACAGGGTCACTATGAGTTGGAACTGACTCAATGACGATGGGTTTTCTTTGTAACCTGAGTGTTCTTGAGCTTCACTACACTGTGGGAGCCAATAAATACTAATGCTCAAATTATAGTGCCTTTTAGTCCCAATGCAAAGTCTCTCCCAGTTATTTCTGGGAGCCTCTAGAGAATTGTCACACTACACATGGCCACCAATAGTTACGTAGGCCTCTTGGTCATGATGCCTTACTACCTCTGTGGCCAAGGCCCTGAATGAGAAGCTCAGTCATCCAAGCCCAGGTGCTCTTGTTCTGGCCCCCGGTGTACCCACCTGCACTGTGGCTTCTGAGTCCTTGGCAGAGCAATGGGGAGAATAGGCTCTAGCTAATCTGCAGGACACTGTACTTTTTTAAATTTTTTAAATTGTACTTTAGATGGAGATTTACAGAACAAATATTTTCTCATTAAATAGTTAGTACACATATTGTTTTATGACATTGGTTAACAGCCCCACGACATGTCAACACTCTTCCTTCTCGACCCTGAGTTCCTCATTACCAGCTTTCCTGTCCCCTCTTGCCTTCTAGTCCTTGTCCCGGGGCTGTTGTGCCCCATTAGTCTCATTTTGTTTTATGGGCCTGTCTAATCTTTGGCTGAAGAGTGAACCTCCGGAGTGACTTCATTACTGAGCTAAAAGGGTGTCCAGGGGCCATACTCTGGGGTTTCTCCAGTCTATGTCAGGCCAGTGAGTCTGGTCTTTTTTTGTGAGTTAGAATTTTGTTGGGAAGCTGTACTTTTTAGGCCCAAAGAAGTACTACTGGTTCGTAGATGCTCACTGAAACGTCAATGGACATAAAAAACCATTTGCTTTCAAGTCAGCCATAACTCATGGCAATCTCATCGGTGTCAAAGCAGAACTGTGTCCCACAGGGTTTTCAATGCTGATTTTTTGGAAGTACATCACCAGGCCTTTCTTCCGAGGCACCTCTGAGTGGACTCGAACCTCTAACTTTTTTGGTTAACAGCCAAGCATTTTAACTATTTGCACCACCTAGGGTCTCCTCCATGGATAAGACTCCTTTGACTTTGAAGTCTCTTTTCATTGGGTTCAAAAATCAGTCTATTAAATTAGTTAATTCACTAGTATTATAATTAATTAATTTCATACCTCTCCTTCTAGGTCCTTTCTATGGAAAAAATAATCCCCTTCCATTCAAAAAATAATGACACTTTCAAGAAACAAATTACTCAGGAAAACCTTAGCTCACAGATTTCACCAACAGGCAAAATCTGTTTCCCCTATTGACTCAGTTTTTGTGTCCTACTGCTTGATAGTATTAATAGCCTAGCAGTCTCTCAGGCTTACACTCTGACTAATCTTTGACACCTCTTCAAATCAAATGACATTTTTAGTCAACTAGTTTTCATCCACTGTCACCCCCTCTCTTTCTTCTTACTCTTGCCATACTGTATAAGCCTTGCCTTCTCCTGAGTAATATATTAATTTTCTGGTGTACGTCTGTGTTTTGGGGTGTGTTCACAGATGTATTTAAATTTTGGATCTAGTTGTAAAAATGTAACAGTGGTTAAAAAAATAGGAGGAAGAAGATTAAGAAGAAAAAGAGGATAATAATAGGTCTAGAGAGGAAGAAACAAAGTCTATCAGAGGTCAGGCATAGGAGGTCCATATAGGAGTAAACAAATGAGCTAGTGTAAAGCTCTGGTAGGAAACCCTGGTGGCATAGTTGTTAGGAGTTCAGCTGCTAACCAAAAGGTTGGTAGTTCAAATTCACCAGGCCCTCCTTGGAAACCCCATGGAGAAGATCTACTCTGTCCTATAGGGTCACTATGAGTCAGAATCGACTAAATGGCAATGATTTTTTTTTTTTTTTTGGATTCAAAGTCCTGGTGGTGCAGTTGTCAAACACTCGGCTGCTAACCAAAAGGTTGGCGGTTAGAACCCACCAGCTGTTCTGTGGATTTCTGTAAAGATTTCAGTCTTTGAACCACTATAGGGCAGTTCTACCCTGTCCTATAGGGTCACTGTGGGTTGGAATCGACTTAACGGCAACCGGTTTGTTGTTTTTGTTTGGTTTTTAACACACTATTTGAAGGTCACAAACCCAGGTAGTGATAGCAAATTGAAGCCAAAATTATATACTGCATAAAAAGATAATATGGGTAATGATGCTGCTCAAGGGAAAATAGACGTATAAAATTCTGCTGCGAGGGAAAATACAGCACTCAGCTAGCACATAATGAGCTGAACATATAAGACAACAAGTCAGAGAGAGTAGATTAGTTTAATGCAGTCAGGTGGTTACTATTTTATGCAGACACTTGGAAATAAAATTATTCTGTGGCTGCGCTTGCATCAGAGTAGCATTTTAATATCAGCTTAATGGTATAATTGTAGCTACTTAAAAAGTAGGGATTAAGAAGATACATTGGCATATTGGAAGCAATTATTAGAACCTCTATTGATATTTCTTTAATTCTAACTAATGAAGAAATTAGTATTTACTGATATTTAAATGCATATTTAATTTACAGATTGACACTCATCTCTGGGTCATATATATAATAAGGGTGATCATATCCCCGACACTGAGGTACTGACAGTGATATCTTACACATTCCTTCATGTTTGACAAGCTGGAAACCACTGCATTCTATGTACCCAACTAAAAGTATCTTCAGATTATATCGTCTCATCTTAACCAACTTAATTTTCACATGTAAAAATTCAAACATTTTCACATGTAAGTATTAAAACATTTTACCTCCCTAAGAAGGATTATAATGAGCATCAAATTCAGTTTGAAAATATTTCTGTATTATACAGTAATAATTTCCAAGATTTGCTGATTGTGTACTACTACTAGTTAACATTTTAGCACATATATTACATGAAAAACATGTGATAGTATGCCAATATATTATGAACTTAGAGCATAAAGAGGAATTTTGAAGGTATTAGCTGAATTGTAATTTTAAATATCTTGCTAACTGCAATGACTTTATACTTTTGTTAGCTTACATCTTAAAGGCTCAGTGTTCTTCACTAAGAGCAATGGTTGCAACTAAATTTCAAATAGAATTGAAAATGTTTAAATATTTTAAGTTAAGTTACCCTCATATCTGTTAGATTACCATTTTATTTTTCTGTTACTAGCAATAGAAGTATCTGGCCTACCATTATGTCTTGTACGTTAATTGTTATAATGTTCAACCCATGATACACTGTTAGAAAAGGTTTTAATGCCCTATTCTGGGTATTAATTTAATTAAGACATGATATTATGATCTGTAAAACTCCTTGATCTCTTCTCAAACATTTGAAACATTGTAACAACTTCTAGATAGTCTAATAATTTTATATTTCTACCCAACTCAAATTATAATTCACACATTCATTCCAAATGTATACAAAATTCCTCAAACTAGCATCCAAACATTGTTTAACTATAGCCTTGGTTATGTAATTTTAAGTTAATGCTCATTCCAATACTAGAAGCATTTTGCTATACGCTCAAACAGATCTCCTTATCATTCATTGGATACATTTCTGCTTAAGGCTTTTGTTCAAAGTATTCTTTATCCTTCTGATGCCTTCCTCACCTTCAGAACTCAGAGTGTTGAAATCCTATCATATTTCTAGACTTAGTTCACATGCGGACTCTTCTATAATGCCTTCTTTGATCACATCAAGGAGTCACCTCTTCCTTCTTTATTTCCCACAGCACTTAATACATCTTGTATAGCAGTTATAACAGTTTGCTTTATAGAAAAGTTGTTTATGAATACTTTTCTCCTACTAAAATAGACAGCCAACCAAATTTTATTACTTATATCTCTGCCTCCTCTACAGAATGCTCTCTTGATAAATAAATGTTAACAAAATGAATGAATAAAACAATTATCTATGTTACCATTTAAAATGATAGTTTAGAGGTAAGATTTCTTTGCTCTTTATATTTTATATCAAAAATACTAATGATAAATTTTTAAACCCATTCCCCATGTATTTTGGACGCTTAAAAATATCATATGTACTTTCTGTGCCTGGGTTATTTTTCATGTAAATTTTATCTTTTCTAATTATTTTTTTTAAATTTTTACAGTTTTATTTATTTGTTTATTTTACTATCACTCATCTCTAACTTCCTGAGATATTTATTTCCTTGTGTACTCAACTTTCTATTTTGCTTACTTTTACTGACATAATTTAACCCATGTTGGTTAGTTTACATGTTGAATTGATACCGGGATTTCCAAATCAGGATGACTTTTAAAAAGAATGGAAAATTTCACAAGTTTTCAATTACCTTTGAGCAGGAATTATGCTAGTCTTCTCTGTCCCAGATTTAGTATATTTTTCATTGAGAACAAATAAGCCCTGTTTCATTTTAGTGGAATCTATAATTCCTATAGCATTGAAGCCAAGTATAGCAGTGAACATTATCTATAGACCATAATCTCAAAACTGTAAAACTTGTTTTAGAAAAGTCTGTAACTCAGATGCAGAGTCCCTGAGTGTTGCAAGCTGTTAACCTTCTTGACTGCTAACCAAATTTTGGAGGTTCATGTTTACCCGGAGGAGCCTCAGAAGAAAGGCCTGGTGATCTACTTACAAAACATCAGCCATTTTAAATCTTATGGAACTGAATGTGCAAATGATGTATTGAGGGAAATACTGTGAACTACAAAAGACAGAACAGACAGGATATACTAAGGAAAACCTTTAGACAATGCAGTTGTGACATCTATTAAAGGTTAAAGGAGATAGGAAAGGTGGGATGGTTGAGTAGGAAGAGCCCCAGACTGAAGTGCACCTCTGAGCAAGTCTCAACCAGAATAATGAGTAGTAGTCCTGAGCAAAGAGTGCCCATTTCTGTAGTCAGTGATTATGCAGAAATGGTAGTTCTAAGATCTGCTCCAGGATCAATGATTGTTTGAGAGGAGCCAGGGGAGATTATAGTTTCTTTGTAAACACTGTGGAGGATCTAAAGTTGTAGCAGTTGGAGGACGTAAGCTAACCATGCTGTTTGCAGTGGGTTCTCTTGAAGGGAGATGTGAGCAGTGCACCTACATGACTAACACAGGAATAGTTGAGAAGGCATAAAAAAAAATAATAATAGAAGATAATAATGAGTTCTATAATTGACACTGTTGGCTTAGTGTCCCTGGTTATAAGCACAAAAAACTGCCTGTGACTAGCTAGCTAGGCCTATCAAGGTGCGGTATTAAGCTCTTCATTTCCTTTCTTGATCCTTCTTTTGACTTTTCTGTCTTTGCAAATGATTACACTGTTCACACAATTGATCAAGCCTGAGGTGTAGAAATTTAAACAATTTTACAGCATACATTCAGAAGATTTTTAAACACACTTAATAGATTAATGGAATGGAATAAAGTGTTCAGAAATAGACCCACACAAATATTGTCAACTCATCTTTCGTAAAGGAGCAAAAGCAACTCAAAGGATAGTCTTTTCATCAAATTGTGCTGCAACAAGAATAATGGGTTAAACAGACCATTGATATTTCTTACATTATGCTAAATAGTGGGTCATCATCAGACAGATTTATGCAGATTGTTTAAATTATGTCTTTTAGATACAGTATTTCACTTTCTCTTTGAAATAGGAATATATTTTCTAGATACATTTATTTATAAAATTTAGAAGTCTGTCTATGTTAAACAACTATCTTGTTTTCTGTAAAATAATGGCTATATTATCAACCATTAAATAGATTTATGGCTGTGTTTTACTTTTTCAAACTAAGTCCTATTCTCATTTTTCATACTTTGACAGGCAAATATTTTTAAATTTCCATAATCAAGTTTCAAAAATTATAGTTCCATTATATATATATTACAATATATCTAGTAGCAATAAATCACTCAAATGCTTTATCATTTTTATGTACCTTTTATAATGGTTTGCATAGCTTATGCAAATTTAACTCTTGAAAGATAGTAGCTAAAGGAATCATTGTTGGTGATTTTTAAACATGGCCATGTATATAGTAATATGTGTAATAAAACAGTAGTAAACAAGATAGATATCACAAAAAAATTTAGTTAAGTTTAAACAAACATAACAAGCACTTACATCAGTGATAAAATATTTACAAGACTATAAGAATTCTGGAGCCCTGGTGGTGTAGTGGTTAAGAGCTATGGCCGCTTTCTAAAAGATTGGCAGTTCAAATCTACCAGCCACTCCTCGGAAACCCTATGGGGCAGTTCTACTCTGTCCTATAAGGTCGCTATAAGATCGCTATAAGAATTCTGAAATATATATTAATATTTATTTCAACAGAATTATGCATTACATTCTTCAAATAGTTATCTAGCATATTCTAATCTAAGAGTACCCAAAGGAAGAGGAAATTAGTCCTGTGCTGTTCTCAAGGAGCTCAACCTAACGGGAGGGACGACTGACAAAAAAGAGGGATTAATTCTCTTTTGGAATATAGAAAGAGGGCTTGACAGGGTTTATGGCAATGGACTCAGTGTTGCAAGCTAAGACTTTTCAGGTGTAAAGAATTGTGCAAATGTCCGAAAATGTGAAACCCTGTGGCTTCCTATTACGACTAATTGTTTTCATTGTTTAAAATGACTCGTATGCATTGTAAAAATACCTATACATCTTTCCAGTTGCTACATTATGCATATGTATATTTTGATATCAGAACTTACCAGCATCTAAAATATTGCTTCTGATTTGTCCTAGCATGTAACAAAGCAAAAATCGATTCTTTGGTGACTTCTACATATGTAAAATGTATTCTACATAGATTATTTCGTGACTTGATAAAGTCACACGTCAAAAGAGATATGATTTTACAAATTAACATAACCACTAGATTAAATTAGTATTAACCACAGAAAGAACTTACAAAGCAACTTTGTTTTGTCTTTCATGTCACTCTTTAAAATATATTCAGTAGAATCGTTTTCCATTGGTCTGGATGAAAACGGAGGGGAGAGGTTAGGATTTTTCTAATCATTCTTAAACCCAAACCCAAACCAAACCCGTTGCCATCGATTCCTACTCATAGTGACCCTACAGGACAGAGTAGATCTGCCTATGGATTACATAGGAATCAAATTGACTGCATCTGTGGAAAGACATGATAGAAAAGCTCGATATCAGCAGTAAGAACAAGGCCGGGGGCCAAATGTGGAACTTGCTCTTACGCCAAGTTTCAAATTAAAACTAAAGAAAATTAAAAGAAGTCCTTGAGAGCCAAAGTATAACCTTCAGTATATCCCTCCTCATTTAGAGACCATCTCAAAAATAGATTTGACACACTGAGTGCTAAGGATGGAAGAACAGATGAGTTTGTTAGAGTAACGATTTTTTAAACTTCTTTTCCTTGGGATGCCTTTTCGTTTTTAAAAGTTATTTAGAATTTCAAAGAGTTTTGGTTTATGTGGCTAATATCTATGAACATATAATATAAATTAAAACAGAAAGACTTAAAATATGTATTTATGAATTCATTTTAAATAACAGTAATAAACCCTTTACATGTTAACATAAATAACATATTTTTTGTTTGTTTATTGTTGTAGTTTAAGTGAAAGTTTACATTTCAAGTTAGTCTCTTATACAAAAATTTATACATACGTTGTTTTGTGACCTAATTGCTCTCCCTATGCTGTGAAGGCACACTCCTCCTTTCTACCCCTGATACCCCATGTCCATTCAACCAGCTCCTAACCGTCTCTGCCTTTTCATCTCACCTCTGGACAGAAGCTGCCCATTTAGTCTCATGTATCTACTTGAACTAAGAAGCACACTCTTCACGAGTATCATTTTATGTTCCACAGTCCAGTCCAATCTTTGTCTGAAGAGTTGACCTTGGAAATTGTTTTAGTTCTAGGCTGATAGAGAATCCAGGGCCCATGCTTTCTGGGGTTCCTCCAGTCTCAGTCAGCCCATTAAGTCTGGTCTTCTTACTAGAATTTGAGTTCTGCACCCTATCCTTCTACTGCTCCATCAGGGACTCTCTGTTGTATTCCCTGTCAGGGCGGTCATTGGTGGTAGCCGGGTACCGTCTAGTTCTTCTGGATAAATAACATATTTATGTTTAAAATAACTATTTTGGAAAGAAAAAAAGATAAGAGAAGAATGGCACTGGCTTACACTTTTACAGATGTCTTTAATGGCCAACTGGATTCTTATATTTACTTTGATTTCTGTCTGTTCCTTATCATACTTCATGTTGCCTCTGGAAACTATACACTTGTAATAGAATCCAAGTGAAAAAGACATATCTTGGTATCATTATGAATATAACTTTGACTTTGCTAAGCACATGAAATGGTCTCACTTTATGCTTTATTATCAGGGTTTATAGCTTTACTATAGAGATTTTAAAATATTGAAATATGTCTATATAGTTAGGTACCGTTCCATTCTCTTGTGTCTCCTGGATGTCTACCCCATTTCCTAGCCCAGCTTCTTGTTTCCCCCATGAACTCCCCTTATTTACACATGACCATCATTTAAAGGGCACCTCCTGATGCGGTTCTCTGGGACTCCACTCCAGCCCAGGCTGACATCCTTCTGAGCTGTTAGTGCCATGAGAGCCAGTCAACTCCTTGAATATCCCACCTCTAGGCTAGTTGGTTGCTGATGGCCCCCAACCCTACTATACTGTGAGTTCTTGTTACACTGTGGGCACAATTCAGAAACTGAGGTAAAGGATTATTTATTAATTATATAAAGAAAATTTCAAAATGGAGGCACTTATGTCAGGATGTAAGAATGACAGGGTCAACATGCATTCTCAGTGAGCAAAATGTCAGGATGTAAACAATTGTTCCTGGGAAGAATGTGTTAATGACTCCAGTCATGTATAACCAGACTGGCTGATGCCATTCACCTAGGAAGTATTGACACTCTCTCCTAGCCAAATGGCTGACATTTAACTGTAATCCATCTGTAATTAATCATTAACCCCCTAATTCTCCATTGTTCTCTATGGATTCACATCTCCACCCTGTACTCTGCACAAATACTCTGCTTTTTATATTTACTTAGTGCTGCCTACCCTGAGCTGTGGTATTCCACAATAAAACTCTTTTACTTTCCTTCCTAACAAAGTGCAAGATTTTCTTCTTTGATAATCAACATGTATTTGGAGCTCACAATTTCCAAATTACTAGGCTATGCACTGATTGTTTTATGCTGGCATAGACAAAGAGGAAATAAAACTATGATTTTTTAATTCTTAAATATACATGAAAGTGATTCAGTTTTTCCAAGACTATGGGCTCTGTCTCTGTAAGGGTGTTGTCTTCAGACTTTACTGAGTTTGAAGGAGTATTTGTGAATTTAGTGCTCTGTAAAGCAAATCTGGCCCAGTGATAGGAAGAGCACTGATTCATACGCCAAAGACCGCTGTGTCAGGGATAAGAGTTGTTTGTTGTATAGGTTTATAGAGACTGAGGGATGTTTTGCTCTGTATTAGTTGGAAATGCATGAAGTTAATGACGTTTGAGAATATCGAAAGGTAACATTCTTTATAACAAACTTAGACAATTGCTCCCATATGAAATTAAGTGTTGACCACTTTAACATAACTACTCTTATGGAAGGCACTAACTCTCCACTGCATGTAGCAGATATTCAGAATGTGCACATAATGATTTTAACCATATACAGTTACTATGGTTTTCAGATTGAGCCAGCAGTCTCTCACACTCCTTGCCCTGAGATACTGGATCTCAACAGTGTCAGTTACTTTCTTAAAATTCAGAAATTCAAAAATTTTATTAGCACAGACTAAGTTGAAGAAACTCACATGTAGTCTTTACCTCAACCAAAAACCACCCACCATACTGGAAAGAAGTTAAGCTAGTTCTGAAACAGCAAGTTAAACTTTCTGTATCATTGAGTCATTTAGGAGTCTGGTGAAGTCTTTGACTCCTCTCGCCAGAAAAATGAGCAAACACACAAAATGCTAATCAAAATTTCACTGAGTTCATGAAATATAAACTTTGAAAGGGCCCAGGGATCACAGACATTTTAAGAAAATTTACAGATGAAAAAACACACAAACAAAAACAAAGTGAAAGTTGAGTTGCCAACTGTACTAACTTTCACAATTTTTCAGTGTTTTATGTTTAATGGCTGTGTAAATAATTAAAACTCAAAGAAACTGAAACATAAGGTTTATTCTGAGCAGTTATTCTATATTCACATAGGGAAAGCATTCTAGTTCCAAAAAAAAAGCAGATGGCTCAAAGGAGGCTGGTAACAAATGAAGGTTATAAAGAGAAGTGGGGGGAGAAAAAGAGAAGATAAACCACTGGCTAATCTTAACATGCTTGATTGAACCCTCCCCTTCCCGTTTTCCTGAGGTCAACTGATACCAGGTCCCACAATGGTCTCTGGCCCTCCATCCATCTGCAGCAGTGATACGTTTTGAAGTTTAAGTTAGGTTAGTCTGGCTTTCCAATAGGAAATAAAAGATTAGCAATTTTGAGTGAAAAAAGCTGCTGGCAGGATTAATTTTGGGTCAGGAGTTTTTATGGTTAATATTTGGCTTCATGGGTAAGAAAAACCTTAAAATCAAAGGAAGATGTCTGTTATTAATTTTTCTCTTTGACTGTTATTATCTACTGGTGTAATCAAAGCTAAAATTCCAAAAACTATTAGGCAGACATCCCACACAATAATCATGCATAATGTTTTTTGAATTAATATTCTGACAGTTTTACCGTGATATTTTCTTACTTGTATTTCATTAACACCAGAACTGAGTGAAAAATTCAATTTGTTGAAAAATAAATCAGTCAAATGATGTCATGCAGTCTAAAAAAATCCCAACATTTTCTTTGAATTTGTCACATTTATAAATGATGGAGCAAAAGTCGCTTTGACTGAGGGCTGACTGTACTCTTCGGTAAGGTTTTATTACCAATAGATGAGTCATTACTATAGTACTGATAAAGGTCACTGATCAGAAGTTTTGTATTTTTTCTTCTACAGCACACTGTCTAATAGAAATATAAGGACAACAACGTGTACATTTTTAAGTATTCACATTAAAAAAGCCTGGCTCTTCACAAAGTCCAGTCTACACTGTGCTCTGCATTGATTACGGCCGCCCCAAGATGGCTGTGCTGTGAGGAGAGTGGGGTGAGGATGCTCTTCAAACCTCCACTCTCCCGTGGTCAGTATGTTACCTTTTACTTGATTCAGAGTTCCCTTTGATCCTCCAAAGCCTTTTCAGACATCTGGAGTTCTGAGGCTGTCAATATTATCAATATTCGCTTGTTTTCTTCTATAACAGTTGCGGGTGTTCGGCCCGTGTGACTACTTCACTGCCATCTTGCTCTTCTCTCTACATTCACCATTATATATTCTACCTTCCCTAAGAATGAGTTTTATATTCTATTCATAGTATATAAATTCTTTCCACTTCCAAGCAGAGTAGTATATTTTTGTGCCTCATACTTATTATAATTCATGTTATCCTCATACTCCAAAAACGATATAAAAAACCTGAGAATAGATAATTATTGCCTAAGAGTACTTATATGGAGGTAAAAAATAAATATATATATAGAATTTAAAATAAAGTTATTTTACCTATGTATTTAAAGATTACTAATGATAGAAAAATGCGCATTCCTCAATTTGGAGAGTATATCCCACCTCATAATGGCACTTGATGGGCAATTTAAATCAGAGTAAATGATCTTGAAAGAAATTGAAGCTTCCAAGCATCTCAGAGTTTAAATTTCAATTCCATCCTTGTAGCAATTCTGTTACTGAGAGCATTCTGTAATCATACTTTCAAAATGTGCTTTCTCTGTCCATGAGAGAAAATTTCATGAGTAGACCAAATTATAATAAAATTTGAAATCATATATTCAACGGTTTCTACTATAAACATCTTTTGAATAAACATATTCTTGGAAATTGCTTAGAAGTTTGGAGATTCCAGGTGCATCAGAATTACTATAACAGGGTCAGGTTTACTGATCATTTTCCTAGTGTTTGACTATAATACGATGTGAGATTATTGAGGCCATTTAAAAATAGAAATATTAAAAATATTGGGGGCATTGGGCATACAAACTAGGGCTTTCTATATTTTAACATTTAGTATTTAATTATAGATGTAATTTAAAATAAAATATTTTAATTAAAAAAAGGGTACCTATTGAATGACAGAAACGGTTAATAGCCTGGCATGACTGATACAATGAAGAGCAATGACTGAAAAAATATGCATTATTATTTTATCTCCTCTTAGATAACCGAATATCATTTGATGCACAGTGCTCCAGCAGATCTTTAAAAAATAAACTAAATCCCATTTGTCTGTGTGTGGGGAGTGGGTGTTACGTTAGGGAAAGAGATACTAACAATTTTATCTATGGATTTCAAAAGTACAACTTATGGGTAAGAACTAAAGATAGTCAAATTGTTTTCCTGCAGATCTATACCTTGTGTATGTATATATTGAGAGGTATATAAAAAGTTAGCTCGCCTTCGAAAATAAGAAAAAGGGCTGCACATTTCAGTGCTTTCTCTATGGGACGTTTCCAAATTTATGCTATTTTCTCTACCTTATTGTAGACAGAGTATTTTTAAATTAGAACAATTCTGTGTTAATATTAACTCAATATTTGAGCTATAGAGAATGTTAGGGATTCTAAAAATTTTTAGTAAAAGGAAGCCTGTGGGTTTTAGTTTTTTAAAAAATATATATTTTTAAGCTTCAGAGAAAGACTGTCTACATTTTATGAAAAACGCTTACCAAATCTAGACTTTTAAGAAATGTATAAAGCAGCAATAGTGGATGCAGAAAACAAAATCTGCCTTTAATATTTTTGCCAGTCAATACGTTTCCTCCACACACACATACACATTGCCATGTGAAAATAAATCCTATATTATTCCATTAGAAAAATAAATTTCATTTCTCATTGTAGAATTGGAAGGATTTCATGATGTACTTAAACATTTGGACTTAGTATCACATAATATGTGGTCTTTGAAAACCCTCCTCAATAGTCATGATAAGCTTACAGTTGACAAATAACCAATTAAAATGATTTGAGGTTACATTATACCTTCTGGAATACTTAAAGACAAAACTCATTTCTTATGGTTTTATATATTTGAAAATATGTTTTAAATATGCTGATTTTTAAAAAGTGAATATAATTCAAGAATTTATTTGAGTGTTCATGACATAGAAGTTTGATAGGCTGTCATGTGCTACCAAGATTTAAAAAAAAAATGTTTGGAGACTTTCACTTCTGGCCATAATAGAGTAACATGTGTCAGACTAGTCCTTCTTCAATATGTATGTAAATCAACAGGACAGAATCTATAAAACAATGGTGTTTGATATCAGATAATAGGTAATTTCTGATCCTTTAAAGAAAGGAAAGAAACAAGATGAGCCTTGTGGTGGCTCAGCCTTTCTGCCTTGATGCAGTGGCTAAAACTCTGCACAGCCAATGAGTAGACAGATGTTGGAGCACGGGGAGGTGGAACATGTGAAAGTTAAGGTGCAGAGTATCAGAGAGGATGAAGGTGTGCAGAGAAGTACTCTATACATCCCTTGAGTACTCACACGTGTATGGAAAGTGTGAAAGTTGGCCACGAAGTTGGGGAAATGACTAACAGGAGTGATAAGCAGAGAAACTACTGAAGCCTGTACAATATGAGACCCAACCGACAAGAATGGAGAAAACTTGATAGATAGAGAATTCAGCTGAGACCCAGCAGATGATGTCTTAGGGGTAGGGTTAAACAAACCTTAATGTAAAGCTTAAAAACCAGCCTAAAAATGATCAAGCTAATATGCAATTAAATTAACTCCCTAATAAAACTCAGCACTATGTAAAGGAAGGCAATAAAATCTGACACTTAACAATACAATATTCAGAATATCCAGTAGGAGTAAAAAATTACTAGAGAAGAAAATATGTTCCATAACCAGGAAAACTCAGTCATTAAAAACAGAAGTAGAAAATAATAAAAAATTTGAAAAAATAATGGTTGAAAATTTTTCATATTTAATGAAAATCATAAACCCACAGACCCCTAGCCCCACTGAGCCAAATCCATTGCCATCAAGTCGATTCCAATTCATAGCGACCCTATAGGAGAGAGTAGAACTGCCCCACAGGGTTTCAATGGAGCACCTGGTAGATTTGAACTGCCAACTTTTCAGTTAGCAGCTGAACTCTTAACCACTATGCCACCAGGGTTTCCACAGACCTAGAAGCTCAACAAACTCCAAGCGGGATAACCACAAAGAAAACCATACTAGAGCAAATCAGCATAATCAAATTGTAGAAAACTAGTGTTAAAAAGATAATCCTAAAAGCAGCCAGGGGCAGGGGAAAGGAGGGAAAACATTACCTATAGAGAAGAATTAATAATGACTACTAACCCTTTTTTGGAGGTTGAGGGGAGCCATATAAATTCTATATACAACAAAAATTGTTTTAAAAAGCAAGGTAGAAAGTATAGTAGACATTTTCCAACAAAATTGTTTCCTAACAGACCTATACTGCAAGATGTGCTAAAGGATGTTTTGCAGGCTGAAGAAAAGTGATGGAAGGTGTGTACTTGAATCTATAGAAAGGAATGAAGAGTAATACAAAGAGTAAATATAAAAGACTTGTTTTCTTATTTTAATTTTTTCATAACAAAATGTATAAAAAATATAATGTAAAGATTAATCACAATGGTTAGAGTGGCTGTATCAGTGCAGTGAAAACAGAGCGCTGAAACTCAATAGGACTGCCTTGTTTCTGCAGGTCTCGCAAGTTTTCTGCCTTTGACATGGTGCGGTCACATCACTTTTCTATCTCTCCTTTTAATAAAAGGTATTTGAGTTTTCTTTCTCCGACAGGTTTCCACCTTACACAGCTTCCGGCTTTCGCAGGTGTTACTGTATTAGAACAAGAAGACTACAGAAAAAGTAATATTACCACTGATAAAAGTAAAACACTTTGTAATGAATGAGGGAGAACTCCTCAATGATTTAAAAATCCTAAATATAGGTGCTTCTAAGAGGAGAGCTTTGAGAGGAGAGACCCTGTTGCTGTTGAATAGATTACAACTTATAGTGCAGCAAAAACTGATAGAATGAAAAAGAGAAATAACACATCTGCAAATACAGTTGAAGATTTCAATATTATGCTCTCAATAATTGATAGGACAATTATCATAAAATCAAGAGCTAGATAGAAGACATAAACACCACAACCACTTATCTTGTTCTGATTGACATTGTAAAATACTACACCTGACAATGTCAGGAATATATATTCTTTTCAAGTCAAATAAAGCTTTCACCAGAAGGATCATATGATGAGCCATAAAAATGTCTCAATACATTTAAAAGTTTTAAAATCATACATAGTTTATTTTATGACCACAGAATTAAATTAGAAATCAATAATAATGTGATATCTAGGAAAATTTTTAAAAAAGGAAATTAAAAGATATACTTGTCCATAATCCATGAGTATGAAGAAGAAATCACGAGGAAAATTAGAAAAGACTTCAAAATGTATAATAATGAAAATAAAGTTTAATGAAATTTGTGAAATGCCACTAAGACAATTTATTAAGAGAAATTTATCAATTCAAAAGTTTAAATTATAAAAGAATACAAGTCCCAGATTAATAACACCAGTTCTATGTCAAAAAGCTAGAAATAGAAGACCAAAGTAAACCCAAAATAAGTAGAAGAAATGAAACAATAAAGAACAGGAATCAACAAAATAGAAAATATACAAACAACAGAAAAAAATTAAACTAGCAAGAGCCTGGTTGTGGAAAAGATTAACAAAATCGACAAATTTTTAGCTAGACTGATGGGAAAAAGAGAAGTTGCTTGTCATCTGCATAAGGGATGAAAAGATGTTATTACTACAGATTCTGAATACTTTAATAGGACAATAAGAGATTATTGTAAACAACTTTATGACCACAAATTTGACAATTTAGATGAAATGGATACTTTTCTTAAAAAATACAACTTACCAGAATTGAAACAGAAAATATACATAGCCCTATATCTAGTAAGGAGCTCTGGTAGCATAGTGATTAAGAGCTACGGCTGCTAATCAAATGGTTGGTTGGTAGTTTGAATCTATTAGCTACTCCTTGGAAACCCTGTGGGGTGATTCTACTCTATCATATAGGGTCGCTATGAGTTGTAATCGGTGACAACAGGTTTCGGGTTTTTTGGTATATCTAGTAAAGAAATTGAATTCATCATCAGAATTCTCCCTACAGTGGTAACCCCAAGCCCACATGGCGTCACTGGTGCAGTCTACAAAATAGTCAAAGAATGTAGCATCAATCTCATACCAACTCTTTCACGAAACACTGGAAGAGGTGATACATTCCATTTAGTTTTGTGAATCCAGAATAATCCCAGTACCAAAGCTGAACAAAGACGTTAATAAAAAATAAAGTAAAACTCAATATTCTTCATGAAAATTGATGAATAATACAGCAAAATATTAGCACCCAACAGTATATAAAATCAATGACATTGCAACCAAGTAGAATTTATCCAAGCAATGCAAAATTGGTACAACATTAAGATAACATTTAATGTAATTCACCATATTATGAAATGAAGTAGAAAAACCACATTATCCTGTCAAGAGAAGAATTTAAAGCATTTGACAAAATTAACATCTCTTCATGATACAAATCCTCAAATTTTTGTTCTTCTGATATAAAAACTAGAAATTGAAGATAAATTCAGCTTTCTGATAAAGGTCATCTACATGAAAACTAACAAAAACATCATACACATTGTAAAATTTTTAGTACTTTTTCCCTTAAGATTAAAAACAGGACAAGTATACTCATTCTCACACTTCTATTTAACTTCAAACTGAATGTCTTCATCATTGCAAAATAATAATAATGATAGTAATAATAAGGCAGGTCCCTTTATTGTCTACATAGAAAATCTTAAAAAAATCAACAAAACAACTACTCAAACTATTAAATGAATTTAATAAGTTCACAGGATATGTTTTTAAGGTACAAAATCAATTTTAATTCCTGTGTTCAATAAATGATGGCAATTTTTTTCTGTTGTAAATTGTAAAAATTAAAAAAAAAATTATCACAGACTGACTCATAGTTCAGTGAAAGAATGAAATGATGTAACAAATATGAAATGGCTTTTTATATCATAAGGAGCTAGTTCAATATAAAGTATTTGGCAATGATTCCAAAATAGCATTCAGTTACTAATATCCATAAATGTAAGGCACTCAAGAAAGTGGTCAAAGTCTCTAATGATCAAATACTTTTTAAAAAAAGATTGTATTTTGTGGGTATTGGCAGGAAACAATTGGAATACGAAATTTGGAAAGTATTTTATAATAGTGTTAAAAATATGAAATACTTAAGGGTAAAGGATGTGTAATACTTTTTTATTTCTTTGTTTTTGATATTATTGAAAATCACTGAGAGCAGTAAAAGAATACCTAAATACATGAGAGATTTATTGGGTTTATTAATTCAAAGACTCAATATTTTCAAAATGTCATTTAATTCCAAATTTATCTAAAAATTCAAAAAACCCAACTATAATTATGTCATATGTCTTTTAAAATTGACTGGTTTGTTATAAAATTTATATGGAAATTCAAATGACACATAAGAGTCATACAATTTTTAAAGAGATGAACAAAGTTGGAGTAAATAGCTAGTACATTTCAACAGTTATAATGAATTCCAATCCTAACCCGGAAGGAATACCAGAGATAGAATTTAACCTCCAGTCTTAAACACCTGAAAAAAGGAGAGACAAAACATATGTGTCTTCAAATTTTCATGACATCTTAATTAAATGGTTTACACTTATGCATCTATTATGTTCCCAACTAGACTATAAACATCTCAAGGGACAGAGCTATGTCTAATACTTTTGCTACATATACTCTGACATTCATAAAACCAAAAACCAAACCAGTTGCTGTCAAGTCGATTCCGATTCATAGCAACCCTATAGTACAGAGTAGAACTGCCCCATAGGGTTTCCAAGGTGGATTTGAACGGCCCATCTTTTGGTTAGCAGCCGAGTTCTTAACAACTGTGCCACCAGGGTTCCCTGACATTCATAGAGACTCATATATGCAGTAATTGAAAGAGGATTTTAGATCAAGTTGAAAGTATGCTAACATGGTGTTATATACCTATAAGAGGGAGACAGCCTCCAATGAAAGAACATCCTATGGAAGTTATTCAGACCTGGCTTTTAATTCAACTCTGCCACTAGCTAACTGAGCTCCTTGGGCAAGTCAGAGTCTATGATCCTTAATTTTCTTTCTTTAAAAAGTAGACAAAAATGCCTACCTCATTGATTCATTGTGGAAATTCAGTAAGATTATACAAGTAAATTGCCTTACACAGTAATCGGTACACACTATCTTTCCATTAGATGGAAGTGTTCTAATTTCTCCTTCTTGGAGCACTGGTGGCATAGTGGTTAAGAACTTGGATGACAAATAAAAGGTCAGCAGTTCAAATCCACCAGCCACTCGCTGGAAACCCTATGGGGCAGTTCTACTCTGTTATATAGCACCTCCATATTTTATCTCTAGCAAACCATGCTACAATGGGTGTTCTGAGTTCTGTGTCTGCTATTGCATCTGTATAGGAATTTATTTGAAGGGCAGAAAGCAGATGGAAATTCCCAAGTGGCCTCTGAACACACATACACATTTTCTCTGATATGCAGTCCCTGGTAGTTCTGAGATTCAAGCTCTGTGATTGCTGCCTTTGAGCTCCCCCATGGACAGGGTTGATTTAGGACAAAACCCAGGAGAGAATAAAAAGACACAGGCAATCAAGACAAAGTAATTTCCCTCAAGGGAAACAAAAGAGGGCACCCTAGAAATCTGTAGATATCATTCCAAATCCTGAGAGAGAAAAATGACTTTTAGAGAACAGATGGTTGCAATCAAATAAATGATCACAAGTCTTTACACTGAGTCAGAAACCGTATCATTGAAGATAAGATAAAATACAAGCTGTAGTGAGCTGAGAATCAAACAAGGACTCTCACAGAATATATTTAACAAACTTTTTCCAGTAAAGAAGATTCACTTTGCACTTGCTGCTGCCTTTATATTTTTAGCACAAATAATAACACCATTTTTTTTTTTCCAAATGAAAATGTATGATTTCAGGTATGTTGGAAAAGGGATAGTAAATGTATGGGACTTTAAAACAGTTCTTGATTTTAAGAATTTCTTCTGTTTTTTTCTCTTTCCCTTCATATATACTTGCAGTTATCTTGATTATTTTCTTGGAATATTGTCCTGGAGGATTTTATCTTAAGAATAAAGAAAGAGATGCTCAGGTTTGTCATGCATAAACTCTGTTAATTTATTGCAAAGCAGTCATGGCAAGGCAGGCAAGTGAGACCTCAAGACATTCATTTAGCATTGGAGAATTAGAATTAACATTTAAGATGTTAGTTTAAATGTTAGAGTGCAAATCTTTAGACTTCAGGCTTTTACCTTTCACCGGTGGTATCAGGGAAGACACTTGATCATCCCTCAAACTCAAAGGATGTCACCCGTAGCTAGGGTTCGAGGTGGTTTGTGGAGAGCAGTATCTCAGCAGGCTTCTCAGTCTTCAGACAAAGTCAGAGAGACCTTGTGCTTCTGTTTTTTCCTCCAAAAATGAGCAGACATCCATGGGTTTACATACTCTGGATTCTGTCACATTCAACTATAATTGGTATGTTTTATTACCAACTAAAGAATTGTTGTATGATATAATTATGTTTTACTGATTTATAGAGATTTGAATTATTGTCAATTAGAGCATGACATATGTAAGTTATTTTTTACTACACATGTTTCAAGTCCTAGTTAATTAATTTAAAATTATGGGAATTGTTTAGTGGCATATTTATGTTTTATTCATTTATAGAGATTTAGTTAATGTTACATTGTGTTATCACAGAGTGCAGATGAACAACCTAATTTCAGAAAGTTATTTACAGTGTATTTTATCTATTTCCAAGGGTAGAACAACTTTAACGACTTACAACTTAATGACTTACAGTTAGTGGTTGGAGAGAATTATAGAAATATATATGTTTCTATTTCTAAATTTAGAAATTCTCTATCACTAACTTCACATTATAAATGATTTATGCATAGATATTTAAAAGCTTTATAAAACCATCATAACAGTGTAAAAAAATTATAGAAACATACATAATAGTGACTCGAATATATGTGGTTTAAGAGCATTACAGAATCAAATATGATTTCAGAGCATACAGAAAGCATACATAACAAATATTAACTTAAAAATAAATGTATATTTCAAATATAATAGGAAATTTTTTTTAAATTATATAGTCACTTTTTGAATTAGTATTTCATGCATTTACCTAACAAATATTTAGTAACTGCCTGTTATAAAGAGCTCACTGAGCTAGGGTCTGAGACTGTAATAGTGATTAAGATACTGTGTATTTATCATCAAGACACTACCACTTAAAGAAGAAACCCCTGGCATGACCATTGCTGTGTTAAGTTTAGTATCTCTTTCTGTCAGAACACAGAGGAGAAACTCATAAAGTAGCTGTGGCAAGGCTCATGTAAGAGATTGACCAATGATAGGGAAGTAGTCTAATCTAAATTGAATTATAAATGACAAGTAGCAGCCAGGTTTGACAGGAAAGTGTGTGGAATGAGGATATCCAAAACCAAAAATAAAAAAGCACACAAAATAGCAGAAACCAAATAGAACCCAGGAAAAATGTTTTATTTGGGGAAGTACAAAGAGCTCAGTTTGTTCGTAGGACAGAGTGAGAGAATAAATGGATAAGGGACCATATCAAGGAAAAAGCAAAAGGCGTACAAAACAAACAAACAAACCTGTTGCCTTCGATTTAATTTCGACTCATAGTGACCCTATAGGACAGAGCAGAACTGCCCCATAGGATTTCCAAGGAGTGGCTGGTGGGTTCGAACGGCTGAGCTTTTGATTAGCAGTTGTAACTCTTAACCACTGCTCCACCAGGGCTCCAAAAGGGGTACAGAAGGGTTAAATAATGTGATCATAAGTAATCTAAATTATATGTGTTAATGATTTCATTATAAACAATAAAACAACCAAAATATTTTAATCAGAGGATTTGCCTGGCTATAGCTGGGCTTCAAAAATACTATTTGAAATACATTGTCAAATTTGATTAAAAAATTCCAAGTCGAGAATCATGGAGATTATCTAGGAGAGTTTCCATTAATCCATCTGTAAATGGAGTAAAGCTTGGGGCTATTTTGCTACTCCATCCTGACACAGTGTAGAATTCAGAAACATTAGGCTGTCATTTATAGATAATTATAAAGTAATTTAAAATCTTTCCAACAATTTCCCCTTTGTAACATTCAAAAAAACTCCTCAAATTCCTCCTCTTCCTTGAGTTCTATTTTTTTCATATCCCATGCTTCTCAGCTATTCAAAATGTCCTTCTTAAACTACATATTCAACTCTCTGAGACTTGATCCCCAAGCTCTTCCTACACAGGTTCCTTAGCCATTTTCTCCCTTTCAAAACCATACCTCTTAAAAACGGGTATCCTGAAGCCATTTACAAAGTAAGTTAAGATAGTCTCTATGCCCTAGGCAACACCAGTTCTAGCTCTTTCCCATTACCTTGATCTGCAAAACAAAGCCTAAAATTAAAGTAGATAAAAGAGAATGTACTCTGTTACACATACACTCAACACAAATATATGGGGGATTGCTACATGTCAGATACAGTTACAATTCATTAAAATAATTTTGATACAATAAGAAATAAGGATAGTACTAAAAATAAAGTCAGTGAGGTGGATTCAAGAGATAAAGAGGAATTAGCAAGTAAATGATTGTAAGATATGATGAAAGAAGATGTTAAAAATTCAATGATTATATGACTTGGTAAATAAATTTATGTATATGACATTCACAGAGATGAGCTCCTGAATTATAATAGGTTGGTAGGAAGAAGAGGTTGATGGGAGGATGAAGATTTGCATTTTGGAAATTAGCATTTGAATTTCTTGAGAAACACACTAATGGATACATCATGTAGGCAGACAATTTTTGCATAGCTCCTGGATGCCAGAGAAATATTTAAAAGCTGGTAGAAATTTACTTGTCATCAAACTTGTACTGTGAGTTAATGCTGTGGGAGTGGATGATGTCATTTAAAAAGGTGGATAGATTTATATGCTCTGAAGAGAAACCAGAGTATCATAACATCATAAGAGTAGAAATTAATAACAGAAAGAGCAAGGAAAAAAAAATGAAAAACATGGAAACTGAATAACACCTTGCTTAAAAACCACTAGGTAATAAGAGAAACCAAAGATGGAATTAAAAAATTCCTAGAATCAAATGAGAATGAAGACACATCATATAAAAATCTTCGGAACACAGCAAAGGCAGTGCTCAGAGGTCAATTTATAGCAATAGAGGTACACATCAAAAAGAAGAAAGGGAAGAAAGTTTGAGAAGAGGAGAGTGTTGACATGTCCTGGGGTTGGCAACCAATCGCACAAAACAACGTGATTAATTGTTTAATGAGAAACATGTTTGCTCTGTAAAACTTTATCTAAAATACCAATAAAAAAAAATGGGCAAAAGATACAAACAGACACTTTACCAAAGAAGACATTCAGGCACCTAACAGACGCATGAGGAAATGCTCACGATCACTAGCCATTAGAGAAATGCAGATCAAAACTACAGTGAAATACCATCTCACTATGACATTATTGACACTAATCAAAAAAACAGAAAATAACAAATGTTGGAGAGGCTGTGAGGAGATTGGAACTCTTATGCACTGCTGGTGGGGACGCAAAATGGTACAACCATTTTGGAAAACAATATGACCCTTCCTTAAAATGCTAGAAATAGAAATACCATATGATTCAGCAATCCCACTCCTAGGAATATATCCTAGAGAAATAAGAGCCGTCACACGAATAGACATATGCACACCCATATTCACTGCACATTGTTCACAATAGCAAAAAGATGGAAACAGTATAAAAACCCATCAACAGATGAATGGATTAACAAACTACGGTACATACATACAATGAAAACTATGAAAAGATAAAGAACAATGCATCTGCGAAACATCTCACAACATGGATGAATCTGGAGGTCATTATGCTGAGTGAAATAAGTCAATCACAAGAGAATGAATACTGTATGAGACCACTATTATAAAAACTCATGAAAAGGTTTGCACACAGAAAGAAATAATTTTTCATAGTAATTAGGGAGGAGAGGGGCCTGGAGGGAATAACACTAACTAGACAATAGATAAATGGTAACATTGGTGAAAGGTATGACAGTACACAATACTGGGGAAGTCAGCACAACTTGACCAAGGCAAAGCCATAGAAATTTCATAGACACACTTAAACTCCCTGAGGGACCAAGTTACTGGGCTGAGGGCTGCGGACCGTGGTCTAGGTGAACATCTAGCTCAATTGGCATAACATAGTTTATAAAGAAAATATTCTACACCCTACTTTGGTGAGTAGCGTCTGGGGTCTTAAAAAGCTTGTGAGCGGCCATCTAAGGTAAGTCTACTGGTCCCACTCCTTCTGGAGCAAGGGAGAATGAAGAAAACCATAGACACAAGGGAAAGATTAGTCCAAATGACTAATGGACCACAACTACCACAGCCTCCACCAGACTCAGTCCAGCACAACTAGATGATGCCCAGCTGCCACCACTGACTGCTCTGACAGGGATCACAAAAGAGGTTCCCAGACAGAGCTGGAGAAAAGTGTAGAACAAAATTCAAACTCACAAAAGAAAGTCCAGACTTAATGGTTTGATAGAGACTGGAGAAACTCTGAGAGTATGGCCCCTGGACACTCTTTTAACTCAGTAATGAAGTCACTCCTGGGGTTCACCCTTCAGCCAACGATTAGACAGGTCTATAAAACAAACATTGATACATGTAGTTCAACCGTGTATCCGAGATTAAATGGGCACACAAGCCTAGGGGCAAGGACAAGAAGGCAGAAGGGGGCAGGAAAGCTGGATGAATGGAAATGGGGAGCCCAAGGTTGAGAAGGGAAGAGTGTTTGCACATCATGGGATTGGCAAGCAATGTCACAAAACAATATGTGTATTATTTTTTTAATAAGAAACTAATTGCTCTGTAAACTTTCACCTAAAGCGCACACACACACACACACACACAAAGATGGATAGGTTGAGAAGGAGAAGAGGAAGAGGTTGATAATTAAACCAAATTAGAAATCACATACGGAAGCAAAGGGTAGGGAGTAATTCAATGGAAGGGACGGTTCTCCTAGGAGTACCAGGAAAAAAGACTGAAATATGCTTTTTGGATTTGTCAGAGAAATTGGTGACCTTGACAAGAGCAATTTAAATTGAGAAGTAGGCATTGATACCAGTCTTCAAAAAACTTCAAAGGAAATCAGCATACAGATTGAAGATGAATGGTGAAAGGATACAACCCTGATGCACACCTTTCCTGACATTATACCATGCAATATCTCCTTCTTCTGTTTGAATGACTGCCTCTCGTTGTATGTGTGGGTTCCACATGAGCACAATGAAGTGCTCTGGAATTCCCATTCTTCCCAATTTATCCATAGTTTGTTATCATCCACACAGTTGATTGCCTTTGCATAGTCATTAAAACACAGGGAAACATCTTCTCTGGTATTCTCTGCTTTCAGCCAAGATCCATCTGAAATCAGCAGTGATATCCCTCATTCCACGTCCTCTTCTGAATCCAGCTTGAATTTCTGGCAGATCCTTGTCAATGTACTGCTGCAAATGGTTTTGAATTATCTTCAGAAAAATTTTACTCTCATGTGATATTAAGGATATTGTTTGATAATTTCCACATTCTGCTGGATCACCTTTCTTTGGAATGGGCACAAATATGGATTTCTTTCAGTTGGCCAGGTAGCTGTCTTCCAAATTTCTTGGCATAGATGAGTGAGGGCTTCCTGTGTTGCATCTTTTTGTTGAAACACATTGATTGGTATTCCATCAATTCGTGGAATTTGTTTTTCGCCAATGCTTTCAGTGCCACTTGGACTTCTTCCTTCAATACTATCAGTTTTTGATCTCATGCTACCTCCTGAAATGTTTGAAAGTTGACCAATTCTTTTTGGTAAGGTGACTCTGTGTATTCCATCCGTATTCTTTTGATGCTTCCCACATTTTTCAATATTTTGCCCACAGAATCCTTCAATATTGCAACTTGAGGCTAGAGTTTTTTCTTCAGTTCTTTCAGCTTGAGAAATGTTGAGTGTGTTGTACCCTTTGGGTTTTCTAACTCTAGGTCTTTGCAAATGTCATTATAATTCTTTGTCTTTTCAAGCCACCCTTTGAAATCTTCTATTGTACTTTTTTACTTCATTTCTTCTGTTCACTTTAGCTACTCTACATTCAAGAGCAAGTTTAAGAATCTCTTCTGGCATTCATTTTGGTCTTTTATTTCATTCTTGTCTTTTAAATGACCTTTTTCTTTCTTCATGTATGATGTCTTTGATGTCATCCCACAACTCGTCTGGTCTTCTGTCTTTAGTGTTCAATGTGTCAACTCTATTCTTGAGAAGATCTCTAAATTCAGGTGGGATATTCTTAAGGTGGTATTTTGGCTCTCAGGGACTTGGCATAATTTTCATCGCTTCAACTTGTATTTGCATATGAGCAGTCGATAGTCTGTTCTGCAGTCAGCCCCTGGCTTTATGCTAATGATATTGACCTTCTCCATTGTCTCTTTCAGAAGATGTAGTATACTTGATTCTTGTGTACTCCATCGGATGAAGTCCACATGTATATTCATTGTTTATGTTGTTGAAAAAGGTATTTGTAGTAAATAAGTCACTGGTCTTGCAAAATTCTATCATGTGATCCCCATCTTCATTTCTATCACCAAGAACAACTACTTATCCTTCTTCTTTGTTTCCAACTTTTTCATTCCAATCACCAGTAATTATCAATGCATTTTGATTGCATGTTTGCAATATCATATGGCAGAAATTCCTAAAACTCTTTAATTTCTTCTTGTTTGGCTTTAGTGGTTGGTGTGCAAATTTGAATAATAATCACATTAAGTAGTCTTCCTTATAGGCATAAGGATATTATCCTATCACTGACAGCGTTGTACTTCAAGATAAATCTTGAAATATTCATTTTGACAATGAATACAAAGCCATTCCTCTTCAATTTGTTATTCCTGTCATATAGACCACATGATTGTCTGATTCAAAATGGCTAATACCAGTCCATTTCAGGTCAGCAATGTCTAGGATATCGATCTACAAGCATTCAATTTCATTTTCCATAACTTCCAATTTTCCTAGATTCATACTTTGTACGTTCCATGTTCTGAATACTAATGGATGTTTGCAGCTGTTTCTTCTCATTTTGAGTCATGCCACATCAGCAAATGAAGGTCCAGGAAGCTGTACTCCATCCACGTCATTTTGAGTGACTTCCAACCTGAGGGGCTCATCTTCTGGCACTATATCAGACAATGTTCTGGTGCTATTCATAAAGTTTTCACTGGCCAATTTTTTCAGCAGTAGACCACCAGATCCTTCTTCCTAGTCTTAGGCTGGAAGCTCTGCTGAAATCTGTCCACCATTTGTAACCCTGCTGGTATTTGAAATACCGGTGGCATAGCTTCCAGCATCATAGCAACGTGCAAGTCACCACAGTACAACAAAGTGACAGGCATATGGAGTGTTGTTGACTAGAGTGTAGTATATATACTTATTAGATCCTATAGGTTGATTGTGTTGTTTGGATCTTCCATATCCTTGCTAATTTTTTTCTGGTTCTAACAGTTGCTGAGAAGGTGGTATATGAATTCCATTTTAAAATAATTTCCTATTTCACTTTTATACCATTTTGTGGAGCAGGTTTATTGAAGTATAATTCATAAGCAATAAAATTCACCAGCTTTAATTTTGTAATTTGATGAATTTTTATAAATGTACAAACGTGTAACTGCTACCAAACTTGTAGAATAGATAATTTCTATAAACTCAAATGTTTCCTATTACTTTTGGCCAGTGGTATTTGCCGATTTGCCTTCTATCACTATAGGTATGTCTTTTCAGTGACTACATACATATTAGGAACATATGGTAGGTTGTCTTTGTGTCAGTATTTGGCTATCATGAATGAAGCTGCTGTAAACAGCTTACAAAATACAAAAATCTTTTTTTTTATATATATATATATTTTATTGTACTTCAGGTGAAGGCTTACAGAACAAATAGTTTCTCATGAAACAGTAGTACACATGTTGTTT
>NW_004443975.1:93642-112109 GCF_000243295.1 Trichechus manatus latirostris | reverse complement strand
GTGCTGTTATTCTCACTTAAGATGAAGGCTTACAGAACAAAATAGTTTCTCATTTAACAGTTACTACAAATGTTGCCCTATGACAATGGTTAACAATACAAAAATCTTTTATGGATATGGTCTTTAACTTTTCCAATATAAAAATGAGTTATGTAATGGCTGGATTGTAGAATATGTATACATTTCATTTGTTCATATTATGCCAATGTGTTTTCCAAAGATGTTCCTTACAGTTCCAGGTAATCTACACCTTTGCCAACACTTGTTATTGTCCGTCTTTTAAATATTGCCATCCCAGTGGGTATGTAGTGGCATTGGCATCTCATTGTCAGTTCCACTTGCATTTCTCAAATAACCCTTTCATGCCTGGTGGTACATATAGCGATCATGAACTTTTTCAGTCTGTGGGGTTTACTTGGAAGCCACTATAACACTGACAGTGCATGCTGCCACAAGGCAAGTGCTTTTATGACTGAACTGAAGAAATGGATGTGTGCCACAAATTATTGTTTTTACAGAGTATTGTATGAGATGTCTGACTTTCTGATAGGAAAAATAGAAATTTGAAAATTTTTACTTGTTACACATATGTACCAATAGACCCTGGTGGGGACTCTAGGGTATAATTAGTGGTACGTCAATACTGAGTTTCTCAATCCATGAACAGAGTGTATCTCTCCACTTATTTAGGTCTTCCTTAATCTCTTTCTGAAATGTTTTGTAGTTTTCAGTACACAGATATAGTGCATCTTTCGATGGATTTAGCTCTCCTTTATACTTTTTGATGACGTTTAAATGATATTTGAATAATTTTTATTTCAAGTTTTTCTTTTCTTGCATATAGAAATTCTATTGATTTTTTATATAGTGCTTGCATCCTGAAAAATTACAACACTTACTTGTTTGTTTTAGTAGCTGTTTTGTAGATGTCAGAATTTTCTACAGATAGAATCATATCATCTCTGAAAAAAAGATTATTTTATTTCTTCCTTCCCAATCTCTATAGGTTCATGACCTATTTTGTAGCATATTTTATCCATCTAATTACAATTTTTTAGTACAAAAATGGTTATATCTCTTCAACTTAGTCATTCATTATTATTTTACAAGATTTCCCTACCAGAAACAGGAAAAGCTCTTTTTCAGTCCTGGATGTGAGGCTGTAGGATGTAAATTCACATTCCCTGTGTTTGTAAGTTCAGCCACATGGAGAACTTTAGAGACTAAGATGAGAGTTGGAGAGAGTTCTGACACCATATGTCTTCCTAAATCCAGCTACTTTCAACCCTGGCCCTGATACTATTTCAGTAGAGGAGTTTCCCTTTTAGTTTTTTCTCTACTTAGTCTGAGTTGGGTTATATCATTTGTAAGTGAAATGATCTTGAATAATACAATAACAATCCTGGGGTTTATAACATCTGTATAAGTAAGATGAATGCTAAAAATAACACAAACATTGGAAGAGGACAAATAGAAGTTTACTGATTGACAGCCCCAAAGGTAACTGCACGTTTAGAATTGGGCAACAAGAGCCATCCATTCTAAGTGGATTGTGTTCTGGAAGAACCTAAGTATAACCACAAATGTATGCCACACAACTCAATTTTTAAAGTAATTATAAAACCATCAAAATGTAGAATTAAAATATATGTAGTTCATAAAAAGACCAATATAAAGGAAACTTTGGCAACATTTATCAAAACTATAGAAGGACACACACACACACACACACACACACACACAGATAAGAACACTTACAAAGGGATATATTATGCTCTATCTGATATTTCTATGACAACACATTTCCTTAATCCTGATGAAATACTGATTTTTTGAGGCAAAAACAATTTACTAATAAGAAGTCAATGAAAAACAGAAAAGCTTTTATTTCGAACAACTGTTAATGAATTCCAGAGAGAAAAAAAAATCAGATTCAGATAATTTCAGGAAATAATTGTATATAACATTCGAAAAACGTGCTATGGATCTAGCATCAAATTTTTGAAAGCAAAATAAACATTTACGTATTAATTTTCTTAACGTATTTGAAGAGGGTAACATAGTTCTAATAAAAGCTCAGAGAAACCCAATTACAAAGAATAAAGTGTTTCTCTCAAGGGTTTACCTGACTTTAGTGAGCTAATTTCCAAATTTGTCCCCATCTTCACTGCATCTGGAAACCTTGGTGGCTAGTGGTTAAGAGCTATGGCTGCTAACCAAAAGATCGGCAGTTTGAATCTACCAGGTGCTCCTTGGAAACCCTTTGGGCAGTTCTACTCTGTCCTATAGGGTAGCTATGAGTCAGAATCGACTCGATGGCAATGGGTTTGGTTTTTTTGGTTTCACTGCATCTGACAAAATTCCTTTAAATTTATGATATTTTGATTTCTCTGTTCCTTAGTTTCCAGTATTCATGCTTGTTTTTCCCTATTTTTATAATTCTTAACTAACTTATTTTAAAGTTTTGGTAAAGAAATAAAAGTTTGTCATCAAACTTCTATGATTCATTCACAAACCCGCTCGCTTGTCAATGATAGATGTAAGAAAAACTCAGAAACCACTGAGATTATAAAGAAAGCAGAAGATAATGATTATTCTATTTGTCTCTTAGATGCTTAGTTTCCACTTCAGCATTTATAATTACAGTTGTCCAGATTCAACTTTAAATTCTATAATGATAGCCTCTGGTTAATTTTTTAGATGAAACCTTTGATTTTGAAGTAGTTTTAATCATTAGAAAGACAAGAAGGAGAAAAAGGTATGTTGAACACTTAGTCTTTTTATTGGTCTCTTTAGTCACAGGATTGTTTATTAATAAATAAACAGAAAAATACTTTTGGAGGGGAGTGTTTGAAATGCTGGGGCTTGGCAGGTATGTCATACGTGAACTTGAATTTAAGTCTTAATGAAAACCATGCATGTATTTTCAGATATTCCTGTTGGACTATCTGTTTCTTATCATGTGCTTTTAGCATATATTAACTTAAAGGGAGGGCAAGGTGCCAAAAGGGAAGCAAGACGGGATCCAAAATTTTTATTAGTTTCTAAGGCTATCCAGACAATGTACCACAAGCTGGTTGACTGCTTTCCTTGGCTTGTAGAAGCATCACTCCAATCTCTGCCTCCATAGTCACATGGTGTTCTTCTCTCTCTGTCTCAATCTTTGTCTCTTCTATTCTTCTTATAAGGACACCAATCATATTGGATTAGGGTCCATCCTACTCCAGTATGATCTCATGTTAGCTTAACTATTTACATCTGCAAAGACGTTATTTAAAAAAGGACTTGAACCTATCCTTTTGAGAGACAAACCAACTTTTAACCATGCTCCGCTTTAAGGCAGGTCTGAAGAAATCTGAAGAAAAGGCAGAAAAATAAATATGTGCTCAGTACCTCAGCTGGCTATGCAGACCCACTTCCTACTCAAGTTTTTTTTTTTTGTTTAATTTTCATTGGAAACGTATAACTATACAATTATATAAATGAAACAAATTCTTTTTTCTGACTTTGATTCAGTTGATGGTTTGCAGGTGATCTCAGAAATGCCATTCATACATTCTCACTAGGAAGTGAGAGTGTTAACATTATTACTGGCAGTGTTAATAAATTATTAATGCCATTGATATTCTGTATGTTGTTAAATGGCAAGAAATTTTTATTTAAAACAAAAAAAGGTAGATTATTCATTATGCAGCTTAAGAACAATAGTATTTCATGTATGAGTAATAACCAATCGTGGACCAATTTTTCTTTCAATCAGCTTATCATCTCAGCGTTTTGTTTTAAAATGGTCAGCATTTTTTTTCTCTTAACTTTCTTTTAAATGAACAACTTCAAAGCAACCAGTCTACACTTATCCATTCACAAACAACAGCTAATTGACTTTTATAATATTCTTCTCTATCATCTACCTGCAGAGAAAGTTAAGCACACAGCAAGAAATTCTATGCTCACTTTTGGTGTAGTGTAGGCTTTAGTTTCCCTTTGAAAATGTTGGTTAGAATTTCGGTTTGAGGGTTAGACTCTAAGAGTTTATTTGCAGCTAAAATAAGATGCTACTAAAGAAAGAATATATTAATGCATCATAGTTGTGTATTTTGAGGTTAAAAAAAGATTTTGACACAGCAAACAAAATATTAAAATTTATTCTTTTATTTGCTGAAAACAAAATGTTAAGCATTGATTTTTACAGAGCATTTCTGACAGTTCTCGGCATTTGAAAATAAAGAAGTTGTGTGAACATTTCCCCCAGGAAATTGATCAAACTACAAAAAAGTACTATTGAGGCTTGAGGGGGAAGCTATTCCAAAGACTTGGGAGAAATTAATACTTGGTAATTGGAAATCTATAGGGTAATTCTGGGAAAAGGAATCAAAGAAAACCCTTTGTGCCATCAGGTAGACTTGTGCTGTACCATATGGTACATGAGGCTATTGACTTTTAAATTTAAAACAATTAAAATAAGATAAAATTAAAAAAAAAATCAGTTCATCCTTTTCAACAGCCACACTTTAAAGGTTTAATAGTCACAGGTGGCTAGTGACTATGATAGTGGACAACACAGAGAATATTTTCACCATTGCAGAACTTTTATTGCACAGTCCTGAGGTAGACCTACAAATAAATGGAGTTTCTCAACAAAGAGTTGGGAATATGAATTTGGGAGTGAGGAGTGGGATTACGTATAGAGTCATTAATTTGTTGATTGGTCACCCATAGAAAAGTGAGAGTTGGAGTCATGAAATAGACAAAGTTGCTAAGAAAGCTCAAGCACTACTCTGGCAGAATAGTTACAATTAAGGGCAGAAACTGGGAGACTGGGCAATCAAACAAATAATTAGTTAAAGAGAAAGATTCAAACCTTGCTGATGTCATCAAAGTCTTGCGGGATTGGGCCAAGCCTCTCAGTATCATAAATAAAACATCTTGGCATAGCATGTTTTCAAAAATTGCGCAGCTTCCAATATCATTTATTTATTCATTTTTTGTGTCCACATACAAGAGCAGAGACATTCCCTTAAGTTGTCAGATCTTAAAAATTTGTTTGTTACAGAGGCTATCAGTAATCATCGTAGTGAAAAAATGTGTTTCTCTTTTTTGTCTCTGTGATCTGCAGCAGGCTCCATTCCAAACATGCCAGCCTCTTCCTTTCTTTGTAAATTTATGGAAAAAACTACTTTTGGAAAATCTTGAGGACATTTTCTCCCTCTTAAAGAATTTTAAGCAACAATACAAAATCAGTATTTTAAAATGAAGTATAACTCACAGTATAATTTACTATTTAACATATGTGTCTGTCAGTGAATAAAGAATAAGATAAATAATTTGTCTCAAGATGTTTATGCCTTTCTTCCTTTCCCCTGTGCTGTAGAATAGTAACATCTTCAATGTTACTTGAGGATGTAACTTTGGAAATACTTGTTCCTATCCTCACCAATTCTTGCTATTGTCAGACTTTTAAATTCTTGTATATCCTATTAGTGTGAAATGGGATCTTATTTTAATTTACATTTACATTAGAAAATTTGAGCTACTTTTCACTTGTCCTTGGTCGTTCAGATTTCTTTTTCTGTCAATTTGTCCATTTCTTTAGTGCATATCTTTAGTGAGTTATTTGTCTGGTCTTTATTATCAATAAGAGTGTATGCATGTATACATATATTTATGTATGTATTTATTTGTTTATTCATTCATTCAGTCAGAATAATTCTTGGTATACTAGCTTGTTTGATTATGTATGTTTTAACAATCGTTTCTCTGTCTGTGACATGTCTTACAACTCGCTTTATGGTGTTTTTGTATAGAAAAGAACTTTTGAATATTAATGTAGTAAAATGTATTAAACTACTTTTATGGTAGTATGGATTACACCTCAACATAAAGAAAACAAAAATCTTCATAACTGGACCAATAAGCAATCTTACGATAAAGGGAGAAAAAATTGTATTTGTCAAGGATTTTATTTCACTTGGATCCACAATCAACACCCATGGAAGCAGCGGTCAAGAAATTAAATGACAAATTGCATTGGGCAAATATGCTGCAAAAGACCTCTTTAAGGAGTTCAAAAGCAAAGATGTCACTTTGAGGACTAACGTGTGCCTGATCCGAGCCATGTGTTTTCAATGGCCTCATATGCATGCAAAAGCTGGACAGTGAATAAGAAAGACTGAAGAAGAATGAGATGCCTTTGAATTATGGTGTTGGTGAAGAGTACTGCATATACCATGGACTGCCAGAAGAACCAACAGGTCTGTCTTGGAAGAAGTTTAGCCAGAGTGCTCCTTGGAAGTGAAGCAAGGATGGTCATGCTTTATCTCACATACGTTGGACGTGTTATCAGGAGGGACCAGTCCCTAGAGAAGGACATCATGCTTGGTAAAGTAGACGGTCAGCAAAAAAGAGGAAGACCCTCAAGAAGATGGACTGACACAGTAGCTGCAACAATGGGCTCAAACACAGCAGTGGCTGAGAGAATAACTCAGGATCAGGCATGTTTCCTTCTGTTGTATGTAGGGTTGCTATGAGTTGGAACCAACCTGAAGGCACCTAACAACGATAACAATAGGGTATTTATACATTTAGCTTTTTAAGAAACTGCCCAACTGTTTTCTGGAGGGGCTGCATCATTTACATTCTCACAGGCAATGTATGCGTCATGCAGTTTCTCCACATTCTTGCCAACATTTGTTGTTGTCATTATTATTTCATTTTAGCCATAATGATAGTTGTGTGGTGATATCTTCTTGTGGTTTCAGTGTGCATTTTCTTAATGGTTATTGATATTTGTATATCTACTGTATATCCTTTATGGTGAAAGTGTCTGTTAACAGTTTTTGCCCAATTTTAAATTGAGTTGTATGGATTTTTTTTTCTTTTTGTTACTGCTGAGATTTAAGAGTGTTTACATATTATAGATATTAATCCTTTGATGGGTATACAGTTTACAGATATTTTTCCCTAGTCTGTAGCTTTTCTTTTTATCTTCTTCACGGGATTTTTCCCAGAACAAAAGCTGTTAATCTGGATGTTAATTTTATCATTTTTTTTTTCTTTTATGTAACCTTCTTTTGTTTTTAACTCTAAGAA
Source organism: Trichechus manatus latirostris (assembly GCF_000243295.1). Classification (NCBI taxonomy): domain Eukaryota; kingdom Metazoa; phylum Chordata; class Mammalia; order Sirenia; family Trichechidae; genus Trichechus; species Trichechus manatus. The sequence goes on along the minus strand of NW_004443975.1, from coordinate 105,020 downwards.
CTCTTTACCTCATCCTAGATTTTGAACATTTTCTACTTTTTAATCTAAAAGTTGTGTAGGTTCAAGTTTTACATTTAAGTCTGTGACCAATTTTGAGCTAATTTTTTATCCATTGTGAAATACATGTTGAGGTTCGAATTTTTGCCCATGGGTGTCCTCTTGCTACCCCACCATTTGTTGAAACAACTCTCTTCCATTAAAATTCTTCTGTACTTTTATACTTGGGTATATTTGTGTGGGTCTATTTCTGAATTCCCTGTCTGTTCCATTGATCTAGGTGTCTGTCTTCCTGTGTGAATACCACACAGCTGTATTACTGCAGCTGAGTAATAAATCTCAAAATAAGGTAAACGTATTCCTTCTTCTTTACTTTTATTTTTCAAAATTATGCTAACTCTTCTCGTTTCTTTCCCTTTCTAAATATATTTTAGAAGAAACTTGTCTATGTCTACGAAAATATTCCTGGGAATTATATTAAAGCTCTCTGTCATTTTGGAGAGAATTGAAACCTTTATTTTGTTATCGTGCAACCCATTCCCATGGTATGTCTCTCCATTTATTTAGATCTGCTTTGATTTATTTAATTAGCATTTTTCAGTTTTCAGCATACAATCCTATACATATTCTGTTTGATTTACCCTTAAGTATTTCTTTTGTATGTGTGTGTGTGTGTGTGATTATAAAGTGTTGTCATATTAATTTCGGTGCCCATGTGTTCATTGCTGTATTTTTCATTGTTAGGTATACAATTTTATTTTTACGTCCTATATTCTGTTACCTTGCTGAATGTATTAATAGTTCTAGAAGGGCTGTGGAATTGTTGTATGTTTTGATATGTATATTCTAAATAACAACAACAAAATTAAATATATAAATAAGCTGTAGCCTTTTTTGTTTGTTTTTTGTAGATTCATTTTATCAAACTGAGAAAATTCCTCCTATACTCCTATTTTTTCTGAGAGTTCTTATTATGAATGGGTGTTGTGTTTTGTTAAATGCTTTTTTAGCCTGTCAATTTCCTGGATTGCATTGATTTTCAAATATTGAACCAGTGTTGCATCCCTGGCACAAACCCCACTCAGTTATATGATCATTTTTATATATTGGCAAATCCTATGGGCTGATGTTTTGTTAAGGAAATCTCATCTTAAGTCATGAAAGATATTGGCCTATAGTTTTGTTTTATTGCAATGGCTTCAATTGGTTTTGGTATCAGGGTAACACTAGATTCATAAAATGAATTGGAAAGTGCTCTTTCCTCTTCTACTTTCTGGAGGAGATTATGTAAATTTGGTGCTAATTCTCTAACCATTTGGCAGAATTCTTCAGTGAAGCTATTGATGACTTGATTTTTTTTTTTTTTTTTGAGAGCTGTTAAGCTATGAATTCAGTACCCTACGCAGTTACAGATAGGACTATTCAGAGTATCTATTTCATACTGGTTGAGTTGTGGAAGTCTTTCTCTCTATTTTTTAATTAAGGAATTGGTCTATTTAGTCAAAGTTGTCAAATTTATGTGCATAGAGTTGTGTGTGGTATTGCCTTATTATCTTTGTATGTCTGAAGGATCTACACTAACATTCCCTGTTTCATTCTTAATATTGTTAATTTAAGTCTTCTCTCTCTTTTTGTCAGTTTGTTATAAGTTTGACAATTTTATTGATATTTTCAAACAGCCATACTAGGTATTTTTTTAAGTGCAAACTTCACAAAAGTAGACCATACTTGTAGTAGAATAAAACATGGACATTTTAAAGGGTTTGAATTAAAAAAAAAAAAGTGTGTTCTCTGAACTCAACAGAATCAACAACAGGGAGATATCTATCACGAAGTAGTCAATAGGTCAAACAAGAAAATCTAGAAAATTCCACCGGATCAAAGGGAAATAAAAACTTAGCATGTGAAACTCTGTGGAGTGCATCTACAAAAATGCTTAAAGGAAAATTTAAATCAGTGATGCTTACATAAGAATAAAAGAAGTGTTTCCACCTAAAGATCTTAACTCATACTTAAGAAATTAGAAAAAGAAGAGCAAATTAAACTCAAATTTAGCAGATAAAGGAAGTATTAAAGATCAAAAATAAAGAAAATCTAGAACAGGAAAAAAAAGGATCCAAAATATGGTATTTTAAAAAGATCAATGAAACCAAACCAAACGTGTTGCCATAGAGTCGATTCCGACTCATAGCGACCCTATAGGACAGAGAAGAAATGCCCCATAGGGGTTCCGAGGAGCAGCTGGCAGACTCGAACTGTCTACTTTTGTGAGTAGTCGAGCTCTTAACCACTGCACCACAAGGGCTCTGAAAAGATCAATAGCATTAATAAAGCTTTAGTCAGACTGATAAAAAAATAGAAAAGATAAAAATTACCATATTAAGAACAACAAAGAAAGAGAAATAACTCACTATAGATTCTACATACAAGTATAATAAAGTTAGACTATGCAAAATTTTTATGCCAAGAACTCAGGAATTTAAATTAAATTTTCGAATTCCCTAAAGACATAAAGTAACAAAGATCACTTTCCAAAAATAAAGAAATTAATTAAATGAAGGTCACTTGAAGTTGCCTACATCTGTTTTTATTTCCGTAAATGTATACACACACACACTCACACACATACACAGCATCAAAAATATGTGTGTGTGTACGTTGTTTTTGTTGGGTGCCATTTTTGACTCATAACAACCCCATGTGACAGATGTGACAGAGCAGAACTGCTTCACAGAGTTTTCTTGACTGGAATCTTTATTGAAGCTAACTGCCAGGTCTTTCTCCAGTGGAGCCGCTGGCTGGGTGGATTCAAACCACCAACCTTCCAGTTAGCAATCGAGTGCTTAACCATTTGTGCCACCATGGATGGCTCTCTCTCTTTATATATATATATATATCTCAACAAATAAAATTCCGTGGTCAGATGGCTTCACTGGCGTAGTTTTTGACAAATATTTAAAGAAGAAATAACACCAATTCTACATGATTCAACAGAAATTTGAGGAGGGAAGACTTCTCATTTTATGGAGCCAACATCACCCCGATACCAAACCTAGACAAAGATATTATGAGGAAAGAAAATTACAAATCAACATACCCCACAAAGAGCTAAAAACTTAAGAAATTAATATTACACCAATCCTAGCAGTATTCTTAAAGGGTAATAAATTATCATTGTTTTTTTTTCTTTCAGTTATTTTGATAAAAGAAAATCTGTCTTAGATAGAAGACATATTTTTTCTTGAAAAAAATTGATAAAAGAAATGATAAATTGGAGTTCCTCAAAAGTAAAATCACCTTTGCTTTGAAAGATACTGTTAAGAAAATAAACAGGCAAACTACATCTGGGAAAAAAAATTGCAAAATAGATTTCATAAAATATTTGCATTCAAAATATATAAAGAACTTACATCTCAATAATAAGAGACAAACAACTCAACTAGAAAAAATGGAAAAAAATATTGAGCAGGTATTTCATCAAAGAATTTCATATGGCAAATAAATATATACCTTCTTAACACACAGCATCAGGTACATACAACTTGAAACCACAAAATTATGCCAATACATACTCACTAGAATGGCAAAAATTAAAAAGATAGATAATACCAAGTTTTGACAAGAATGAAGAGCAACACGATATCTCATTTACTGCTGATGGAAATGCAAAATTTTGAAAATTTTAATTTCTTAGAAAGTTAGACATATACTTACCATACTGTCTAACAATCCTATTGCTAGATATACAATAGGATATCACTTCGAAATAAAAAAGAATGAACTACTGATAAATGCAACAACATGGATAAATCTCAAATGCGTAGTGCTAAATGAAAGAAGCCAGCAGCAAAATGCTACATTATACATGATTTCATTTAAAGGACTTTTTAGAATAGGCACAATTACAGTGATAGAAAACAGATCTGTGGTGGCCAGCAGCTGGTTTATGTAGGAGATTGACTGCCAAGTGTCATGAGAGAACCTTATTAACTGCCAAAATAATCAAGATACAGAATGTTTATACAGTAAAACCTGCAAAAGCCTGAATCTGTCAAAGAATGAAAACTCACTGTGTATTTGTGAGGTAGGATTCTTAATAGAGAGCGATAGGAAAGTAGTAAGCACCCTGTCAATGTGGAAAACTTGTGAGACCAGGAAAAACAAGGCACTCCCGTCAAGTATCGGCTCTTACAGGTTTCTCTATATATAGTATTTATTTTACAGGTATATTTATTTATATATTATACACATATGTTATTATTGTTGTTAGGTGCCATCCAGTAGGTTCCGACTCATAGCAACCCCATGTACAACAGAATGAAACACTGCCCTATGCTGCGCCATCCTCACAATCGGTTGCTATGCTTGAGCCCGTTGTTGCAGCTATTGTGTCAATCCATCTCGCTGAGGGTCTTTCCCTTTTCCGATGACCCTCTATTGTACCAAGCATGAAGTCCTTCTCCAGGGACTGATCCCTCCTGATAATATATTCAAAGTATATGAGACGAAGTCTAGCCATCCTTGCTTACAAGGGGCTTTCTGGCTGTACTTCCAAGATAGATTTGTTCGTTCTTTTGGCAGTCCATGGTATATTCAATATTCTTCGCCGGCATCACAATTTAAAGTTGTCAATACTTCTTCAGTCTTCCTTATTCATCGTCCAGCTTTCACATGCATGTGACAGTTGAAAACAGCATGGCTTGAGTCAGGCACACCTTAGTCTTCAAGGTGACATCTTTGCTTTTCAACACTTTAAAGAGGTCTTTTGCAGCAGATTTGCCCCATGCAATCCATCTTTTGATTTCTTGACTCCTGCTTCCATGGGTGTTGATGGTGGATCCCAGTATAATGAAATCCTTGACAACTTCAATCTTTTCTCCATTTATCATGATGTTCTTTATTGGTCCAGTTGTGGGGATTTTTGTTTTCTTTTTATGGAGGTATAATCCATACTGAAGGCTGTGGTCTTTGAGCTTCATCAGTAAGTGCTTCAAGTCCTCTTCACTTTCAGCAAGCAAGGTTGTGTCATCTGCATAATAATGCAGGTTGTTAATGAGTCTTCCTCCAATCCTGATGCCATGTCCTTCTTCATATAATCCAGCTTCTTGGATTATTTGCTCAGCATACAGACTGAATAGGTATGGTGAAAGGATACAACCTTAACACACACCTTTCTTGACTTTAAACCACGTAGTATCCCCTTGTTCTGTGTGAACAACTGCCTCTTCATCTATGTAGTTTCCTCATAAGCACAAATAAGTGTTCTGGAATCCCATTCTTCGCAGTGTTATCCATAATTTGTTATGATTCACACAGTCGAATGCCTTTGCGTAGTCAATAAAACACAGGTAAATAACTTTCTGGTATTCTCTGCTTTCAGCCAGGATTCATCTGACATCAGCAATGATAACCCTGATTCCATGTCCTTTTCTGAATCCAGCTTGAATTTCTGGCAGTTCCCTGTTGATATACTGCTGCAGTTACTTTTGAATGATCGTCAGCAAAATTTTAGTTGCGTGTGATATTAATGACATCATTCCATAATTTCTGCCTTCGGCTGGATCATCTTTTGTGGGCATAGGCGTAGATATGGATCTACTCTTGTCGGTTGGCCAGGTAGCTGTCTTCCAAATTTCTTGGCATAGATGAGTGGGCACTTCTAGTGCTGCATCTGTTTGTTGAAACATCTCAATTGGTATTACGTCAATTCCTGGAGACTTGTTTTTCGCCAGTGCCTTCTGTTTTGGTTTATATACATATACATACATATATATACACATACCAAACCAAAAAACCAAACCCGTTGCTACTGAGGTGATTCTGACTCATAGCAACCGTATAGGACAAAGCAGAACTGCCCCATATGGTTTCCAAGGAGCTGCTGTGGATTCTAACTGCCAACCTTTTGGTTCGCAGCCAAGCTCTTAAATACTATGCCAATATGGCTCCATGTACACACATACACTTGCACACACATACATATATATATGAGCCCTGTTGGCCCAGTCGTTAAGTGCTCTACTGCTAACCAGAATGTCAATTTTTCAAACCCACCAGCCGATCTGATGGAGAAAGATATGGCACTCTGCTTCCCTAAAGATTTACAGCCTTGGAAAGCCTATATATACAGTTGGTTCAATGGTAGAATTCTACCTGGGTTCCATTCCTGGTTAATGTACCTCATGCATATCCACCACCCATAGGTGAGGGCTTGAGTGTTGCTGTGATGCTGATCGGACTTCAGCAGAGCTTCCCAACTAAGATGAACTAGGAAGAAGGGCATGGCAATCTACTTCAGATAATCAGCCAATGAAAATCTTATGGCTCACAGCAGAACATAGTCTGATCTGCAGTTGATCATGGGGATGAAGCAGGACCGGGCAGCATTTAGTTTTTTGCTGTGCATGGCGCTGACATTAGTCAGGGGCCTACTGATGACAGCTAACAGTAATTTATACAAATGTAAGCTCTAAGAGTGGGTTTTAGTGTGTGTCAATTATACCTTAGTATGCCCTACTTGGAGCCCTGGTGCCACAGTGGGTAAGAACTCAGCCTGCTAACCAAAAGGTTGGCAGTTCGAATTCACCAGTCACTCCTTGGAAAAGTTTGGGGCAGTTCTACTCTGTCCTATAGGGTCACTGCGAATTGGAATTGACTCGAAGGCATCAAATTTGGTTTTATTTGGTTTATGCACTGCTTGGGAGTCCTGGTGGCATAGTGGTTAAGAGCTCAGCTCCTACCCAAAAAGTCGGTAGTTCAGATCCACCAGCTGCTCCTTGGAAACCTTATAGGGCAGTTCTACTCTGTCCTATAGGGTCACTATGAGCCAGAATCGACTTGACGTCAACAGGTTTGATTTAACAGGTTTATGTTCTAATTAAAATGACCATTCTTCTATTACACTGGCTTGTCTACAATACAAAAGCTGTCACTAAAACTAGAAGATACTGTAATACTAGAAACACTATTCCCTTGACATTTTTGGAGATTGTGTTGAGAGTTTAGGGGAAGGGGTAGAAGATCAGCAGCATGGCTACAAAAAGTGAAATATCTCAACTATTGCTTATTAACCTCAGTGACAGAAGCTTTGGAAGCTTCTAATTTGTTATAGGCCAAGAACATCATACTCTACTAGATTGTTCCCACCTTTAAGAAAAGAACTGTCACTGTCTGTTCTTGTTGTTGGATTATTTATTTGTTTATATATTTATTGTTTCCTTTTTGTATTACATAGACTAACATAGTAAAAGGTGGTAAACAAATGTTTATTAAATGAATGAAGAGATACAAATGAATGCATTTATGAATTAAAATTGCACAATTAAGGAAGACTGTTCAAATGCATGTTTCAAGAGACTGGTATAGCCTACAAAAAAAAGTTCATTTGGATACTTTAGTAACTTTTTCAGTAGTTTCCAGTCGGATAGAGGGGAGTGGCAATTATATACTCCATAGCAGGCATTTTGCAAATGTCGGAGGGCATTGTAGGCTGTAACAATGATTAACCAGTGCTACTGACATTTAGTGGATATGGGCCAGGAATGATGTTTTCATGCAGTGCTCGTGACAGTTCTGTACAATTAAATATCACCCTGTGACTTGATTGATTTTGCAATGTCATGTAGGTGAAACACTTCTTTATAATTATCTGAGCTTAGAAATAAGTCCATTTAACACATAAGCAGAACTTTCCAAGAATGCAAACACCATGTAAATTGACTTGAAAGTGTAATTTCTTTCATTCAGGACTTTATTGAGAAGTATTTACCACTTAGAAATATCCTTTAATGGTAGCCAATTCCGTGAACGTAATTTGAGTCACCATAAAATTTACCTATATAAGAATTCATTTTTAGTTATTACATTTACCATGATTCATCCTGTAAACACAAACATCTGTGATCTTCATTATCATTTTCAGTGTAGTTTTGTCCAATATTCACATATTAAAAACACAGTTCTTTGTATAAACTGTTTTTCTTCTCTCCTCCTTTATGTTAGAACTTGGGCATTATATTGATTTCCTAAAATTACATATGTAGTAAGGCTTCATTATGTATACGTTTTTATTTTGGCCTAAGCGGAGCATCCAATCTGCGGGAATTGAGAACAACATATAACTGAAAGCAGAGAATATCAGAAAGATGGTTACCTGTGTTTTATTGACTATGCAAAGACTTTCGACTCTGGATAATAACAAATTATGGATAACATTGTGAAGAGTGGGAATTCCAGAAGGCTTAATTGTGCTCATGTGGAATCTGTACATAGACCAAGAGGCAGTCGTTTGAACAGAACTAGGGGATACTGTGTGGTTTAAAATCAAGAAAAGTGTGTGTTAGGGTTGTATCCTCTCACCATACTTCTTCAATCTGTTTGTTGAGCAAATAATCCGAGAAGCTGGACTATAAGAAGAAGAATACAGCATCTTGATTGGAAGAAGACTCATAAACAACCTGCAATATGCAGATGACACAACCTTGCTTGCTGAAAGTGAAGAGGACTTGAAGCACTGACTGATGAAGATCCAAGACTACAGCCTTCAGTATGGATTACACCTCAACATAAAGAAAACAAAAATGCTAATAACTGGACCAGTAATAAACAGAGAAAAGATTGAAGTTGTAAAGGATTTCATTTTACTTGTATCCAAAATCAATGCCCATGGAAGCAGCAGTCAAGAAATAAAATGATAAATTGCATTGGGCAAATCTGCTGCAAAAGACCTCTTTACAGTGTTAAGAATAAAAGATGTCACTTTGATGACTAAGGTGTGCCCGACCCAAGCCATGGTATTTTCAGTTGCCTCATATGCATGTGAAAACCAGACAATGAATAAGGAAGGCCAAAGAAGAATTGACGCCTTTGAATTACGACTTTGGAGAAGAATACTGAGTATACCGTGGGCTGCCAGAAGAAGAAACAAATCTGTTTTGGAAGAAGTACAGCCAGAATGCTCCTTAGAAGCAGGGATGGCAAGACTTCATCTCACATACTTTGGACACATTATCAGGAGGGACAAGTCCCAGGAGAAGGAAATGCTTAATAAAGTAGAGGGTCATTGAAAAAGAGGAAGACCCTCAATAAGGTGGATTGATACAGTGGCTGCAAAAAATAGGCTCAAGCGAGACTTCCAGCAAAATGGCGCTATAGGCAGAAGCACCACACCATCCCTCCACAGCAAAGATCCGAACAACTAAGCCGAACAGAGAAAACAGCAATCCTGAAACCCTAAAACATCAAATGAAGAGATAAAGAACTCAGCGAAGCACCAAATGGAGTGAGAAAACTGACAGAGAATGGAGAGCAAGGAGAGATTCACGCAGAGGTCCCCTATCAGCTAACCCAGCACTGATCCACCATCTTGGACTCCTATCAGAGACCAGCAAATAGGGGATACGAGAAACCAGCTTCATGGAGCTTCCAGTGGGAGACAAAACAAGCAGTAATTTGCAATATACGCTTTCCCACCCCCCACCCTTCTTCACCCTCACTCGGCCTCCTCTGCTTCCTGTGGCCACAGTCTCTTGTCTGGGAAGCACCGGCTGCTTGGATTCCAAGCCGGCACTGGCTGGCTCCCTGAATGCAATTTGTTGGCTGCTGGTGTTACTTTTTTCTGCTTCTTTTGATTTCTTCCTTATCTCTCACCACCTCCCCCTCCTTTTGCTCAAATACCTGGCTTAGTGCACCATCTTTGCTTCTTCCTGAGGGGCTGCAGTGCTCCGTTTGAGTATGGAAATGCTTTCTGGTCTGGGCTGCCAGGCTGGTAGGATCCCGGGGCTTTTGTTTGTTTGTTTGTTTTGGAATTGTTTGTTTGTTTTCTTTTCCTTTTCTTGAGTTTGCAGCCCGTTCTGGTTGGGCAGTGCTGCAAGGCTTGGGACCTACCCCCTCGGCTTGCGCAGAAGCACAGAAGGATCCATGAGAGCATTTCTTTTTTCATGGGTTTTTTTTTGTTTTGTTTCTCTGTTTTTTTGGGAGCTTTTCTTGTTCTTTTTTTAAAATTTGTTTTGTTGTCTTTTCCCTCTTTTTCCCTTTTTGTCTTTCTTCATTACTCAGTTTCTCATCTCTCTATACCTTCCTTCTCTTCCTGTTCCCTGAATACCTGGTGCTGAATACCTCTACACCTTCTAGCCAGGCTGTACTGCAACACCTGAGAACAACTTCCCCAGACCTTGTAGCCACACCAGTGCAATCCCTGGGACCTCTGCTCTTCTTTTCCCTTTCTGATTTTTATTTATTCATTCTTTTGTTTTTTTTTCTGCTTCTTCCCCTTTTTATTTTTCTCCATTTCATAGTCTCTTGTCTCTCCACTCCAACGGCAAGCTCCTCTAGCACTATTTTTTGTTTGTATGTTTTTGGTTCCTGTTCCTCTCTCCTCTCTCCCATATCCATCTTACCTACACACGTAACAATCTCTCCCCTCCATCCTGCCTACCTGCACCATGTGCTTAACATCACACCACCAACCAGTAAGGCATGGCATACCGCAATCTGCCCAGCACCGACCTGCCCTGGTGGCTCTAGTAAGTGCCACAAACAAGCCGTCCCAGTAACTCCTCTTCAGGTAGACCTGCCTTGCTGTAACATATCTGAGTGACTGACCCTGCCAATTGGAGGAGGAGGTGAAAAGTATTGTGCCCACAGATGAGCAAAAAACATAGAACACACAGCCCGCCTGCTCAGACATAGCCAAGTAACAAAACAAAGGATGAAACAAACAAATCTACAATCAGTAAATGAGAAAAACAACTACTGAATGCCCCGAAGACAACAGACAAGACGATATCAAAACATTTACAAAAACAGGACAGGAGGGTTCCAGTAGGCATCCAAAATAAAACACCAGGTGAATTTCCAGTGGAAGAAAAGGCACTAGAATTACCTAACAGGGAATTCAAATCTCTAATACTCAGAATTATCCAAGAGTTGAAGCAAAAAGCAGACAAAAATGAGGAAAAAATAGACAAATTCAGGGAAAAGGCAGACAAATTCATGGAAAATACAAACAAAAAAAAGGAAGAATTCAGGAAAATAATGTAGGAACAAAATGCCAAAATAAATTCACAACTAGAAGTTATACAAGAACAACAATAAGAAATCCAAAAGATAAACAACAAGATTTCAGAAATGGACAGTGTCATAGAAAGGCTGAGGAGCAGATTTGAAAAGGTGGAAGACAGGATCAGTGGCACTGAAGACAAACACTTGGATAAAACTCTGTTTCAGGAAAACTCAGAAAAAAGAATAAAGAAAAAAGAAGAGACCCTGAGAATTATGTGGGGTACAATCAAAAGCAAAAATTTTCAAGTGATTAGAGTTCCAGAACAGGGGGAGAAAACAGAAAACACAGAAAGGATCATTGAAGAAATGCTGACAGAAAA
>NW_004443975.1:68605-80696 GCF_000243295.1 Trichechus manatus latirostris | reverse complement strand
GAAATCAGGAAAACAATACCATTTATAATAGCCCCTAAAAAGATAAAATACTGAGGAATAAGTCTAACCAGGGATGTAAAAGACCTATACAAAGAAAACTACAAAACACTACTGTAAGAAACCCAAAGAGATCTACATAAATGGAAAAACATACCATGCTCATGGATAGGTAGACTCAACATGGTAAAAATGACAATTCTACCCAAGCAATTTACAAATACAGTGCAATCCTGATCCAAATACCAAGAACATTCTTCAGAGAGATGGAAAAACTAATCTTTAACTTTATATGGAAAGGGAAGTAGCCCAGAATAAGTAAAGCTCTATTGAAGAAGAAGAATAAAGTTGGAGGACTCACACTACCTGACCTTAGAACCTACTATACAGCTACGGTACTCAGAACAGCCTGGTATTGGTACAAAGACAGATACATTGACCAGTGGAACAGAACTGAGAACCCAGATGTAAATCCATCCACCTACGGTCACCTGATCTTCGACAAGGGCCCAAAGTGCATCAAATGGGGAAAAGACAGTCTTTTTAACAAATGGTACTGGCAAAACTGGATATCCATCTGCAAAAAAATGAAACAGGACCCATACCTCAAGCCATGTACAAAAACTACTTCAAAATGGATGAAAGACCTAAATATAAAGCCAAAAAGCATAAAGTTCATAGAAGAAAAAATAGGACCAACGCTACAAGCCCTAATACACAGCATTAACAGGATACAAACCATAACCGTCAACACACAAACCCCAGAAGATAAGCTAGATAACTGGGATCTTCTAAAGATCAAACACCTATGCTCTTCAAAAGACTTCACCAAAAGAGTATAAGGAGAACCTACAGACTGGGAAAAAATTTTTGGACAGTACAGGTCAGACAAAGATCTAATCTCCATAATCTACAAGAAAATCCAACACTTCTACAACAAAAGACAAATAATCCTATTAAAAAATGGGCAAAGGAAATGAACAGACACTTCACCAAAGAAGACATTCAAGCTGCCGACAGACACATGAGGAAATGTTCGCGATCATTAGCCATTAGAGAAATGCAAATTAAAACCACAATGAGATACCATCTCACCCCAGCATTACTGGCACTAATCAAAAACACTGGAAATAGCAAATGTTGGAGGGGCTGCGGGGAGATTGGAAATCTTGTGCACTGCTGCTGGGAATGCAAAATGATACAACCATTTTGGAAAATTATATGGGCTTCCTTAGAAAGCTAGAAATAGACTTACCATATGAACCAGCAATCCCACTCCTAGGAATATATCCTAGAGAAATGAGTCGTCACTCGAATAGACATATGCACACCTATGTTCATGGCAGCATTGTTCACGATAGCAAAGAGATGGAAACAACCTAGATGCCCCTCAACAGATGAATAGATAAACAAACTATGGTAAATACACACAATGGAGTACTATGCAATGAGAAAGAACAATGATGAATCTGTGAAGCATCTCATAACATGGATGAAACTGGAGAACATTATGCTGAGTGAAATAAGTCAACCACAAAAGGACAAATATTGTATGAGACGTCTATTGTAAAAACCCATGAAAAAGTTCACACACAAAAAGTAAGAATCTTTGTTGGTTACCAGGGATGGGAGGGGTGGGGGGGAAATACTAAATAGGCAATAGATAAGTGGTATCTTCGGTGAAGGGTGAGACACTGCACAGTACTGGGGGAAACCAGCACAACTTGTGCAAGGAAAGGTCATGGAAGCTCCATAGACACATCCAAACTCCCTGAGGGACTGAACTGCTGGGCTGAGGGTTGTGGGGACCTTGGTCTCGGGGAACATCTAGCTCAATTGTCATAACACAGTTTATAAAGAAAATGTTCTACATTCTACCTTGCTGAGTAGCATCTGGGTTCTTAAAAGCCTGTGAACGGCCATCTAAGATAGTCCACTGGTCTTATCCCTTCAGGAGCAAGGGAGAATGAAGAGAACAGGATACAAGGAAAAGATTAGTCCAGAGGACTAATGGACCACAGCTACCAAGGCCTCCACTGGACTGAGTCCAGTACAGCTAGATGGTGCCCGGCTATCACCACTGACTGCTCTGACCGGGATCACAACAGAGAGTTCTGGACACAGCTGGAGAAGGATGTATAACAAAATCGTAACACACGAAAAAGACCAGATTTACTGGCCTAAAGGAGAGTGGAGAAACCCTGAGAGTTTGGCCCGCTGACACCTTTTTAGCTCTTTGGTGAAGTGACTTCCGAGGTTCACCGTTCAGCCAGGGATTGGACAGCCCCATAAAACCAAAGGGGACTAATGAGGCACAGCAGTTCAGGAACAAGGGCTAGAAGGTAGAAGGGGACAGGCAAGCTGGTGATAGGGAACCCAAGGTTGAGTAAGGACAGTGTTGGTGTGTTGTGAGTTTGTTAACCATTGTCCTAGGGCAACAAGTGTACTATCTGTTTAATGAGAAACTATTTTATTCTGTAAACTTTCATCTAAAGTGAGAATAGCAGCACAATTGGAAGAGCATAGTCAATGTCATTGAACTATGCATGCAGAAATTTTTGAAATGGTGTCTCTTTGGCTATGTATATTTTCACCAAAAAAAAAACGGTCAAGAAGGGGAGGGTTGATGCGTCGTGGGGTTGTTAACCAATGTCGTAAAACAATATGTGTACTACTGTTTAATGAGAAACTACCTGTTCAGTATATCTTCACCTGAAGTACAATTAAAAAAAAAAAAAAAAAACGGGCTCAAGCATAACAATGATTGTGAAGATGGTGCAGAACCGGGCAATGTTTCATTTTGTTGTACACAGGGTCATTATGTGTCGTAACTGACTCCATGGCACTTACCAACACTACAATAAAAGAAGATTATAAAAAAGGATAAAGATGGAAAAAAAATTTGGTGTCGAAGAAATCAAATAGATTAATAATTGATCTGGTAGAGGTGATGTTGTTACATAATAGAGAAAAATCTAATTAAAACTTTCTATCCTGAAATAAAACCCTTTTTTTTCCTTTGTATTTGTATCCTCATTTGCTGCTATTTTTCCCCACAAAATAATTTTCCCTCCCCAAACAGACTATAATGCACCTTCTACTTAGTCATATATTGCAGCATATATTCTGTATATTGGGTATTGCTCTAATTGCTGGGCATATAGCAGTGTACAAACATACAAAAATTCCTGACTTCATAGAACTTACATTCTAGTTGGAAATAATAAATAGATGGTTTTACAATATAATGTAAGGTAAGCTCTAGGAGAACAATAATACCCCAAACCTCTTGCTGTCAAGTTGATTCTGACTCATAGAGACCCTATAGGATGGAGTAGAACTGCCCCATAAGGTTTCCAAGGAGCAGCTAGCGGATTCTAACTGCTGACCTTTTGGTTAGCCGCCTGAGCTTTTAACCATTATGCCATCAGGGTTCCAGGACAACAATAATAAAGGTGATTAAAGATGAACATAATGGAAAATGCTGCTATTGTAGATAGATGGTCAGGGATTTCTCTCTGATGGAAGCCAGGGGTTGGGCAGAAACATAAACAAAGAATGTCAAGTGGTCCTATGAATCTAGGGTGCCCGAGGGTAGTAAGTTCAGAAGTCTTGAGGAAGAAACCATGCTTGGCACATTTAAAGAACGGTGCCTTGAGCTCAGAGAGCAAATGAAAGAGTAGGAAAGACAATTGGGAAGGTACCTTGCTTGGTTAGAACTTAGTATTGGGCAGAGTTGGGACCATGATCTGCTGTAATTCTAAAGGTCTCTTTGGGTAGTAGTTTGAATAATAGACTCCAAGTGGGCAAGGGTGGAAGAAGGAAAAACAACCAGAATTTTATTAATGAGAAACAGTCACCTTCATGTTTTGATTACTTATTCTTCAACATTGGCTGATGAGTAAATTGGAGGTGTAGTCTCCCGAGGACTAGCAGTTGAGGAATAAGAAGAAATAAGAAGAAAATGAGACAGTGTGAAATAATTTCCAAGTTCATATAAACTCTTTTCAGGGAGTCAGATAAAATGAACTCTCCTGTAAACAAATTTACTCCAATCCCTCAAAGATTCAGTGAAGACAGCTTTAACAATTTCAAATAAATTAAGTTCAGGTTCTCTTAAACATGTAAAGGAGTTGTGATTTGATGCCAAGGACCATTGAAAAGCATTATCCCTAAAAGTGACATTTTCTGATTTGTGTTTTTATAATTATGCTGACTTCTGTGGGGAGAATAGAGAACAGTAAAAATGGAAGAAAGTTAACTAATGATGAGGCTAATAGAGTGGTCCAGAGCACCATCCGGTTTTTCTAGTCTGTATGAATGGAGTGAAGATATACTCAACAATGGAAACAACTGAACTTTCTCGTCCATTATATTGTCTCCTCCTGTTATTTGTACTTCGACAACTTGCTTTTGCCCTCATGGCAAATACCGACATTTTCATTGTTTTATTCACTTGACAACTTTGTTTTGTTTGGTTGCTTTTGTTACTTTTTTGTTGTTGTCTCAAATAAGCTGTAATATTTAGGATAGTAGGGATGCTGTTTTTGTTCATGCGTACCTACAGTGCTTATCAGAATTTCTGGCACATGGTAAGTGCTTGAATAATATTTGTTGAGCAATTGAATATTTGACTGAGTGAAAAAATGAACAAATGAAAGAATGAAAGAGTAGATGGAAGAACTAGATCTGTAAGCACTAAGCAGAGAGATGTCAAGAATAATTAAGTAAATAGTTATACTTTGGAAGGGAAAGAGGGAGACTTGAAGGCAAGACCAAGCAGTCAATTTTGGACATTTTGTTTTGAAGTGTTTTGGAAATCCAAATGGAATTATCATGGAGCAAGTTGTATATTGAAGTTTGGAGCTATTATTCTTATCTCTCTCAAAGCTATCAGGTAATGGGAATATAAAAATCCACAGAAATGAATAAGAAAAGCAGGTAATTTATCCAAAAACATCCTCTATTTTAATTCATTAATATTTATTGAATAATAATTCAGCATAAACTCTATGTTATACTAGCTAGTCTCAAAGAGCTTCAGGTCTACCAGAATGTGTTAATGTGCATCTTCAAGAACTAAACAACAAAGAAACCAAGAATTTTGATAAACAAATGAAGATTGCCTGCCTAAAATCATACCTAAACAGGACTTAAGAAAATCATATTACTTTAAATATATTTTCTTTCAAAAATGCAAAGAGTCTAATATTTGCATGTAGTTTCTTTATGTCTCTGTCTCTCATACTGGTTTCTGAACTTTTGCACAGCTAGAATCCTATTTTACCATTCAGACTGTCAATATCTAGCATCCAGTAGCATTAACAAATATATGTGGAATAAATTCCAATACATGAATTATTTAAAAGACATACACCTACTACCTTCTTAATGCAACATTTTAGTTATAGGTAAAAATGAACTATTCATATTTATTATCAGGAAGCTTATGGGACCTGAAAGAAGTATAAATTACATTGCTTTTGAATGTTTGAAATAGCCATATTTAGTTTCACTAGCAATTTTCTTCTGCAGAAATCAATCTGTAAATGAAGTAGTGGCTTTCTTTTTTGGAACAAATTATTATTTTGCATCTATTCATATATTACCCTTTTATTGTTGTTGTGTTGTGTTCCATGGAGTCAATTCCAACTCATAGCAACCTTATAGGACAGAGTAGAACTTCCCTCATACAGTTTCCTAGGTCGTAATCTTTATGGAAGCAGATTGCCAGGTATTTTCTCCTATGGAACCACTTGATGGATTCAAACCTTCAATCTTTTGGTTAGCAACTGAGCTTTTAACCGTTGTGCCACTAGGACCTTTTTATCTTACCCTAGTGCTGGGCTTGTTTAAACCCACATTAGACTGGCTAAATTAGTCATCTAAGTTTTTATTTCCTACAAGGAGCTTACTACAAATTTAATTATACCTATGTTAATATCAATATCTTGGTTTTATAAATCAATATTTAGTTTAGATGTATTTTTTAAAATTTGAAGATGACAGTGATTTGCTAACTTCAATTAGCCAAAGCATGATTAGTAAACTCAGAGTCAGATGTCCCTCGATAGTTAAACCAGATTTCAGTGGTAATATCCTACTTGGCATCTCTGCAGAGATTCTTGGCATTGATGTCAAAATCTGCCATAGCCATCTAGATGTTCTTCCTTTGTGTTCTCTGAGAATTGGCTCTGTTATTATTTTCTGCCATCATCTCAGTGAGAAATTCAGAGAAATTGCCAGATGGCTCATCCTAAGCAAACTGTGTGTAATCAGGAATAATTTTGAAATAAAGCAAGCCTTGGCAGAAACCAGTTAACGGAACTCATCATTATTGTCGTTGTTTAAAAATGTGCTTTTCTCTTCTCGAGTAGAAAATGCAATAGTTGGAAACCACATTTCTACAGTTAGATACCATAAAGTTCATTTTACAAGAAACTTTACTAATTATCCTATATAAAACAATATTAGTCTTTAACATATGGAAGAAAATGTCCAATTCAGTCTAAATCAGGAAAAGCTTTCAAATGACCTTTATATCCAGTACTTAATTTATCTGATTAATGAAGAGAGACAATTATCAGAAAACCTAATAACTCATTATTCACTACAATTTTTAGGCTTAAGATCTTTTAAACAGGACTACATATTGTATAAATAATGATGTACAATGATGTGTCAAGTTAATAATACTATTTTCTTGAAAATTATAAAGGAAAATATATAGAAAAACAAACAGTCCTACTGAAACAGAGACTGCACATCCCTTAGAATGATCTGCCTAGAAATTTATAATCATCTTCAGAATTAATTGTAATAATATCACTTAATGATGTTGTTAGGTGCCGTCGAGTTGGTTCTGACTCATAGCAACCCTGTGTACATCAGAAGGGAACACTTCCCGGTCCTGCACCATCCTCACAATTGTTTTTATGATTGAGCTGATTGTTGCAGCCACTGTGTCACTCCATCTTGTTAAGGGTATTTCTCTTTTTCGCTGACCCTCTACCAAGCATGATATCCTTCTCCAGGCACCGATCCATCCTCATAACATGTCCAAAGTATGTGAGACGCAGTCTCGCCATCCTTGCTTCTAAGGAGCATTCTGGTTGTACTTCCTCCAAGACAGATTTATTTGTTCTTTTGGCAGTCCATGGTATATTCAATATTCTTTGCCAACACCACAATTCAAAGACATCAGTGTTTCTTCAGTCTTCCTTATTCATCATCCAGTTTTTGCATGCATATGAGGTGATTGAAAACATCATGCCTTGGGTCAGGCACACCTTAGTCTTCAAGGTGACATCTTTGCTTTTCAACGCTTTAAAGAGGTCTTTTGCAGCAGATTTGCCCAATGCAATGGCATCTTTTGATTTCTTGACTACTGCTTCCATGGGTGTCGATTATGGATCCAAGTTTATGATTTCTGGGATCCCTGGGAATTGCCTTTCAAAAAATAACCCATGACTATACCATACGTACATGAAAAAACATAGAGGAGAAACAAAAAA
Source organism: Trichechus manatus latirostris (assembly GCF_000243295.1). Classification (NCBI taxonomy): domain Eukaryota; kingdom Metazoa; phylum Chordata; class Mammalia; order Sirenia; family Trichechidae; genus Trichechus; species Trichechus manatus. Next base: position 73,185 of record NW_004443975.1, on the reverse strand, counting down.
TAAAGGCTCAATAAACATAACAAAGACAACTTATTCCCAAATGGGATTATAACCATAGGCATAGAGGTTAGGATTTACAGCACATATTTTGAGGGGGACACAGTTCAATCCATAGCATTCCACTCTTTGGCCCCACAAAATTAATAACTGCTCACAAGCAAAACACATTCACCCCATGGCATCATCCTAAGTCTTAAATAAACTCCAAGTCCAAAATCTCATCTTCTGAATCATCTAAATCAAATATGGGTGAGACTTTAGGTGTATTTCATCCAGGGCCAAAATTCCTCTTCATCTGTGATCCTGTGAAATCTAAAATACATATTATCTATTTCCAAAGTACAATGGTGGCACAGGCACAAAGCAGACATTTCCATTAAAAATGAGAGAAATTAGAGGAAAAGAAGGAATAATGGGCACCAAGCAAGTCTAAAACCCAGCAGAATATATTACATTAGCTCTCAAGGCTTGAAAATAATCCTCTCCTCTCTAAGACCATCTAAGCAATGACTCTGACCTCCAGAATCTGGGTTTTGGCCATGCCCTCTGGATTCCGGTGGAGGCCCCTTGGCCCTGGGCTTCATCTCTGTCTTCCAAGCCCACTGGGACTGCAACTCTACTCCTTTGGCTTTGGGCAGCTGCATTCTCCTAGTCCATCTGAGTGGTGACCTCACCCCCTTGGCCCCAGCAGGGCCTGTTCTTCTGCCCCTTAGGCATGTCAGCCCCACCCCCTTAGCTTTAGGTGGTGACCCCACCCGTCTGACTGTTTTTTCTACTGATATATATGTTGAAAAGATATTATGGTAAATAACTAGTCTTTAACCTTAAAATTTTTTTAATAAAAGAGTTTTAATAACCAGGTAGTAAAATATATCAACACAATTTATTGTTAGCTAAACTGTTGCTGTTGTTAGGTGCTGTTGAGTTGATTTTGACTCATTGCAACCCCAAAAGATTGAGCAAAACTGCTCCATAGGGATTTCTAGGCTAAAATCTTTACATGAGCAGATTGCCAGGCTTTTCTCCCACTAAGTCATTGGGTGGATTTGAACCACCTACCTTTCCTTAACTTAACCATTGGGACACCAGGGCTCTTTAATTAGATAATTAAATTAGTAGTGATAATTTAATTTCCTCTATTTTTTCAAATTTCCTACAAAGTGATTATTATTTTATAGTTAAATGATTGTACATAGTAAAATCTGTGATGTAGATAAAATTCTAAATATATGACCCATTATGTGGTCATTTCCTTAGTCTTTATTTCTTCCTAATGTTTTCACACCCACTGGGAGAAAACAATGTATATTTTAAGTGCTAATAATACAGACAGTTCTTTTTATTGGAAAAGACATTTTCAGGAAATTACCTATATATCACAATTTTGTTTTCATCTGTTCTTCCTTGTCACTATGATTTGCCAGAAGATTAAAAGACAGAGGCCCAGTACTATAAGCACCTAGCAGGTTGCACATGTTTTCAGTAAAAAAATTCTACACTCATGTGAAGCTTTGTAGTTGTGGTAAACTTTTGAGTTGCATATGGTAGATAAAAATAAATTACTTCATACTTAAAGTACTATTTTAAAAATTGGCTTGATAAATCCTGGGGAAATTATTTTGAGGAATTTGGCAGATTTTCTTACTTGGATGCTTATGGAAATTTTCTAATTAAGATTGGTGTATCAAAATTCAACACAAAATGCTGATAATGTCTCAGTCTGGAAAAGAAATCCCTCATCATTTCCTTTTCACATGTTTTAAAGCGGGACTCTTCATGAGTCAGTTCCAAATGAAATGCCAATATGATAGATATTTGTTCCCAAACTGAATGTGAGGGAATTTGCCATATGAATAAATAGCAAGGGAACAATTTAAGAAGTAGTTCATGACACTTATACCACTCAGTGTGATAAAAAATTTAAAAATCTTTCAGAGTCGTGAAGAGACAACTTACAGAAATGCAGAAAATATTTGTAACCATATATCGGATAAGAGTTTAATATTCAGAATATATTAAGAACATCTACAACTCAACAACAAAAATACAAACAATGCAGTAAAAAAGTCTTCAATGGACATTTCTCCAAAGAAGATATACAAGCAGCCAATAAGAACATGAAAAGATACTCAATTTCATTAGTTATTAGGAAAATTAAATCAAAACCACAGTGAAATACCACTTCACACTTACTAGGATGACTATTATTAAAAAACAAAACAAAACAAAATAAAGAAACAAACAAAAAACCCCAGAAAATAACAAGTTTTGGCGAGATTGTAGAGAAAGTCGAACCTTGAACTATTGCTGGTGGGTATGTAAAATGGTGCAACCACTGTGGAAAACAGTTTGGTGTTTCTCAAAAACTGAAACACAGAATTACCACATGACTCAGCAATTTCACTCCTGAGTATATACCTAAAAGATGTGGAAGTCGGGACTCAAACAGATACTTATATACCAATGTTCACTGCAGCCTTAATTCCCATTAGTCAAAAGATGAAAGCAGCGCAACTGTTCATCAAAAGATGAATATATAAACAAAATGTGGTGTATTCATACAATGGAATATTAATCAGCTGTAAAGTGATAAAGTTCTGATATATGCTACAAAGAACCTTGTTGTTGTTAGGTGCCGTTGAGTAGGTTGTGACTCATAGCAACCTCATGTACAACAGAACAAAATGCTTCCTGGTCCTGGGCCATCCTCACAATCATTGTTAGGCTTGAGTCCATTATTGCAGCCACTTGTGTCAATCCATCTCATTGAGGATCTTCCTCTTTTTCTCTGACACTCTACCAATCATGACGTCCTTCTCCAGGGACTGATCGCTCCTGATAACATGTCCAACGTACATGAGATGAAGTTTCTCCATTCTTGCTTCTAAAGAGCATTCTGGCTATACTTTTTCCAAGACAGATTTGTTTGTTCTTCTGGCAGTCTGTGGTATATTCAATATTCTTCACCAACACCATAAATCAAAGGCATCAATTTTTCTTTGGTCTTCCTTATTCATTGTCCAATTTTCACAAGCTTATGAAATGATTGAAAATGACCTGGCTTGGGTCAGGTGCACCTTAGTCCTCAAAGTGACATCTTTGCTTTTTAACACTTTAAAGAGGTCTTTTGCAGGAGATTTGCCCAATGCAACACGTTCTTTGATTTTCTGATTGCTGCTCCAATGGGCGTTGATTGTGGATAAAGTAAAATGAAATCCTTGACAACTTCAGTCTTTTCTCCGTTTATCATGATGTTGCTCACTGGTCCAGTTGTGAGGATTTTTGTTTTCTTTATGTTGAGGTGCAATCCATACTGAAGGCTGTAGTCTTTAATCTTCGTCTCTAAGTGCTTCAAGTCTTCTCCACTCTCTGCAATGAACTTGCTATGGATAAATCTTGAAAACATTATTCTGAGTGAAATGTCAGACACAAAAGGATAAATATTGTGTCATCTAACATATATGAAATATCTAGAATAGGCAAATGCATAGAGGCCAAAGCATATTAGTGGTTACCAGGGAGTGGAGGAGGCAGGAAAAGAAAATTATTGCTTAAGAAATACTGAGTTTCTGTTTTGGGCAATGAAAAAAATATATGGAAATGGTGGTGGTGATGGTTGCACAATATGGTGAATGCAATTAACGTCCCTGAAATGTACACTTAAAATGGTTAAAATAGCTATATATATATATATTACTGTCTCTTTCTATATATAAAGTATGTATATATATATATATATATATATTACTACAAAAAAGTTAAATAATAAGAAAAAAAAGTCAGTCAAGGTGGAAAGAGAGAGAGGGTTTTTGAAGAGCTTTATTTGAAAAGATTATTTGCCAAACTAAGTCAGCCCACAAGGATAGTGGGATTACTACCTCCTTCACCTCACGCCAGCAAGAACATGACTTCAAGATCTGCAAGTGTGTTCCTTAGAGAAAGAGGAGTAGTGATTGACCCACACCTGAAAAAGCTAATGTAACCCATGGTAGCAGGTCATAAGTGGCTGTATTAGAAATACTCCCCAAGACTTCCGGCAACATGGTGCTCTTGGCAGAAGCACCGTGCCGTCCCTCCACAGCAAAGATCTGAAAAACTAACCAAAACAGAGAAAACAGCAATCCTGAAACCTTAAACATCAAATGAAGAGATAAAGAACTGAGTCGAGCACCAAATGGAATAAGAAACTGACAGAGAACAGACAGCGAGGAGACATACATGGAGAGGTCCCCTATCAGCTAACACAGCATGGATCCGCCATCTTGGACTCATATCAGAGACCAGCAAATAGGGGATACGAGAAAGCAGCTTCATGGAACTTCCAGCAGGAGACAGTACAACCGGTAACCAGCGATATATGCTTTCCCACCCCCACCCTTCTTCACCCCCACTCGGCCTCCTCTGCTTCCCGCAGCCACAGTCTCTTGGCTGGGAATCACTGGCTGCTTGGATTCCACCCACCTGCACTGGGTGACTTTCTGAGTGCCATTTGTTGGCTGCTGGTGTTGCTTTTTTCCACTTCTTTTGATTTCTTCCTTACCTCTCACCACCTCCCCCTCCTTTCCCTCAAATACCTGGCT
>NW_004443975.1:53550-68005 GCF_000243295.1 Trichechus manatus latirostris | reverse complement strand
TTTGTTTGTATGTTTTTGGCTCCTGTTCCTCTCTCCTCTCTCCCATATCCATCTTAGCTCCACACATAACAATCTCCCCCCTCCATCCTGCCTACCTGCACCATGGGCTTAACATCACACCACCAAGTAGGACAGGTGCGGCCTACCGGAACCTGCCCTGCACTGATTACTGACCCGCTCTGGTGGCCGTAGTAAGTGCCACAAACAACCCATCCCAGCAACTCCTCTTAAGCTAAACCTGCCCTGCCGTACCATATCTGAGTGACTGACTCTTCCATTTGGAGAAGGAGGCAAAAATTATTGTGCCCACAGACAAGCAAACAACAAAGAACACACAGCCCGCCTGCTCAGACATAGCCAAATAACAAACAAAGGACGAAACAAACAAATCTACAATCAATAAATTAGAAAAATAACTATTGAATGCCCCAAAGACAGCAGACAATATCAAAACATTTACAAAAACAGGATAGGATGCTTCCTTAGGTGTCCAAAATAAAACACCAGATGACTTTCCAGTAGAAGAAAAGGCGCTAGAACTACCTGATAGGGAATTCAGATCTCTAATACTCAGAATTACCCAAGAGTTGAAGCAAAAAGCAGACAAAAATGAGGAAAACATAGACAAACTCATGGAAAATACAGACCAAAATGTGGAAGAATTCAGGAAAATAATGCAGGAACAAAACGCCAAAATAAATTCACAACTAGATATTATACAAAAACAACAATTTGAAATCCAAAAGATAAACAACAAGATTTCAGAAATGGACAGCGTCATAGAAGGGCTGAGGAGCAGATTTGAAATGGTGAAAGACAGGATCAGTGGAATTGAAAACAAACACTTGGATAGAACTCTATTTCAGAAAAACTCAGAAAAAATAACAAAGAGACCCTGAGAGTTATGTGGGATACAATCAAAAGCAAAAATTTGAGAGTGATCAGGGTTCCAGAACAGGGGGAGAAAACAGAAAACACAGAGAGGATCACTGAAGAACTGCTGACAGAAAACTTCCCCAATATCGTGAAAGATGAAAAGCTGGCCATCCAAGAAGCTCAACGAACCCTATAGAGGATAGACCCCAAAAGAAAATCACCAAGGTATATCATAATCACACTCGCCAATACCAAAGACAAAGAATCCTGCGAGCAGCTTGTGAAAAATAAGAAGTCACATACAGAGGAGAAACAATAAGACTAAGATCAGATTATTCGGCAGAAACCATGCAGGCAAGAAGGCAATGGGATGACATATATAAAACCTTGAAGGAAAAAAATTGCCAGCCAAGAATAATGTATCCTACAAAATTCTCATTCGAATATGATGGTGAAATTAGGTCATTTCCAGATAAACAAAAATTATGGGAATATGTAAAAGTCAAACCAAACTTACAAGAATTATTGAAGGGCGTTCTTCAAGCTGAGAACAAACAACTTCAACTCACAGGCTGAATCTAGGACCCAGGATTATACCATCCAGATACAAATCTAGGAAATGAACTCTCAAGGACTATCCAAAAACCAAAAGAAACACAACGGGGAATCAGAGCAGTTAATCTGTAAATGACAACAACATCAGAACAATAAAAGAGGGACTAAATGGTGTAGGTATAAAACCTTCTAATGAAGAGGAAGGCAATGTGATACCAAGTAATAATAGACTGCTTCAAACTTAGAAAGATAAGGGTAAACTTCATGGTAACCAAAAAGAAAGTTAACAAACATACTGATAAAAATAAAGAGGAGAAACAGAAACTCTCAGTAAAAACAAAACCTACAAGAACAAAAAAAAATAAAAAAAAAAAATCCACAAACAAAAAGAATTCAGCACAGGAGAGTAAGAAGAACAAAAGAAACGTCAGCACCAGAAAAAAAAGCACTACAAAATGACAGCAATAAACTCACATCTATCAATAATTACACTGAATGTAAATGGCCTCAATGCACCCATAAAGAGACAGAGAGTGATAGAAGGAATAAAAAACAGGATCCATCAATATGCTGTCTACAAGAGGCACACCTTAGAAACAAAGATGTGAATTTATTAAAAATCTAAGGTTTGAAAAATTATATCCAGCTAACAACTACCAAAAAAGAGCAGGAGTGGCATTACTAACCTCAGATAAAATAGACTTGAAAACAGAAATACTCTCCCTACTTGGAGTTTATTGAAGCGATGCGCAGGTGACAAGCCTTGCTTGCTGAAAGTGAAAATGACTTGACATGCTTACTGATGAAGGTCAAAGAACTTTTTTTTTTTTCCTGTTGGTTTGAATCAGTTCTGACACATGACAACCCCATTTGTTGCAAAGGAAAGTTGCTCCATAGGGTTTTCTTGTCTGAAGTCTTTACGGAAGCAGATTGCCTGGACTTTCTTCCATGGCACTGCTGGGTGAATTCTAACCAGCAGCGTTTAGGTTACAAGTCATGGACAAACCATTTGTACCACCTCAGCCTTCAATATGGATTACACCTGTGTATGTGAACTTTTGGAGCCCTGGTGAAGAAGTGGTTAACAGCTCGGCTGCTAACCAAAAGGTGGGCAGTTCAAATCTGCCAGCTGCTCCTTGGAAATCCTCTGTGGCAGTTCTACTCTGTCCTACAGGGTTGCTGTGATTTGGTGTCAACTCGACAGCAATGGGTTTGGGTTTTTTGGTATGTGACTTTTAGAATCTAAGGTGCTGGCATATCTGAATTAGGTGACTTCAGATCTAAATTGAAAACTCCATTCTGAATTAAAATTTTCTTTTCTACTGTTTTAAAGAAATCATTTTATCCTTTTGTCAAAGCTTACTGCCAGAACTCCTAACCTAGATAAAGATTTTCCTGGTGCCTGTTAAGAATGTTTATACATCTGACTCCAGAGAAGGAGGCTTACTGATAATGTTTAATGAAGTTAGAACCTATAAATAACTTCATGGGCAAGACAGGCGTATATCAAGCCTTATCCCCATTCAGACTTCCAAATTAATTTTCACTCATGGGGATTTTTCCATTGAAATAGGCTAGTTCTTTGTAAATTGGTAACTAGGCAGAAACTAAGTTTGTTAAAATAGGGAGACAAATCCTAGTGGTAAAATCCTTGGCTGTCAGTAATAGAAAGGGTGCAGATATTTGGGATTTAATTTATGTAAATAAACGTGAAATACTCAAGATCATATTTTGGCTTTCGTCGACTTGCTCTAATTTTCTTCAGCTTCAACTTGAACTAGCATATGAGCAAGTTGATGGTCTGTTCTGTAGTCGGCCCCTGGCCTTGTTCTGACTAATGATACTGAGGTTCTCCACTGTCTCTTTCCACAGATGTAGTCAGTTTGATTCCTGTGTATTCCATTTGGGAAGGTCCAGGTGTATAGTTGCCGTTTATGTCATTGAAAAAAGGGATTCACAATGAATAAGACGTTGGTCTTGCAAAATTATATCCTGTGATCTCTCGTGTCATTTCTTTCACCAAGGCCATATTTCCAAATACAGATCCTTCGTTTCCAACTTTCACATTCCAATTAACAGTAATTATCAATGTATCTTGATAATGTATTTGATCAAGTTCAGACTGTAGAAGTTGGTAAAAATCTTCAAATTCCTCATCTTTGACATTACTGGTTGGTGTGTAAATTTGAACAGTAGTCATATTAACTGGTCTTCCTTGTAGGCTTATGGATATTATCCTATCACTGACAGTGTTGTGCTTCAGGATAGATCTTGAAATGTTTTTTTTGATGACGAATGCTACACTATTCCTCTTCAATTTGTCATACCTGGCATAGTGGGCCATATGATTATCTGATTCAAAATGACCAATACCAGTCCATTTCAGCTCACTAATGCCTAGGATATCAATCTTCAGTGTTCCATTTCATTTTTGATGAATTTCCAATTTTCCTAGATGCATACTTTGTACATTTCATGTCCTGATTATTAATGGATGTTTGCAGGTGTTTCTTCTCATTTTGAGTCTTGCCACCTAAGCAAATGAAGGTCCTGAAAGCTTTACTTCATCCATGTCATTAAGGTCAACTCGACTCTGAGGAGGCAGCTCTTCCCCAGCCATATTTTGAGTGCCTTCCAACCTGAGGGGCTATCTCCCAGTACTACAGCCAGACAATGTTCTGCTGCTATTCATAAAGTTTTCACTGGTCAATTTTTTCAGAAGTAGACTGCCAGGTCCTTCTTCCTAGTCTACCTCAGATGCATGTGAAAGTTGGACAATGAATACGGAAGATTGAAGAAGAATTGACGGCTTTGAATTATGGTGTTTGTGAAGAATATTAAATGTACCATGGACTACCAGAAGAACAAAAAATCTGTCTTGGAAGAAAGACAGTCAGAATCCTCCTTAGAAGCAAGGATGATGAGACTTTGTCTCATGTACTTTGGACAGGTTATCAGGAGGGACCAGTCCCTGGAAAAGGACATCATGCTTGGTAGAGTGTTATTGAAGAAGAGGAAGACCCTCGATGAGATGAACTGACACAGTGGCTGTAACAATGGACTCAGGCATAACAATCATTGTGAAGATGGTGCAGGACCAGGCAGTGTTTCCTTCTGTTGTACATAGGGTCACTGTGAATAGGAACAAACTCGATAGCACCTAACAACAACAACAAATAAACTTACTATCTTAACTGAATTTCTGGAACCTATCTCACTTCCCTGTAGATGGATAGGCAATGTTTATATTTCAAAAGACTTTACACTTAGAGCTGATTTAATCTTCATTCTTTACATTTCAAAGACTCCAATTAGGCTTAACTCAACTTTCAAACCATCACTAAACCCCTACACCAAGAATGTTTATATGTTTCACTTTAGAAATATTGCTTTAGTCAAGTTGTGTCAAGAATAAGACATTTGTGCTAGGCTAGAAATTGATGTTAAGGAAGTTTCTAGTTTAACCAGTCCTTGGATATTTTCCTTCCTTCCCCTGCAATCCACTTGTATGTGAACTTGTGGCATTTGCTTACTTTGCTTGTTTTATACCCCATTGTTCTGCCTGCAAAGCAAAACATGTGCAGTGTCATGGATTGAATTGTGTCCCCCAAAAACATGTGTCAAATTGGCTAGGCTGTGATTCCCAGTGTTGTGTGATTGTCTACAATTTTCTCATCTGATATTATTATCCTATGTGCTGTAAATCCTACCACTATGATGTTAACAAGGCAGAATTAGAGGCAGTTATGTTAATGAGGGAGGACTCAGTCTACAAAATTAGGTTGTTTCTTAAGCCTATCTCTTTTGAAATATAAAACAGAGAAGCAAGGAGAGAGATAGGGAGACCTCATACCACCAATAATCTAGTGCCAAGAGCAGAGTGGGTTCTTTGGACTCAGGGTCCCTGCACTGAGAAGCTCCTATACCAGCGGAAGACTGATGACAAGGACCTTCCTCCAGAGTGACAGAAAAAGCCTTCCCCTGGAGCCGGTGGCCTGAATTCAGACTTCTAGCCTGCTAGACTGTGAGAGAATAAATGTCTCTTTGTTAAAGCCATCCACTTGTGGTATATCTGTTACAGAAGCAGTAGATAGCTAAGACATGCAGCATATCTATTCAAATGCCATGTGTTTTCTCCATTGCCAGAATGAAATTATCCCTTCAATAAAATTTTTGTTTTAATTTCTATCAGAGCACTGGTCTAGTGTTTATACTAAAACATGCTCGAACATAAAACAAAAATTCTCACAACTGGACCAATAAACAACATCATGATTAATGGAGAAGAAATTGAAGTCGTCAAGGATTTGTTCTACTTGGATCAACAATCAGTGCCCATGGAAGTAGCAGTCAAGGAATCTAAGGGCATATTGCATTGGGCAAATCTGCTGCAGAAGACGTTTTTTAAGTGTTAAAAAGCGAAGACGACACTTTGATAAATAAGATGTGCCTGACCCAGGCCATGGTATTTTCAATCACCTCGTATGCATGCAAAACCTGGACAATGAAAAAGGATGATCAAAGGAGAATTGACACATTTGTCAAAGAATACTGGATATGCTCTGAACTGCCAGAAGAAAGAATAAATCTGTCTTGAAGGATGTACAGCCAGAATGACCCTTAGAATCAAGAATGGTGAGTCTTCATCTTGCTTACTTTGGACACATCATCAGGAAAGATCAATTGCTAGAAAAGGATATCATTTTTGGTAAAGTGAAGGATCAGTGAAAACGAGAGGAATCTCCATGAGATAGATTGACCTGGTGGCTGCAACAATGGGGTCAAGCATGCCAAAGACTGTGAAGATGGTGCACGACTAGGCAAAGTTTCATTCTGTTATACATAAGGCTGCCATGAGTGACAGCTGACTTGAAGGCAACTAACAACAACAAGAGAGACTAAGTCTCTGGGTGATGCAAACAGTTATCTTACTTGACTACTAACCAAAAAATTGGAGGTTCAACCTGAAGTGCCTTGGAAGAAAGGTCTGGTGATCTATTTCCAAAAAATCAGCCATTGAAAATTCTATGGATCCCATTGTGTAAGGGGTCACCATGAGTCAGGGGCTAACAACAACAGAAAAACCATGAGAATTCATCAGCAAATAGATGAAGGAGAATGTCGTGTTCCTAGAGATTATATAAGATTTTAGATATGAACACTGAATAGCTATGCTTCCACCTTGACCACTGCAAGAAAGAGGCCTCCAGGGATGGGATTCTCTGTAGAATCTGGGAAGTGCTGCATGCAAAAGTCAGCTGGAACCACCTGTCCAGCATTTTTGGAAAGTACAACTATTACTTCCTTACACTAGGGATCCCCACCCCAAACCTGACCAGACTCAGAGATATCAGAAACTGGTAAACTAAGAGTGGGTACAAGAAGAAGCAAGGTGCAGAAACAACCATGAAGAAGGCATAAGCTCTTTGTTTGAAGTCAGGCAGCCACTAACCACAGGCAAGAGGGGGAGGTAAGGAGGAAAGTCTTTACTTGGAACGAAGATAGGAATTTTTACCTTGAATGAGGCACTTTAATTCTTTAATCAAGACTGTGAATCTGACATTTAAATTGCCCTCAGGACTGTCTAGAAGTTAAGGCAATTCATTTTTGAGTGTTAAATCATGTTCCTTCTTCAGTAGCATATTTGTGAGACAGAAGAGTTATCTTCATTCCACAACACTTACATAATGTTACTAATTAAGGAAAGTGTACATAGTTGTGCTTGGGATTTGAAGACATCAGCAAAAGTTCTTCAAAATCAAGAAGGAAGAAGGCTTGGCATTGTTATGGCAGAGACGTTGACTGAAGGTTTTCTCTTGGACCTTCCTACCCTGGCACGCCCCTAAGGTCCTATCATCAGTCTCTTAGACCCATTGGGCTGCAGCTCTAATTAAATGGCTGTATTACCTTGTTTGTCTCCTTTGACACTTGGATTAAATATAAAGAGTTAGCATCTCTGGTGAAATAACTTAATGAAAACACTGTTTTAGAGAGAAAGAAACTCTATTTTGCTTGTCTCAATCTGTATTTGTGACTCATGAAAAAATAAAATGGGCTGCTAATACCTTGAATATACTCATTGCCTTCTTACACAATTAAAAGTAACATGTAATTGAACAACACAGGAAAAAGTGTGAATGATATGTTAGGTGCCATTTATTGACTATAATATTTTGAACTTTGCATAATGCACAGATACATGCAAACTGTCAGAATACAGGGATTTCAATTTAAAACTCAGAAATGCTATGCTTTCCTTTTTACTTTTGGGAATATATTGAGATTATGTACGTATTTTTTTTATCTAAAACCTAAGGCTATATGTTTTCTATCCGTAATTGATTAATTGATGAAATTTGAAAACATGCATTGTCATAGAAGATGAGAAATTTTAATAAAGTTTGCACAAGGACAAAATTAAAATGCTGAACTTCCAAGGGAGAAAGGATAAAAAATGTGAAAGAACAGTATAACACATTTTATTGGCCATGGCACATGCTTTATAAGTTATAAGTAAAGCATTTTCCTAGAAGAATATTTAAGGCAAATTATATTACCGAAGAAAAATTAATGCCTGTAAGGCATTATATCCACAAGTGACAGCGGCATATATTGAATATGATTAACATACTACCACCCTGAAAACAATTATACAATATCAGAGTAATACATGAATTTAGATAAATATTGAACTCTCAGAAAATTTGCTTTTCTGTAGAAAAAAGGTAATCCTCAAAGTGATTTGAAATCTCATTAAATATATCTTATTGGCAGAAAGTAAATATAGATTGGTGAAAAGCTACTTATATATACGAGTAAAAAATGGCCTCAATATATTGACCCCAGTTGTCTACATCTTCATAGAAACTGAGGTCCATTGGCCCCAAAAAGCCCACCAGCACCAAACTCAATTTTGTACACCGATTATTTTTAAAAAGCCCAAAGAAGAAGATTTTTAGCCATTGGGAGCCTGCCTGTTTTACATACTCTGCAAATCTGTGTCTAACATCTGGTAGCCCTAGATAAGATAAACCACGTAGTTATAAGGACCCTATGGTGCTGCTGTCCTTGGAGTTCTCTGATCCAGACACTTCCCATCTTGCTGCAGGTGGACCTTGCTCGGGGGTCCATAAGCTCTCCCCCCACCCCACCTTCTGAATGTTTTTCATATCCTCCTCGCCTTCTGCTGGCTCCCTGTGAGCTTGCTTCTTTAAAACTTCCTGTATGTGGCTGTCAATGCATTGGTCCCAATAAATAGCTTATTGTACAGCACTAGCTATCTGTCATGCATAGGGAAAAGAGCAGGACATTACGGAAACTACCAATGTCTCTCAAAGTTTCTACTCTGAATTGGCTTTCTGTCTCTTCCAGGAACATTTCTATTGGCCCAAGAAATTCACATGTCCAAGACAATGGAGCAGGAAGTCTACCCTGCCAATAAGGAGACAGAAAGTAGCATAGAAACAGGTAGTGACATATAATTTTCTTATAGAAGGAGAACAATAATGCAACTTACAATGGAAACCTTCATCAGTATTGTCTATAATACTGTCTGAACTAGTTTGCATTAAATGAACTTTTAATTTCATGTATAAAAAAGCCTCTTGCTTGACTTTGAAGAGATAAGAAAATTTGAATTAGAATAAAATCAATCTGAGAATAGCAAAATATATCAAGGAAAATTAGACCTATATTTGACATCAATATTACAGGATTTATTGAATTTAGCAAAAGGTACATTGCATAATGGAGTAATTCATAATACAGAGGAAACAGTGTGATACTATCTGTGTAATCTTAAAGAACACCTTGGTACAAATAACTTAGAAATTTTTCTATAATATTTTCTCATGGAGTTCTTTTTTTATTCAGTTATTACATGGACAGTATTTTATGAGAAACCAGAATATTATTGATAGAGAGATATTTGGCTTTGATAGACTGCATCACAAACTTGAATAAATATATATTCAATCACTTTTGTGTATATACTGAAATTTATATTATTAAGCAATAACTGGGTTTTATGTCAGTGATTTAGAATGAGGGGACTAAAATTTGCTCCGTGCCTGCTATCTGCTAAAGGCATTTCCTTCCCAAACAGCCTCATTTAATCCTCATATCAACACTTCGAAGGAGTTGCACTCACCACTTGACTAATGAGGCAACTGATGTCCACAGGGATTAAGTGGTCACACAGTCAACCCGTCTGTCCAATTTTATTGCCATTTATTTTACACTAATTAAACTAAAGTGTGGAAAGCATAACATACATATGAGGACTGAGCTCTTATAATTAAAGAGACAAAATGTTATATAGTCTGACAGCGTAGAGAAGTGAGAATCAGTGGATGGTACAGTAAGCTTGCTGGTTGCCTCAAGTATAACAGTGTTCAGTGATATCATTTAAAACTACACATCAAGTAGTTCGGCATAATTAAGATTACAAAGGTAAACTTTGAAGAAGTTGACATAAATTGGGTGGCAAAATAAAGGGTTAAAAGAGGACAAAAAATTATATAAGCTAACGTTGTGTATCTAATTATATGGAAAACAAATTCTAAACAAATAGTGAAATGATGAGGAAACTAGTATGGCATAGGACCCAGCAATGTTTTCTGCTGTTACACATAGCATCCCCATGAGTCTGAGTCGACTCGATCGCAACTTAAATAACAATAAATATATATATAATAATAATCCTCATTAAGTATAGTGTTTATGAAAGAGACCAAACAGTAAAAATTTTATATTTTATGCATACACACACATGCATGTACAAATATGCACTTATACACAGATTATAAACTGAAAAAAAGATGTAAAACAGTATGACAGAACTAAGACTAAACATATATGTCAGATTTGTAAATGTAATAAAAGGAGTGTTAATTATCATAAAAAATGATTATTAGATTTGATCTTAAAGCAAAACCCAACTCTTTCCTAGACACAACTAAAACAAAGCGATCGAGAAAGATAAAGTAGGTCAGGCAGAGGTAAAGTAAGGAATTGAGTATATGAAGAATGCCTTGCTAAAATATTAATGTCATATATATTAGATTCATACCAAAAAGTCTAAAATGGACATTTGATAATGCTAAAGGATTCAATTCATGAAAAGGACGTGACTAGCAGAAATGTCTATGCACCAATCAGATTAGCAGCAGTATTTTTGAAACAGAAATCACAGGAGATACAAGGAGAAATTATCAGAAATAAAACAAGTTTTGAATTTTTTTTTTAACCCTTCTCAGGCCAAGTTAAATCAAGCAAAAAAAAAAAAAAAAAGAAATTATTGAGACTATTGAAGCTCCAAAGCGAAAAGTAATACAGTGTAATGGATTTGTATAGAACATCTTGTTCTGATAATAGAAAAGAAGTTTTCCCTTCAATATCCCAAGGAACATTCATGCCAATAAATAATATATTGGGCCACAAAGAAAACCTTAAGAAATCCAAAAAGATAAAAACTATAACAGCATCCTCTGATCACAAAGGAATTAAAATAAAATAGAAAGTACAAAAAGTCTTCCACTTGGGAAGTTAAACTATAGATCTGTAGTTCTCTCTTAAATAATTATTCAAATCAAATGGAATTTTAAGGAACAATGATAATGAGAATACTACATAAAAAAACTGAGTCACAGCTACAACATTGCCTCCAGAAAAAGTCATAGCTACAAATAGCAATTAATAAGAACAAATCAAAATTAATAAATTAAGAGTGAAACTCAAAAATTTAAGGAAAACATAAAAGTAAGCCAACTGAAAGCAGAAGGAAGAAATTAATAAAAAATCAAAGCAAAAATCGGGAACTTAAAAAAGAAACCAACTGTGGAACAGTTCATTAAAAACTCAGTAAAATTAATAAAACACTAGCAAAATTTTCAATAAAATGTTGAAATTATGCGACATAACAAATATCAAGTTGTATATAACCAGAGAGATAGGGGAAATTTTTAAAATATTGCTGGAGATTAATTTACACAATTCTATGAAAATATAACTTGCCTGAAGTGATGACAAAAGAGGTTTGAATACACGAATTTCCATTGCCAAACAGGAAAATGCAAAGTTTTTAAGAACATGCCTCAACACACACCGTGAAATTCCACACGCTTTGAATACAACAAAACCTTTTAATGGCGTACATAAACAATGTTATGATGAAGCTTTCAGACCACAGAAAAAGAAGGGACATAGCCATAGTGTTTTTTTTTCAGGCAATTCTAACAATGATATTGAAATATTGCAGAGCTTGACATATGCATAAAAGTAAAGTTCTATGCCATTTATGAATATTAATACAAAAATAAACATTAGAAAATAGAATTATAAGCACCTAAAACAATAATAATTTATGACTAATTTGGGCAATTCCAGAAATACAATGATATTTCGATCTTGAAACTCAGTAACCCAGTTCACCATATTATAAGGAGAAATTTCATAGGCACATCTTCAGGTTGTTGTCGTTGTCATTAGGTGCAGTTAGGTGGCTTTCAACTCATAGAGATGTATGTGCGAGAGAATGAAGCACTGCCCGGCCCTGTGCCGTCCTCACAATTATTACTGTGTTCGAGCTCATGGTTACAGCCCAGAACTAAAACAATTGCCGAGGCCAACTCTTCAGACAGGGATTGGACTGGACTGTGGGACATAAAGTGATACTTGTGAGGAGTGTGCCTCTTAGCTCAAGTAGGTACAAGAGACTAAATGGGCAGCTTCTGTCTGGAGGTGAGATGGGAAGGCAGAGAGGGTTAGGAGGTGGTTGAATGGACATGGGGAATCAGGGGTGGAAAGGAGGACTGTGCTGTCACAGTATGGGGAAAGCAGTGGGTTCACATAGCAATGTGTGGGTAAATTTTTGTATGAGAGACTAACTTGAAATGTAAACTTCGTTTAAACTAGAACCATAAACCAAAAAAAAAAAATATATACAAACTCAATTTAAGATAAACAAGTAAGAATATCTAGGAAAACTCTTAAAAGGAAGAATATTAAAACTTACTCTAATGCCTTACATCACCACCCATCTGTCAATTTATTGTCTGTAGTGGGTTGCGTGTTGCTATGATGCTGGAAATTATCCTCCCCACCCCACCCCCTGCCCCATATTTCAAATACCAGCAGAGTAAACCATGGTAGATAGGTTTCAGAGGATCTTCTGGACAAAGACAGAGGAGGAAGAAAGGCCTATAATCTGCTTTCAAAAATTATCCAATGAAAACCACATGGATCTCAATAGACTATTATCTGATACAGTGCTGGAAGATGAGACAATCTTGAATATGGTGCAAACCTGTTACTCTGTTTTACATAAGATGGCCATCAGTTGGAGGTTACTCTGATGGTAACCAACACCGATAACACCTTACAAACAGTGAAGTACTGGTAATACACAGTCAAATTAAAGGTAGAAAATAGAAAGTCCTGAAGTAGACCTTCATACACTTGAACATTTAGAATGTCAGAACAGCATCATGGATGTGTGCGGTAAAGAGAAAGTTGTGAATAAATGGTGCGGCAAACAGAAATACGAATGGCTTATAAACACATAATCGGCCTCACTTATAATAAGAGAAAAGCAAATTAAAACCAGCTAGAAATATATCTCACCCAGCAATTATTGGTAAAACACCAAAAGCATGGATTCTAACTGCTGACGTTTTGGTTGGCAGCCGAGCTCTCGGCCACTGCGCCACTAGGGCTCCAATACAGGGACATACTGTAAAATTCTTTCAACTTTGCTGTATGTGTGAAATTTTTCACAATAAAATGTTGGGGTGGGATCAGCTAGGAAAAAAAAAAAAAAAAGAACACCAAAAGCATGAAACACACTTTGTTGATGAAACTGTCGATGTTGATCAAAATACAAAAATTAAAAAACCTCTTTGATTCAGTACTTTCATTATTGGTAATAGTATATGTCCTATTGAGATGGGAAGGAAAGCGACCACACTCCTCTTCCCCTCACTGCAGGTCCCTCACTGGCCAAGCTGCCCAGGGCAAGGGAGCAGATGAGATTTTGAAAGAGCCTGAGATTAAAGCTTTAAATTAGTTTGGACTTCTATAACAACAGATAACGAAAAAAGTTAATTTGTCCAAGATATATCTAGGGGCAGAAGAGTCAACAGATCTTGGTTACAGGTAGTGACAGAAAAAAACAACTCTTTCTAAATCCACACCTACATCAGTAGCTATACAGAAATTTTTGTACGTGAAAGGAGAAATAATAATATTTATTCATACATACTTCTATTTTATTAAAAATAATATTCAAGAAACTTCTATAAATGGTACATTCGAGGGGAAAGAGGAGAGAGATTGTGGAAGTTGAGGACAGCTAGGAGTAAAACTTCACAATCTATGTAATTTTATATCCATTTGACCAACATATATGAAATAAACACGTCTGTGAGTCCAAATCTAGCTCTTGTAGGCAGCTCTATGTTATGACTGTGTGTTACAGCAAACGGTCCTGGCCAGGATGTTAACAGGATTCCAGATGAATGCGAGGAGAGACGACTTTGTTGCTGCAGAACTGATAAGAAAGGGACTTTGTAGTACATAAAACATTTCATGTTTTTGTTACTTTTTTCCATCTTTTTCCATGGAAGACGTTTAAATTGTTGTACTAATTATTTTCAATTACAGAGATTGAGTCATCATAAGAAACAAACAAAAAATAATAATAAAAAAAGGTAAAGAAAATTAATGACTTCTTTGGTAATTTATCAATTTAGAGATTATATTAAATAGTTTATGCACAAAAAAGGCATACCATTTTGACGGGTATGAAATTATATACCAGCAATGTTTAATTTTTTTTATCTTTTTTTATTTTTGTTTTTTTAATTGTACTTCAGGTGAAGACTTACAGAACAAATAGTTTTTCTTGAAACAGTAGTACACATGTTGTTTTATGACATTGGTTAACAACCCCACAACATATCAACCTTCTAACTTCTCAACCTTTTTTTTTTTTGGTGAAAATACACAAGCCAAAGATACACCATTT
>NW_004443975.1:8936-46681 GCF_000243295.1 Trichechus manatus latirostris | reverse complement strand
GAAATGGAGAAAAACAGAAAGGGGAAGAGGAAGTAAAGAAAAGAATGAATAAATAAAAATCAGAAAGGTTAAAGAACCACAAAGTTCCCAGCGATGCTACCGGTGCAGCTATGAGTTCTGGGGAAGTCGCTGTCAGGTGTTACAGTACAACCTGGCTAGGAGGCGTAGAGGTATACAATGCCAGGTATTTAGGGAACAGAAATAGAAGGAAGATATAGAGAGATGAGAAACTGAGCAATGAAGAAAGACAGAAAGGGAAAAAGAGGGAAAAGAATACAAAACAAATTTAAAAAAAAAAGAACAAGAAAGGCCAAAAAAAAAAACCAAGAAAAAAAGAAATGTCCTCAGGGATCCCTCTGCATGTCTGTGGTAGCCGAAGGGGAGTCTCCTTGCCACGCAGCTCCGCCTGGCCAGGAAAGGCTCCCAACTCAAGAAAAGTAAAAGAAAACAAACAAACAATTCAAAATAAACAAATGAACAAAATCCCCAGGATCCCACCAGCACGGTAGCCCAGACCGGCAAGCAGCTTCACACTCGAATGGAGCTCTGCAGCCCCTCAGGAAGATGCAAAGATGGTGCATGGAGCCAGCCACTCCATCAAATGGAGGGGGAGGCAGTGAGAGTCAAGCAAGAAATCAAAAGAAGCCGAAAGAAAAAAGCAACATCAGCAGCCAACAAATTGCACTCAGAGAGCCAGCTAGTGCAGGCTGGTTTTTCTGGACAAGAGACTGTGTCCGCGGGAAGCAGAGGGGGCCGAGTGTGAGTGAAGAAGGTTAGAGAGTGGGAAAGCATATATCACAAATTACCTGTGCTCTGCAGCCCCTCAGGAAGAAGCAAAGTTGGCACACGGAGTGAGGCACTCGAACGAAGGGGGGGGGAGATGGTGAGAGGCAAGGAAGAAATCAAAAGAAGCAGAAAAAAGCAACACCAGCAGCCAACAAATGGCACCCAGAGAGCCGCCCGCTCGGGTGTGTGGAATCCAAGCAGCTGGTGCTTCCCAGTCAAGAGACCGTGGTTGCGGGAAGCAGAGGAGGCTGAGGTGGGGCGAAGAGGGGTGGGGGGGGGGAAAGCGCACACCACAAATTACCAGCTGTTTTGTCTCCCTCTGGATGCTCCGTGAGGCTGCTTTCTTGTACCCCGTGTTTGCTGGTCTCCGATAGGAGTCCAAGATGGTGGATCCGCGCTGCGTTAGCTGGTAGGGGACAGCTGCATGAATCTCTCCTTGCTCTCCATTCTCTGTCAGTTTTCTTACTCCATTTGGTGCTTGGCTGAGTTCTTTATCTCTTCATTTGATGTTTTAGGGTTTCAGGATTGTTGTTTTCTCTGTTTGGCTTAGTTTTTTGGATCTTTGCTGTGGACAGACGGCGTGGTGCTTCTGCCTAGAGTGCCGTTTTGCCGGAACTCAATGTTTAGTTTTTTTTATCTTCTAATATATGGATTGCTTATTTAATTTGTTAGCTCTTTGTCAGTTCTAAATGCCTTGCCAAATCAGACATCTTTAGCAAGGTAATAACACAAACAACTACATGTATTATTTTGAAGTGAAATTCAGAAAAAATAATCACAAGCATTGAATAGCTATAGATTTGTTTTCAATGTTTTGAATTAATAGTGCAGGAAACTTAAGTTTCACTGTCTGAGCTTCTTGTTGACATCCATGTAGTCCTTGAATGTTGTTATTGTTGTTAGGTGCCGTCCAGTCAGTTCTGACTCATAGCAACCCTACGTACCACAGAATGAAACACTGCCCAGTCCTGCGCCATCCTCACAATCACTGTTATGTCTGACTCCAGTGTTGTAGCCACCGTGTCAATCCATCTCGTCAAGGGTCTTTTCTTTTTCGCTGACCCTCTACCAAGCATGATGTCCTTCTCCAGGGACTGATCCCTTCTGACAACATGTCCGAAGTAAGTAAGATGTAGTCTCACCCTCCTTGCTTCTAAGGAGCATTCTGGTTGTACTTCTTTTAGAATAGATTTGTTCTTTCTTTTGGCAGCCCATGGTGTATTCAGTATTCTTTGCCAACACCACAATTCATGGGTGTCAATTCTTCTTTGGTCTTCTTTATTTATTGTCCAGCTTTCTCATGCATATGATGAAATTGAAAATACCATGGCTTGGGTCAGGTGCACCTTAGTCTTCAAGGTGATATCTTTGTTTTTCAACACTTTAAAGAGGTCTTTTGCAGCTGATTTGCCCAATGCAATGCGTCTTTTGATTTCTTGACTGCTGCTTCCATGGGTCTTGATTGTGGATTCAAATAAAATGAAATCCTTGACACTTTCAATCTTTTCTCCGTTTATTATGATGTTGCTTATTGGTCCAGTTGTAAGCAGTTTTGTTTTCTTTATGTTGAGGGGTAATCCATACTGGAGGCTATAGTCTTTGATCTTCATCAGTAAATGCTTCTAGTCCTCTTCACTTTCAGCAAGCAAGGTTGTGTCATCTGCATAATGCAGGTTGTTAATAAGTCTTCCTCCAATCCTGATGCTGCATTCTTCTTCATATAGTCCAGCTTCTCAGATTATCTGCTCAGCATACAGACTGAATAGGTACGGTGAAGAAATGCAACCCTGACGCACACCTTTCCTGACTTTAAACCACGTGGTATCCCCTTGTTCTGTCTGAACAATAGCCTCTTAATCTATGTACAGGTTCCTCATGAGCACAATTAAGTGTTCTGGAACTCCCGTTCTTCGCAATGTTATCCATAATTTGTTATGATCCACACAGTCGAATGTCTTAGCATAGTCAATAAAACACAGGTAAACATCTTTCTGGTATTCTCTGCTTTCAGCCAGGATTCATCTGACATTAGCAAAGATATCCATGGTTCCCTGTCCTCTTCTGAATCCAGCCTGAATTTCTGGCAGTTCCCGGTCAACGTACTGCTACAGCCACTTTTGAATGATCTTCAGCAAAAATTGAGTTGAATTATTTCTAGAATTTCTTATTCAATGACAAATTCCAAAAGCAGTGAAACTGCAGTTAAGCTCTCTGATGAATTTCTTGTAGTCAGGGTTCCTGGTTGGTATTGGATACCCAAGTCCAAGTCTATAATTTAAAACTGAACTACATAGGAATAAGGCAGAGTATGTGGCCTCCATTTTGTTGGTATGAATCATGGCTGAGGCAGCATCATTTTAGGTTTGGTAGCTCTGACACTGGTGACCCAATATGTATCAGAGTAGAACTGTGCTCCATAGGGTTTTCAATGGTTATTTTTCAGAAGTAGATTGCCAGGTCTTTCTTCTGAGATAGCTCTGGGTGGACTTGAACTTCCAACATTTGGGTTAGCAGCCAAGTGTATTAATCATTTGCACCACCCAGGGACCCCATGAGTTGGAATCAACTTGCGGGCAACTGGTTTTAGCTCTGGCACTAGCTTCCTGATTTGGCAGATGGCTTCCAAGGTCAGTACCTTCCTGATCACAGTGGTTGCACTACTATTTTGGAACCGGCATCTATGGTTATAACTTTTTTTTAATCCTTGCTCTGTGGTGGGGTTCGACAATCATTCCCTGAAAGTTAACCTAGAATCTGTTTTTCAGCCCTCTCTTTCTTTATCTTAATAAATCCCTTTGTGTCAGAGTAGATGCCCTTTACTACAAATGAGAGCACCCATCAATGCAATGAGCTATCCTCCCTGAACCCATTAGCCAACTGACTCCCTTCCATAACCTCTAGCACTGCTTATACCATCGCCTCTGTGTAATCTATCCCCAAGGTTTATTTTGTCGTCATTGAAATCTCAGTAGACCAGTGACTGAAATGAGGCAGAATAAGCTGATAGGAGAGTAATCATTGCAGATGTTGCCACCTAAGTCATTGTTCACCAAATCCATGTTTTGCTCTGTTTTTCCCAGAGTGTAATTTTTTTTTCTTTTTATTGTGCTTTAGGTACAAGTTTACAGAGCAAATTAGTTTCTCATTAAATAATCAATACTTAAATTGTTTTGTGGCATTGGTTGCCAACCCCTCAATGTGTCAACACTCTCCTTTTCTCTGCTCAAGTTTCCCTATTGCCATTTGTCTAGTTTTCCTGTCCCTTCCTGCCTTTTTGTCTTTGCTTTTGGACTGCTGTGCCCGTTTAGTCTTGTACACATGATTGAACTACCATGCACATTCCTCACATGTGATATTGTTTGCCCAATAGAGCTGTCTAATCTTTGGCTGACGGGTGAACTTTAGGAGTGACTTCAGTACTGAGTTAAAAGGGTTTCCGGGGGCCATACTCAAGTTTCTCCAATCTTTGCCAGAAGAGTAAATATGGTGTTTTTTTTTTTTTTTTGTGTGTGTGTGTGTGTGTGTGAATTTGAATTTTGTTCTACATTTTTTGCTGCTCTGTACAGGACCCTCTATTCTGATCCCTGTCAGAGCAGTCGGTGGTGGTAGCCGGGCACAATATAGTTGTTCTGGGCCCAGTCTAGCAGAGGTTGTGGTAGTTGTGGTCCATTAGTACTTCGTACTAATCTTTCCCTTGTGTCTTTGGTTTTCTTCATTCTCCCTTCCTCCAGATGGGGTGGGACCAGTAGATGTATCTTAGATGGCCTCTCACAAGCTTTTAAGACACCAGAGCTACTCTCCAAAGTAGGATGTAGAACATTTTCTTCAAAAACTATGTTATGCCAATTGAGCTAGATGTTCCCTGAGACCATGCCCCCAGCCCTCAGCCCAGTAACTCAGTCCTTCAGGGCGTTTGAATGTGTCTGTGAAGCTTCTATGACTTTGCCTTGGTCAAGTTGTTCTGACTTCCCAAGTATTGTGTACTGTCTTACCCTTCACCAAAGTTGCCACCTATCTACTATCTAGTTAGTGTTTTTCCTTTCCTACTCTTCCCCTCCCTCATAGCCATCAAAGATTGTTTCTTTCTGTGTGTAAACGTTTTCTTGAATTTTTATAACGGTGGTCTCATACAGTATTTGTCCTTTTGTGATTGACTATTTCACGAAGCATAATGTCCTCCAAATTCATCCACGTTGTGAGATGTTTCACATATTCATCATTGTTCTTTATCATCGCATAGTATTCCATTGTATGCATGTACCATAGTTTGTTTATCCATTCCTCTGTTGATGGGCATTTAGGCTGTTTCCATCTTTTTTGCTATTATGAACAGTGCTGCAATGAACATGGGTGTGTATGTGTCTATTTGTGGGATGACTCTTACTTCTCTAGAATATATTCCTAGGAGTGAGATTGCTGGATCATTTGGAATTTCTATTTCTAGCTTTTTAAGGAAGCGCCATATCATTTTCCAAAATGGTTGTAACATTTTGTATTCCTAGTAGCAGTGTGTAAGAGTTCCAATCCTCTCGTAACCTTTCTAACATTTGTTATTTTCTTTTTTTTTGAGTAGTTCCAGTGATGATAGGGCGAGATGGTATCTCATTGTAGTTTTGATTTGCATTTCTCTAATGGCTCGTGATTGCGAGCATTTCTTCATGTGTCTGTTATCCTCCTGCGTGTCCTTGTCTTGTTCCTGGTCTCAGGGGAAATGTTTTCAGCCTCTCTCCATTGAGAATGTTGTTAGCTGTTGGTTTTCTATAGATGCCCTTTAATATGTTGAGGAATTTCCCCTCTACTCCTATTTAATTGAGAGTTTTTATCAGGAATGGGCATTCGAATTTATTGAATGTCATTTCTCTGTCAGTTGAGATGATCATGTGATTCTTTTCTTTTGTTTTATTTATATGATGGATTACATTGATTTTCTAATGTTGAACCATCCTTGGATACTTGGTATGAATCCCACTTGGTCATAGTGTATTATTATTATTTTTTATATATTGCTGGATTCTATTGGTTAAAATTTTGTTTGGAATTTTTGCATCTATATTCATGAGAGATATTTTTCTGTAATTTTGTCTGGTTTTGTAGTCCTTGATTCTTTGCATCTTTTTCCTAGGCACTAGCGTTTATTTATGGAGTTCATAAGCTTTAAAAGCCAGTCAAATTAAGCTCTGCCCCTTAATTCACTTTATTATAACTGAGGTTTTTTTTTCCTAGAGGCAGAAAGTAGTTTTAGTTCAAAATTATAGAAAATATTTTAAAATACAACCTGGTTTGGAAACACAATCTAATTCTTGATTCTTCTATCTCTATATCAGTGTTTAAAATTTCAGAACTGCATTGCTTATGGACAAGTTCTCAAATTTAAATTAATCATTTGGAAAGAGATGCAATAGTATCTTGTTTTTTGTCGTTTTCTCACTTCAGTAAAAAAACAAGCAAACTAACAACAAAAACAACAAACAAAAAATTACAGAAAAATACCCAACTTGGTTTCTGACAACAGTACCAAAATATTTCTACCACTAAAAGTAACAAGAGGATGAAGGGATAGTCAGATTTCTAGTCTAGACATAAGCTTGGATAGTATTTGTAGTATATTGTGGCTAGAATTTCTCTAAGTTAGGTGTTCATTAAAGTTTATAAAAAATACTGCAATTTTCTGTAAATATTTGTTTGTTCCTCATACATTCATATGAGACAGAAAGCTGTATCCAAATCACCATAGGCCTGAAGAAAGACATTTCAAAATGTCAAAATATTTGGAAAAGTCGAACACTTAAGACAATGTTTACCTGTTACTGTGGAGTCTATTCTGACTTGTGGCAACCTCAGATGTACAGAGTAGAACTTTACCATACTATTAAAATCATGTAATTTTCATTCGTTCACTATTCTTTTGTGATATGACTTGCCTACAATATTAATTTCATTCTGTGTATAAATAATCTATTGTCTAGAATTAATGGAGCACTTCATATCAGATATATTTTACACAATATTTTTATTTTCAAGATAAAACACGCCTTAGAGCCTCTTAAAGTGCTACAAAGTTGACTGATATTAAAATAAAAAAAAGTGCATTGAGTGCATGCAGAAAATGTTCTTTGTAGTTTGGATCAGCAGAAATAAGATTTGTAAACTTCCAACATACCGGTACCTCAATATTATTATGGCACATGAAAAACTGTCCAAATTGAGCCCCTCCATTTTCTGTCAGATATGACTTTCCTTTTATGTTATTCTACCATCCATCCACATACTAACACAGACTTATACCTTAAAATCCTCTTGATTCTTCCATTTTTCTTTTCAACACAATCTAATGAATGTCCTAAATGTCAGACATTCACTTTTTAGCTTGATCATTATAATCTTCCATTATATAGTTGTGTTAGGTTTGATTATTGCTCCTGATTCTGCACTGACTCTCATTAATGAATTAAACAGCCACATCCTTTGATGTGTGATTGCAACATCTCCGAATAGAAGTTGCAGTGTATACAGCCCCTCCTTGTTGACTTTGGATTGGCATTGGCCAGTGGAATGTCAATGAGTATAATGTGTGTGTCGTTTTCTGCCATCAAGTTGACTCTGAGTCACAGCAACCCTGTAGGACACAGTAAAATAGCCCTATAGGGTTTCCAGGGCTGTGATCTTTTTTTTTTTTTTTTTTTAATTATACTTTAGATGAAGGTTTACAGAGCAAACTCGCTTCTCATTAAACAATATACATATTGTTTCATGACATTGGTTGCCAACCCTACGACAAGTCAACATTCTCCCCTTTTCTTCCCCCTTACCAGCTTTCCTGTCCCCTCCTGCCTTCTTGTTCTTGCCCCTGGGATGGTGTGCCCATTTAGTCTCATTTTGTTTTATGGATCTGTCTAGTCTTTGGCTGAAGGGTGAACCTCCGGAGTGACTTCATTACTGAGCTAAAAGGATGTCTGGGGGCCATACTCTCGGGGTTTCTCCAGTCTCTGTCAGACCAGCAAGGCTGTAATCTTCAGAAGCAGATTGCCACATATTTCTTCTGCAAAGTAGCAGGTGGATTATAACCTCCAATCTTTCTGTAGTCACTGAGCTTACCCACTGCGCAACCAGTGCTCCTTGTTATGTGGCTCAAGGCTTTGAATAATCTGACATGGGTTTCACTAGGTCTTCCACCCTTCTGCCATCTGAAACAACATGCTTGATTAGTCACCAGTCCCATAAAGGAATACATGTAAAGCAGAGCTAATCTCAAACTGCACACTGAAGCAGAACTGCTCTAGCCAAACTGGAGACCCATATGTGAGATAAATAAATATTTATTTTCTGAGTCACTGATATTTTAGAGTACCGTATTATTGTAGTAGAAACCCAACTAATTTACTGGACTAATTTATGTTTTTCAAACTTGCTTTTTACTCTTCTCAAGTGTCTCATTGTATCAAAACTAAGTACTTGCTACATACATACGTACTTTATACTTTGTTACATTGATAACTTAGCTGAGATGTTGTGCATTAGTCTAAGGTAACCAAAAAAACACAACAACAACACTGCCGTTGAGTCAATACAGGACTCCATGCTGACATGAAAGTTGAGAATTACTGCTGCAGGCAGATTTATATGAAAACTCACGGTAATTTAGAGTGTTATTTTGAGTCTAGGAGTAGTTCAAGAATAAAAAGCTGTAAATTTAATATAATATTGCTATCTAATATAAAGATAGACCAAAGATTAGAGAGTTTGATATTTTTATGGTAAAGCAAGCATTGATATGTGTGTTTTCCCAGAATTCCCCTCTACCTGCTCTGCAGTCTGAGTACTTTTCCCCTCTCCTTTGTTGAATTCCTTCTGCTTGGTCCATCTTGGTCAAACTGCCCTGTCAGATCCCTTTGGTGACTAATGTAATGAGAATTGGAAGGAAATAGAGATAGGAGAAGTATAAAGGGCATTGTGATTTGGGGCCAAAAGATTTTTCTCCAGTGCATTTAAAGAAAAGGCCTCCTTTGCAATGAGACTTACAGCAGCATGATAAATGGATGGTAGATTTGCAAAATTTCTGAACTGCTATCTTCTTCAGAGATTTTACATTCTGACAAAGAGGAAGTGTTATACACATATATTCACACACATAGAATATTGTAGGAAAATATGTGCTGGATACATAGTATGTGTCGAATAAATATTTGATAAATGCATGCTATAGTATAATTGCACATTATATTTTTGAAATATACAATAAAAGCCGCATAAACTTAAAAGAAGTAATAAGTTGGAATGGCCTTTGCAAAATAGAACATTAATCTGATGAAACCAAAACATTAAAGAGAGATAAGTTATGGGCAGTTGACGAGAAGATGTCAGAAGATTCTAGGCTGCAAATATACATAAATTCATAAAAGAAAAATACACCTCGACTTATGATTTTCTGTTCATGTTATCAGAAGTTCCACAGTGGTGTCACTTTTAAATCTCTCTGGCTATTCTCATTTTCAAGAAAACAAATCCAAAATTATTCAACTTTTCTGACCCCAAATAATGTACTTTTGTCTTAAAACAGAGTTCCTGTAACCAGCAAGAGGCAGATTCCTTTAAACTCAGCTCTTCTGTGGTCTAACTCAAATCAGTTTGCTATGGCAACTTATGCAGCACCTCATTTAATTTGAGTAAATTTTTTTTTTAGTTAATCCTCTGTATCCCCTAAAGAGCAACATGCATCCTTCTCAATATTCCAGGTTCAAAGTATAACTAACAGCAGTATTACATGTTTATTTTTTGTTTTAAGTATGGAAAGTAAAATGCACAACGCTTTCTCCATCAGCATCACTTCATTATATAGATCTTCTATCATAACAACCTCCCTATTTATTTCTATTTGGAGTCACAATTTTTTTTTTTTTGAGGCCTACAAGTAGTCCTGAAAAAAATCTCTGCTCTTTCCACCATTCACAAATTTCCTTTTCTCATTATTTTTCTTTCTTTTTTTTCCCTTATTCTTTTTATTATTATTATTTGGTGGTTGGTGGTCTGTCTGGGAAGGTGAAATAGGAAAAGAACTGTCAAGACCATATTTCAACTAGACTTTTCAACTACCACCTGTGGGATAGTGTGGGAACAGCTCACTATCCCTCATCATATCAGCCCTGTTACTTAATTCAGTGTAGTGAATCAGAGTTGCTAAATTAAGTATCCTGTAATTTGCTCTTCCAGGCAATCCCTTTATGACTCATCCTGTTTTCAAAGTTGTAGTTATAGTTTTCAACAGATTAATGGTGGCCATGCCTTCACCACCTGGGGTACTCTTTGAAACCCTTTATTTCCATTGACTTGTTCAAAACATTTTCTTGTCTACATCTCTTCTGCTTCAGAATAGTAAGTAAGCAAATCTTTGACTAATTTAAGGCTTTTTAAAAGCTATGTTTTTTTAGAATATGTGCAAATATTAACTTAAAAAAAGGAGGAAATTAACTTCTTCCTTCCTTTTATATCTAATACAGAAGCACAAAACACTTCTAATCAGGAAAAGAATGAAATTGAGCTACTGGAATCATTCTACCAAAATTTAAATCTGGTGACAAAGCTAAGAATGAGGCATTGACTTATTATTGCTATTACCATGATTTATATGTTTAACGTTTATTGTTATACAAAAGACGAATACAAAATGGCAATATGCAGAGTAATTATTTATTTATATCTTCATCTAGCCAGAGGCCCTCCGTGTTAAATATCTCTTATTCAAACTTCCAGGAATTTGATAAACATAGATACAGAAAGATATATTCAATATAAATATGATGTTTATAGTCTGAATATTGTGATACAGCTTGCCTTATCTGTGTGCAATATATCTCTTAAACCCACAATGTGGGTTTCAATTCTATCCTAATTTGAAAACTATTTGCACACTAGGTAGTTTCCAGTATATTTAAATATACTGTATAGTCAAAATTACCATACTGGCATAGTACCATTGTAAATCACAATTATCTGTATATTAACCAAGTCAAAGGGAATATGTATGTATGATTTGCTATGAAATCTGTCTTTTGGAATTTATTGAGATAATTATATGTTTATTATCTGTTATTTTATAAAAATAATCCAGGCTCATATTGTTCTTAAAAATGCCGAACAAAATTAAAAATATATTCTGGAAAAAACTTCTCCCCAGTACACCTGTCTGCTAGTTTTACATTCCAACAGAAACAAAATTAATAGTAATTTCAAAATCTTTCTAAAAATGCACATTAATTTATCACATTAAAGTTGTGGATTAATTAAGGTAAAGTTCACGTATTTATAATACTTTGTGTTCTCATTTCTCATTAACATTATTTTTCTCTCCCAGGAGTTTTGTTGTTGTTATTGTTGTTTTGTGACTCTTATAAATAGAAACATTTCTTTCACTGTATCTTAAAATTTATAACTTTTAGTTAAAATAATTTCTATACATTGTAAATTTTTAACTTATAGGCAGGTATCTTACTAAATTTGCTTTTATTTTTCTTGGTTGTTCATGTATGCAGTAATATATTTTTTCCACAAAAAAGATAATTTTGTATTTTCCATTCCATTTGTACTAAAACATTATTGTACACTAATTGCATTGGCTATTATTTAGAAATCAATAGCCAAAACTAATTATTTAAGTAAGTTAATTAAAGCAATGTTATTTAACAATGGTAATAAGTATATTTCTCTTGTTCTTGACTTTATAAATCTGCTTACAATAATATATCAATAATATGCTAGGTTTTTGTTTTGTTTTTGATTAAATGTCTATCCTTTGTTATCTTAATTTTATCAGCCACACAGGTTGAAAATATATGTTCGGAAAATATCATCTTCCTCTGATATAAATATGGTAAAACATTAATATTTTTAATGTACTTGCATTCCTAGAATAATCCTAAGTATTAATGCTCTATTTTTAATGTGCTAATATACCTATTGGATAATATTTTATTATCAATTTTACATTAATATTCATGACAAGATTACTTCATCTTATCCCTTTCTTCCTCCCTCCATCTTCCCTCTCTTCTATCTTTTCTCTCTCTGTCCTTTCTTCTTAGTTGCCTTCTTTCTTGCTTCCTTCCTTCTTCTCCCTCCCTCACTTCTTTCTTTTACAATAGAGTCAGTGAAAAGATCATATCTGCACTCTTACAAGGAAGACCAGTTAATATGACTATTATTCAAATTGATGCACCAACCATTAAGGAGAAGAAGAAGAAATTGACGATTTTACCAACTTCTGCAGTCTGAAATTGATCAAACATGCAATCAAGATGCATTGATAATTACTGGTGATTGGAATGAGAAAGCTGGAAACAAAGAAGTAATGGTAGTTGGAAAATATGGCCTTGGCGATAGAAATAATGCCAGAGATCACATGATAGAATTTTGCAAGACCAATGACTTCTTCGTAGCAAATTCCTTTTTTCAACAACATAAATGGCTACTATACACATGGACCTCGCCAGATGGAACACCCAGGAATCAAATTGACTACATCCGTAGAAAGAAATGATTGAGAAGGTCAATATCATCAGTCAGAACAAGGTCAGAGGCTGACTGTGGAACAGACCATCTATTGCTCATATGCAAGTTGAAGGTGAATTTGAAAAAATTAGAACATGTTCACGAGAGCCAAAAACTGACCTTGAGTATATCCCACTTGAATTTAGAAACCATCTCAAACATAGATTTGAGGCACTGAACACTAATGACTGAAGACCAGCCAAGTTGTGGAATGACATCAAAGACATCATACTTGAAAAAAGCAAAAGGTCATTAAAGGACAAGAAAGAAAGAAAATACCAAGTGGATATGGGAAGAGACTGAAACTTGCTCTTGAATGTAGAGTAGCTAAAGCGAAAGGAGGAAATGATAAAGTGAAAGAGCTGAACAGAATATTTCAAAAAGAGGCTCAAGAAGACAAAGCAAAGTATTATAATGAAATTTTCAAAGACCTGGAAGTAGAAAAGCAGAAAGAACTGAAGATGAAAATTCAAGCCTCCGGTTGCCGTATTAAAGGATTCTATGGACAAAATATTGAATAATGTATAATGCTTCAAAAGAAGATGTACATAATACAGAGTAACTGCACCAAAAAGAATTGGCTGACCTTCAACAATTTCAGGAGGTAGCATATGATCAAGAACCGATGGTACTGAAGGAAGAAGTCCAAACTGCACTGGTGAAAAACAAGGCTCCAGAAATTGATGGAATACCAGTTGAGATGTTTCCACAAAGAGATGCAGTGCTGGAGTCGCCCACTCATCTATGCCAAGAAATTTGTAATACAGCTACCTGGCCAACCAGCTGAAAAAGATCCACATAATTGCCCATTCCAAAGAAAGGTGATCTAACGGAATGTGGAAATTATCAAACAACATCATTAATATGACATGCAAGTAAAATTTTACTAAAGATATTTCAAGACCAGTTGGAGCAATACATTGACAGGAAACTGCCAGAAATTCAGTCTAGATTCAGAAGAGGACATGGAAGGAGAGATATCACTGCTGATATCAGATGGATCTTGGATGAAAGCAAAGAACACCAGAAAGGTGTTTACCTGTGTTTTATTGACTATGCAAAGACATTCAACTGTGTGGGTCATAACAAATTATGGATAACGTTACGAAGACTGTGAATCCCAGAACGCATAATTTTGCTCATGAAGAACCTGTACATAGACCAAGAGGCAGTTGTTTGAACAGAACAAAGGGATACTGCATGGTTTAAAATCAGAAAATGTGTGCTTCAGGGTTGTATCCTTTCACCATGTTTATTCTATCTGTATGCTGAGCAAATAACCTGAGAAGCTGGACTATATGAAAAGGAGCACTGCATCAGGATGAGAGGAAGACTCATTAACAACCTGCGATAAGCAGATGACACGACCGTGCTTGCTGAAAGTGAAGAGGACTTAAGCATTTACGGATGACGATCAAAGACTACAGCCTTCAGTATGGATTACACCTCAACATAAAGAAAACAAAAAGCCTCAGAATTGGGCCAATAAGCAACATCATTAAAAATGTAGAAAATATTGAAGTTGTCAAGATTTTCAATTTACTTTGATCCACAATCAACCCTCATGGAAGCAGCATTCACGATTTCAAATGACATATTGTATTGGGTAAATCTGCAGCAAAAGACCTCTTTAAAGTGTAAAAGATGACTAAAATGTGCCTGAACCAAGCCATGGTATTTTCAGTCATCTCATAGGAATGCTGGACGATGAATAAGGAAGACCAAAGAATTGATGCCTTTGAATTATAGTGTCAGCAAAGAATATTGAATATACCATGAACTGTCAGAAGAACGAACAAATATGTCTTGGAAGAAATACAGCCATATATTCGTTAGAAGCGAGGATGGTGAGACTTCTCATTTCATGTGTACATGTTATTAGGAGGTACCATTCCCTGGAGAAAAACTTCATGCTTGGTAAAGTAGAGGTTCACCAATAAAGAGGAAGACCCTTAAGGAGATGGACTGACACAGTGGCTGCAACAATGAGCTCAAACATAGCAATGATTGTGCAGATGGCGCAGAACCAGGCAGCATTTTGTTCCGCTGTACATAGGGTCAAAATGAGCAGGAAAATACTGGAGGGCACCTAACAAGAATGACAACATGATATTGTGCAAACTTTACCACTCTGTTTCCAAAATTTTCAATCCAGTACATTCCTTAAGTTGCTTTTGAAGGAGGAATTCTCTGAAGCTAGAGGAAAGACATTTGTCTTAGACATCTAGTGCTGCTGCAACAGAAATACCACAAGTGGATGGCGTTAACAAAGAGAAATTTATTTCTTCACGGTAAAGTAGGCTAAAAGTCCAAATTCAGGGCGTCAGCTCCAGGGGAAAGCTTTTTCTGTCGGCCTTCTCATCAATGTTCCCCTGGACTAGGAGCTTCTCTGCACAGGGACCCCAGTCCAAAGGAGGCGCTCTGCTCCCGGCACTGCTTTCTTGATGGTATGAGGTCCCCGACTCTCTGCTTGCTTCACTGTCACCTCTTGAGAGATAAAAAGTGGTGCAGGTCACACCCAGGGAAACTCCCTTTACATTGGATCCGGGATTGGACCTGGGTAAAGTTGGTGCTATGATCCCACCCTAATCCTCTTTAACATAAAATTACAATCACAAAATAGAGGCCAACCACACAATTCTGGGAATCATGGCCCAGTCAAATTGATACACACATTTTTGGGGGGACATAATTCAAACCATGACAGCATTCAATTGGCTATTAACTCTTTTCTTTCTCTGTATTACTCTTAATTTTCTAAAAGCTGAACTTGAACAGATATTGAGCTTCATCAAATAACTCTTTTTATATCAATTAATATTATCAGAAATTTTTTTATTGCATCCTATTAATTTTGTGATTTATTTTGAAGGATTCTCTTATTATAAAGCCATTTGCATTTGTGAATTAAGCTCAAATTTGTTATTATGTACTATTCCTTTTTATATGTTTTTGGATTCTGCTTGTCAATATTTTGTTAAGGACTTTTGCATTAAAGTTTATGAGCAAAATTAGCCTATAATTTTAACTTCTTGTTATATACTTTTCTGGTTTTGGTATCATGGCTTCATTAAATAGAATAGAAAGTTGGGTATACACAAAGAGCTGAACTTTCAACATAGAATTCTGTGAATTATAGATCTTATCTAACACCAAACTTTATTGACCAAACAAATATTATCAAACATCAGCCAGATATTAAATATTATTTTCCTGAAAGTGTCCTAATCATTTGACATAACTCCACAAAGTGTCACATCTCTTCTACTTTAGAATATGCTTTCATTATGGAATAACAACGCAGTTATGTTTTATACAATACATGAGGAAACATTATTCATGAAAGGTAAGTATTTTGAGTTAAGAAGGTTTCCAATTTGTCATTCAGTAATTACATGATTATCCCTCATTCTTCACCACGTCAAGCCACAAAAATAAAAAACATGTATAGGAAAAATAGGATAAAAGCACCACGATGAAATAAATCAAGGAAAACTACGTAAGTGGAGAAATATACCACATTCAGGTACTGGAAGGTCAAGGATTGTTAAATCAGCTATTCTCTCCAATTAAACCTAGAAATTCTAAGCAATTCAAATAATATT
Organism: Trichechus manatus latirostris; assembly: GCF_000243295.1. Classification (NCBI taxonomy): domain Eukaryota; kingdom Metazoa; phylum Chordata; class Mammalia; order Sirenia; family Trichechidae; genus Trichechus; species Trichechus manatus. The sequence continues at coordinate 30,749 of NW_004443975.1, read as the reverse complement.
TTCAGAAAAAGATTTGTAGGTATTGACAAGCATATTCTAAAAATGTTTTGGGAAGGGAAATGACTAGAATAGCCAAACAATTTCAAAATGAAAAACAAAGTTGAAGGCTTTCCATGACGCCACTTCAGGGCTTAGTTGAAAGCTACTGTCATCAGGATGGTGTGGTATTGGTAAAAGGACAGACACACAGATAGCATAATACAAGGCCAGAAATAGGCTCAGGGAAATGTAGTTGACAGGTTTTTACAAAAACACAAAGGCAATTCAATAGTGAATGCATAGTCTTTTTAACAAGTGATGCTAGAAAAAAAATGCATGTTCTTATGGCAAAAAAGGAAAAAAAAAAAAGGAACAATGGCATATACCTTATACAAAAATAATGATAATAAATTAAACTCAAAATGTATTATGGACCGTTTATGAGATGTAAAACTATAAAATTTCTTGGAGAAAGTAGAAAATATGCATGGCTTCGGGTTTGGCAATAAGATTTTAGGTATGACACCAAATGCACATCTATGAATGAAAAATTGCTAAAGTGTACTTCTGAACAGTAATTTTTTTTTCAAAAGAATCTGTTAAAAGAATGAATGAGCATGCCACAAAAAGGGAGAAAATGTTTGCAAATCACATATCTGATAAAATCTTTGTATCCAGAATACATAGAGAACTCTTGCAACTCAACAATAAGACAACAAACCATCCAATAAATACGGGCAAAACTATAAACAGACACTTCAAAAAGAAAGATACGCAGATGACAAATGTATTTGTGAGAAGATTCTCCCCCTCATTGATTATTAGGGAAATGCAAATAAAAACTCCACACCTAATAGACTGCGGGAATAAAGTAACAATACCAAATGTTGGAGAGGATGAGAAACAACAGGATCTCTCATTCATTGTTAGGGAGAAAGCCAAATGTTACATACAGCCACGGTGGAAGGCCGTTGGACAGTTTTTGTTTTGTTTTTTAAGTTAAACATAAACTTACCAAACAACCTAGAAAATGAATTCCTAGGTATTTACCAAGCAAACTAAAAACTTATGTTTACACAAAAATCAGCACGTGAATGTTTATAGAAGCTTATATATCATCCCCAAAACATAGAAACAACCAAAATGTCCTTAATAGGTAGATGGATAAACAAAACTACAGAACAGCCATACAATGGGATAGTACTCAGAAATAAGAAAAGGGATGACCTATTGTCTCAACCAACACTATCTTTGAAACACAAATGCATTTTGTTAAGTAACAGAAGTCAAATTTTAAAAACATCCATTATATGATTCCATTTATATCACATTCTGGAAAAGGCCAAACTGTAGAGATGGAAAACAGATCAGTATTTGCCCAAGTTGGGAGATGGGGGTGGGGCAGGGAAATTTAGAGCACAGCTGCCACACAGAAAGTCATTGATAATGAAACTGCTCTGTAAGATACAGGGGTTGTGGATTTATGACTATGCATTTATCAACCCCATAGAACTCTACACCACAAAGAGTGAATTTTACCGTATGTAAAACAAAACAAAATGCAAAAAAATCCACACAGATATGTCAGGGGATCCCTGTGTACAATACCAAGGTGACAAAGGAATCTAACTGTATTATGAACGTAGGGCATAACCTCACTAAAAGGGGTGGAGAAAAAAGGAACTAAGCAACCTCAGCATTTTGATTAGATGCAACAAAACTAAAGAAAAAAAGTTATTGTCAAGTCGATTCTGACTCATGGTGACCCCATGTGTGTCAGAGTAGAACTGTGGTGCACAGAATTTTCAAAGCTGATTTTTCTGAAGTAGACCATCAGGCCTTTCTTCAGAGGCCCCTCTGGGTGAACTCAAACCAACAACCTTTCAGTTAGTAGTTGAGTGGTTAACCGTTTGCACCACCCAGCTAGCAATACTCAGAATGCTTTACAAAATATAGATTTGTAAGCATACATGGGTTAATATGCATATATTTTCTAGCTCTCTCTGCTGACAGTGCCTAAAATCTATAGTATCTAAGTAGCAACAAGATTTACAGAGTCCAGATTTTCATTTCTAAATACCATTCTTGGGAAAAAGAAACTAGGGCTCCTTGGAGAAATGGCTTATTCTAGGGCTAGGGCAAGAAATATAAGATTGAACTTGCAGTATCTTACAGTGCTAGAAGGTAGAGAAATTCTCAAAAACAGAAAAAGAGGCATTTCAAAGGACACAGAATCCAACCTGAAAGAGCTTCCAATGGCTAAAACTGGAACAATTTGAGTAACAAAATAAAGAATGATAGTATTAAATTGTAACACAAACAGTAAAGTATCTATGAGTCAATAGCAATATTATAGTAAAGATTAAACAAATAAATATACCCAGGAGAAGGGATAACTACTCCTTAGCGATGAAATCCAAATTGTATATATGGTAGCTTTACAGTGGAGAAACCTAGCAAACAACTCTCACTTTAACCAAAGGATCAAAGTTAATAGTACTGGTACAACAATCAGGGTTTCCCAGAGAAATAGAATGAATAGAATATGTGTGTGTGTGTGTGTGTGTGTGTGTAAATAAATAGAATGATTTATTTTAAAGAATAAGCTCATGTGATTGTGGGGGTGGGCAAGTTTAAAACCTGTAAGGCAGATTGTAGGCAGGCTGGAAGCTTGGGCAGGAGTTGATGCTGCAGTCTTCAGGCATAATTTCTTCTTCACTGGGAAACCTCAGTTTTTGCTCTTAAGACCTTAAAAAGATTGAATGAGGCCCAGTCATATTCTCAAGGGTTATCGCCTTTATTTAGAGTCAACTGAATATAGATGTTAACCACATCTACAAAATGCCTTCCCAACAACACCTACATTAGGGTTTGATTTAATAGCTTAGCCAAGTTGATAAATAAAATTGACCACCAGAGCAGACAGGGATAAACAGACAGCATGTGTCTACTGATATGTCACACTGAGAAGAACTTAGCATCTTCTCTGGTTTGTCTGCCAAATGTTCACAACATGAATTTACTCACGAGGAAAGATCAGACAAACCCAAATTGAGAGTCATTTTATAAAATAACTGACTGGTACTGTTCAATAATTTCAATGCAGTGAAATATAAGAACTCAGAGACTGTTCCTGATTGAAGAAGACTTAAGATACATGACAACTATAAGCAAAGCACGATCTTGCATTTTCTCTTTCTATAAAGAGCGCTATTGAGGAAATGGGAGAGGTCAAAATACACTCTGTAAATTAAATAATATATTATAAACACTACTCTCTTGATGCTGATAATTATATCTTGTTTGTATAAGAGAATTCCTTGCTTTTAGGAAATATCCATAGACGTATTTAAGCATTTATGTGTACTATGGTTTCAATTAACTCTGAAGCAATTTAGAAAAATAAATTTTATGTAAGAGAGAGACAGTGAAATTGAGAGAGAGAAACAGCAACAGGAGGTGGCGGGGAGAGAAAGGATGTTTTCTGTAAGGAGATTTTAAAACACAAAATACTTTTTTTTTAGACTCGTCTAATTAAAAAGTTTTTTTTCATTGTGTCTGTTTTGGTAAATTTTTCCCTATAAATTTGTTAATTTAACCTAATTTTTGGGTGTTTGGCAAATACTGCTTCTAATCATTCATTAATTTTAGTTGTAGGTCTAATTATGCAACATCTTTTCATTTCCTGGAGTGTTTATTAATTCATGTCCCATTTTCACTAGATTGTTTTTTCTTTTGGGATCAATACTTTATATTTCACCTTGTGAACTCTTGCATTTGAAAGAGCACACCTGTCTACTCACTTTATCAGCATCTTACACAGAAAAGCCTTTAATAAATTGTGTTTGATAATTATGTCACAAATGAGAACGGCTTTCTCTACTTTATGTGACTGAGGTTATTGATTAAATGTCTTCTTTTCAATATATACTTCTGTGTCTCATCAGCACAATTTCAGAAATATTGATCTTCAAGTCAGAAGTGAATTTATAAAGCTCTTTGACATATTTTATTGGTATAGTAAAATTATTTACAACTCATCATTTTAATGTCATCATTTTTGAACATTCTAATATCTACAAAAATATTAATTGGACATAAAAATAAAATTTTGATTGATTAGAAAATGTATATATATTAAAAAAAAACCGATAGGCTGTTGCAAATTGCTACAGAAGGCATCCTACAGTGGAGTCTGTTTCCATAGTCATCACTCTTCTTGACTCCCTGCACACCCCAGAGCTCAGACATTGTAACTGATAGGACAGACCTCCCTGGGAGTCAGTTCTGGTCTATCTGCTCCCCTTTCACTTCGATGCTGAGGACTGCTGACAAACTGCTGTGTGCTAGAAAACAGATGTCTTGAGTGGAGGTTACCCCCGTAGCCAACATTCAATGGGGATGCTCTGATAGCAACAAGGTAGACCTCCCTGGGAGTTATTCACGATGTAACAGCCCCTCTCCCACCCAGCTGATAAACTGCTGCACTGATACAAACTCCTACAGAAGATTCCCTGCAGTGGAGTCAGGAGGCAGTTTACCTAAGTGAAGACTGCTCCCCCAATCATAATGGGGCCACTAGGGCTCTGAAACCAATAAGACAGGCTCTCAGAGGCTCTTCTGGGGAGAGCCAGCCCCTCCTCCTCCTGATACAGAGTAAAGTTGGCCTGTATGTCCCTGAATGCCAGCTCAGATATAAGCAGCCCCCACAGACATAAACAGGGAAGGAAGCATTGGGCAAAACCAGAGAGCAACACCCAGCCCCAAAGGGGGCTCTCTGGATGTGGATTTACAGAATGAAAACGTGGTTGCAGAAAGAGAGAAGTGAAGGGAGTTATAACCAGAGAGAGAGAGAGAGAGAGAGAGAGAGAGAGAGAGAGAGAGAGAGAAGAGTGCACCTCCTGGTGGACAAATTGATTAGCGCATGATATCTAGCCTGAGTGGCTGCACCTGTTGGTAGACAAATCAATCACAGCAAGTTCTCTCATGTTTGAGAGACACCGAAAGCTGAAAACCAAGATCTGTAACTTTCAAATCCAAATTAAGTAAGAGAGAAGCAATCACAGGCAGGTAGAGGAAGCAGTAAGCAAAAGCCAAAGGCTCTGCCTATCTAAGAGATTTTTTTTGCAGAAAGTGATGAGAGAAATACACAAAATACTGGGGATAACTGAGAAAGTTAACAACCTCAAAAATTCCAGTGCCACAAAGAAAAGAGAAACAATGGTCCATCCCAAAGGACATTACGAAGGAAGTGAAATACCATTTATGGAAGACTGAATAATGAAAAGAATGGGAGAATATAATACAATAATGTTAAACATAATTAAAGTGCTAAGGGAAACGGACAAATATCTAAAAGAAATAAGGAAAAATGCACGAACAAAGTGAGAATCTAAAAAAATAGATGAAAAGAAACCAGACAGAAATACTGCAATTGAAAGGGACCATAACTGAAATGAGAAATACAATGGAATGATTTAATAACAGATTTAAACAGGTAGAAAAAAGAATAAAAAAGTTAGAGGATAAAATAGTTGAAATTACAGAGACTGAAGAGCAACAAGAATGTAGGTTTAAGAAGGCTGAGCATAGTTTAATGAAATTATGGGACAACATCAAGAAACCTAATATATGTATTACGGGAATTCCAGAAGGAGATGAGAAAGCTAAAGGGACAGAAAGAATATTTGAAAAAATAATGACAGATAATTCCCCCAATCTTATGAAGGGCATGAATCTACAAATCCAAAGAACTCCAAGACAAAATAACCCAAAAATATCTACACCAAAACACATCATAGTCAAGCTCTCAAAAAGTAAAAATAAAGAGACAATCCTGAAAGCAGTGAGAGAGAAGCAAAACAGTGACATAGTAAGGATCTCCAATAAGATTAAATGCCTATTTCTTCTCAGAAGCTTTGGAGGCCAGAAGGCAAAAGAACGATATTCAAAGTGCTTGAAAGAAAAAATAAAAAAAAACCTGTCAACCAACAATACGAAACCCAGTGAAACTGTCCTTCAAGAATACGAGTGAAATTAAAACATTCCCAGACAAATAGAAGATGAGTTTATATCCACCAGAATGGCCCTACAAAAACAAAACAAAAGCTAACAGGAGTTCTGCTAATGGAAGGGAAAAGACACTAGACACAAGAAAGACACTAGAAATTAATTCAGAGCAACGAATAAAAAGAAAGATCCCTAGTAAAGTGAATTGTATGGAAAAATATATGCGCTAGTAATAAGGTATTCATGCTTGATAATTCTAGTTGTTTTGTTCCTCATGCTTTTTAATGATAAATGTATAAAAAGCAGGGATACACTTATGTTAAAAGGCACATGAAACATAAAGACAAAATTAGTGATAACAACAACAAAATGGGGAAGGGGGAGAAATGGTATAGCATTTCTTACTTGTTACTGAAGTTAAGTTGGTACCAACTTACCCTGGGATATTATAAATACAAGCTATTACATGTACCATTTTTGGATAACCGCTAGGAAAATATCTAAAAAATCTGCGCAAAAGGAAAGGAGAAGGAAACCAAAATGAATCACTATAATAAGGCAACAGAACACAAAAGCAAGCAGTAGTAAAGCAAAAACACAAAGAAGACTTAAGACACACAAAAATCCAAGAACAAAATGGCAGAAGGAAGTCATTTCTTACCCATAATTACAGGGAATGTAAATGGACTAAATGCTGCAATCAAAAGGAAGAGAGTGGTAGAATGAATAAAGTAAAATAAAAGAACCAACTATATGTTGTTTACAAGAGACACATTTTAGACTCAAAGACATGAATAGGTTGAAACTGAAAGGATGGAAAAAATATTCCATGCAAATAACAACAAAAAGAGAGCTGGAGTGGCAATTATAATACTACCCAATGAAGACTTTAAGACAAAATCTGTTAGAAGAGATCATTATTATTAAACTACCAATGATTCAAGGGAGAATCACAAATTTTTCACTTTCAAATGAAAATGAAAGCATAATGTACCGAAACTTACGGGATGCAGTGAAGATAGTACTCAGAGGGAAGCTTTTATCAATAAATGCCTTCATGAAAAAAAAAAAAAAAGAAAGATCTCAAGTCAACAGTCGTCTAACTATACAACTTGAGGAACAAGAAAGAGCAAACTAAACCCAAGCCTACCAGAAAAAAGGAAACAACAAAGATGAGAGCAGAAATAATGAAATTGAAAACAAAAACAATACAGAGAATCAACAACACCAGAAGTTGGTTATTTGAAAATATCAATAAAATTGACAAACCAGGATGCCAGTTCAAGGGGAAGGCTTTCTTTCTCTGTCGCCTCTGGAGAAAGATCCTTATCTTTTCTAAACTTCTGCTCCTAGGCAATCTTCATGTGGCTTTTCATCTCTCTTCCCCTTATCCCTTCTTCCTTGCTTGCTTGTTTAAAGATTGACTCAGGATATACCCTATGGTCCTGTCTAATCTTTGACTGAAGGGTGAACCTCAGGAGTGACTTTCTTACTGAGCTAAAAGGGTGTCTGGGGGGCCATATTCTCAGGGTTTCTCCAGTCTCTGTCAGACCAGTAAGTCTGATCTTTTCCTTTTTTTGAGTTAGAATTTTGTTCTACATTTTTCTCCAGCTCTGTCTGGGACCTCCACTGTGATCCCTATCAGAACAGTCGGTGGTGGTAGCTAGGCACCATCTAGTTGTGCTGAACTTTGTCTGGTGGAGGCTATGGTAGTTGTGGTCCCTAGTCTTTTGGACTAATCTTTCCCTGTGTCTTTGGTTCTCTTCCTTCTCCCTTGCTCCAGATGGGGTGACACCAGTGGAGTATTTTAGATGGCCACTCACAAGCTTTTAAGACCACAGATGCTACTCACAAAAGTAAAATGTAAAACATTTTCTTTATAAGCTATGTTATGCCAATTGAGCTAGATGTTACCTGAGACCATGGTCCCCATTATTATATCAAATATTTGTTCTGCTCTATTATCTCTATCTCCTCATTCTGATATTCTAATTGTGTTTGTATTACAACTTATGAAATCATCCCACAGAACTTGGACATTGTGTTCTGCTATTTCTTTTCCATTGTTTTTCCTCTTATCATTTCAGTTTGAGAAGTTTGTGTTGGCCTATCTTTAAACTCACTGATTCTGTCCTCAAGGGCTGAATTTGCTGATGAGCTAATTGAAAGCATTCTTCCTTTTTGTTATTGTTTTTTTTTATTTCTAGCTATTCTTTTTCATTTTTTGTAGTTTTCATGTGTCCACTTATATATTACTTATCTGTTCTGTTGTGTTGTCTACCTTTTTTCATTAATATCGTTAACATATTAGCCATAGTTATTTTACATTCCTTGTCTAATTGCAACATTTATGTTATACCTGACTCTGTTTCTGATGTTTCCTTGTCTCTTCAGAATGTGATTTTTCTTGCCTTTGCCTACCTTCTGTTTTTTTTTATTTTGTTGCTGTTGTTGTTGTAAGCTCTACATGTTGTATCAAATAATGAGGTAAAAAGACCATGGGTGTGAGAATTTCTATTAATCTGGCTAACATTTTGCCTGTGTTTAATATTGTTGTACCCATAAGTACGAGAGGCTGCTAATTATTCTAGTACCTTTGTTTTTGTCTCCTCTTTTGGTTTTGTGGCTTCTATTTTACTGCTTTTCAAAGAGAGTCTGTGTCCGGCACCTCTTTCAGCTATAATCCACTATTATTAAACTGGAGGCTTGGTGTGGTGTGGAGGTTGGTATGGTGGTATCATGTGGAGGAGGCGGAGTGGTCTATAACCTCCTGATAAAGTCAATCTTTAATGGGACCATATCTTCACTTGTGCCTTCACAAGTGTTTCTGCCCCTCCTCCTGGAGTATAGCTTTCCCCATTTCCACTCCTTCCCTAGCTTCTGCATTCCCAATCTATTTCCTTGAAGCCAACTCCCTTGCTGACTTTTTGTTGCTTTTTTTTTTTTTTTTTTTCTGTTTCTTTGTTTGTTTTCCCTTTTCCAATCAAGAAGGTTGGAACTGCACCACAATTTCCTTTCTCCAGCAGGGAAAAGTTTCAGAATTTCTCTCTGGTTAATTGCTTATCTCTAGAGAATTGGTCTTTATAAGGAGAAGAATCTAGGAAGTTTTAGGATGGCTATTCTTTTCCCTTCCCATCTAGGGTCAGAGAGCTTTTTCTCAGATCCTCACTGTGAGAACCTACCAGGATTTCTAGAGGGAAAGCTTGCTTAAATATGGAAGCCCCTGTGATTGTAGACTTCAAGAGTTTCTCATGCTTATGCTAGTCCACACTCGACCTTCAGCAATTTGTCAAAATTACCATTTAATTGCATGTGCAGTTTATAGATTCTAGCATTGTCTGCTTCAGATAAGCAAATCTCAGAATTGGTTTCTCCCTGGATGACCTTGTCTCTTTAGATTTTGGGATGGTATTTGGCCTGGTGACCTCAGTTCTTTAATCGATCTAAGACAATTCATTGATTTTCATTTGTTCAGCTTTTTGTTAATGAAAACATAGGAAGGACAACATCTAAGCTCTTTATATATCCGTAATTGATAATCCTGTCTCTGTTTTTTTTTAAATAGTTTTTAAAGCATTTAATAATTCAACATGGAACAATTCAACTCTAGAAGAGTTCAATTGCTCAGCCTTTTTTCCCCCCTATTTATTCTCTCTTCTATTGCCTCATTTTATTTTTGTCTGGCTTATTTAAATCTTGTCACTGGGCTCATGAGCTTCTGTCCTGTATTCTTGCCATCCTTCTCCCAAATTCTTGCCACACAGATCTTTCTCAAGTATAGATTTGTGGAAGTCATTCATATTAAAGCATTCCTGATAAGTAAAAATCTTTGGCAGTTATCCAAGGCCCCCCATGATGTGGTCTCTGTGGCCTTCTCTAGTCATCTTTCTCTCCACACAAGATAAAGAGCTTTTTACCCTAGTCTTCAGTCATGCTCAACTCTTTCCATTTCCTCAAGAAAGCCTAGTTTTTTTCACACTGCATTTGTTTCCTTTTTCTATTTATTTGTTTTTCTGTTTATTGTACACTGGTAGCTCTGGAAGGCTTTTTCCTAGTTACCTCAAATGTGAATACTCAGCTCTTGTCCTCTATGAAGGCTTTAATAACAACTATTCCATTCTTTCTAGAAAGAAGAGACTACTTTAGTCTTCATATTAACATAGTACCTTCTGGATACTTTCATCCTAGTAATGTTAACACTTTAACCTCTTTAATTTCATATTTACCTCATCTTTTAAACCTGTCAGCTAATTGAAGGCTGAGCTTCTCAAATTATCCTTATAACACTTTGATTTTTACGTATCAGTCAGTGATATTTGCTCAATAAATGTTTTTGAATTGGTAAATTAAGGAACGTATTATTATTTTAAATGTGTTCTTTAACTTAGATTTTAAATTATTCAGTCATGCCTTTCTGAGCTTCATTGTATTAATGAATTTTCACTTTACCTGATATATATACTGAAATTAATAAATATACTGATTAAAAATCACTAATTAGAAAAATTGTGTATGTAATCCATGTATATATATTCAAATATGCCTTTCCTCCATGATTTGCATTCTAATGTTAAAAAAAAAATGAGCTTTATAAATGGCTGTTGACAATCCTTGCAAAATCTGGAAGAAAGGGGTGCTAGGAAACAAGTTGACAGATGTCCAGAATTTCAAAATTAAGATGATTTTTAAAAATGAAAATTAGTATTTAAATTGATAAGAAATATAATACAACTGACATTGTAATAACTGAGGAGAGTAAATTAATATTACACAGAAAAATTCAGAGAACACAGAAACATGAAAGATTGACAGTGCAGTTTAAAGACAGAAAATTCTAGAATGTATGGGATTTCCTAATATCTGTAAGCACATATCGAGCCCTGGTTGCACACTGGTTATGAGCTTGACTGCTAACCAAAAGGTCTGCAGTTAGAATTCACCAGCCACTCCTTGGAAACCTTGTGGGGCAGTTCTACTCTGTCCTATAGGGTCACTTTGCTTCAGAATTGACTTGCTGGCAATGGATTTGAAAAAAAATTAGCTAGTGAAAATCTTATGAATAACAGTAAATTTCATAAGCACCTCTTCTCCAATTCACATTTAAGAACTCATGAAGAGTTCCCTCTAACCCGCTAACAGAGGGAGAAAAATATTAGACTCTAGTTTACAAGTGGGTCAATAGTGTATGTTGCATCACCTGAATGTGGATTGGTACAACATTAAAGTCCTGTTAAGGGGTGCCCTGAAGGTACAGTGGAAAAGATAAATCCACCATCTATAGAACTTTGTGCAGTACAATTAGTTTTTCAACTTTCCTGCAAAGGGAGATGGTTCAACTTACAGGTATATACCAATTCATGGGCAGTATTCAAAGCTTTGTCTGGTTGGTCATGGTCATGGAAAAGACAAGATAAGAAGGTTAGTGATAAAGAATTGGGGGAAGAGGTTTATGGATGTACCTCTAGGAGTAGCACTGATTATAAGCGTATTTTAATCTCAGACAATGGGAATATTTTATGTCCACATCCACCTGGACGTAACATACATCTATTTCACCTGAATTGTATTGGCCAGACCTCATCCTATGGCAGCACCTCATTTCAAGGGAATAATCAGGTGAGCAATATGACTTGTTGTCGATGTTAACTTTTTCCCAAGTCACCATAGTAGTTAATTAATGGGTTTATGGATAGCTTCATCATGGTAGCTAAGTTAGAGATTATATATGTAATCAACAGCATAGGTTTTCCCCTCTCCAAGGTTGGTCTCACGCTTGCCATTGCTGAGTGCTCAACCGGCCAATAGCAACTGTCAATGCTGAGCCTCCAATGTGACAGTATTCCTGGAGGGTTGAAGTTAACCTCCTGGTAAGAGAATAATTATTGTTGTTGTTAGTTGCCAGGAAGTCCATTTCCACTCATATGACTCAAAGTAGAACTGTGCTCCATAGGGTTTTTAAAGCTGTGACTTTTCAGAAGTAGATCGCCAGGCCTGTCTTCCAAGACATTTCTGGGTATGTTCAAACTACCAATCTTTCAGCTAGTAATGGGGTGCTTAAACATTTCCACCACCCCAAATCTCTATGAAGATGAAGAGCAGGTAGAGTAGGAACACAGGAATCATAGTCAAGGAATAAAGTATTAGAGCTAAGTGCTCAGAGGCTAAGAATTGTGAGTGATAATAAGAATGAGAGTGGCCACTGGTTTGTATGAAGTGGATGAAAATTAAGATGGAAGTTAAAGGAACTGAGATACTAAAGCAGTTATTGTTGTTACAACTTAGTGAACACTCATACAACTGAAGGTAACTTTAATGTTTAGTTTTCTGAGACCGAGCTCCAGAAATTCTGTATTTCAACCAACAAAACAGATGATTCTGAGAAAAAGTTACTATTGACAAGACATTAAAAAACAGTAGGTTATGGTGTTAGATGGATCCAATGCATATTGAAGTCACCCAGGATGATAGTCTATCTAGGACAAATAGGAAAGCTGACTTCTGGGATCGGAGACTGTGTCTTTCACCCTTTGACTGTGGTATCTGAAAAAATGTCGAATACCTTACATACTGCTTGAAATAATAGGTGAAAGGCTTCCATTTTTAGCATTTTAAATTTCTACACTAGCTAAAGCAAGTGTGTATCATGCTCAGGTATGAGTTCCACATTTTACCAGTGGCTAGAAGGTTATAAGAAGTGACAGACATGTTGAGAAATCTATAAGACATGGCATATAAACTAAACTAGAATTAAGTAATTCTATTTAACTTAGAATAGTCAGGAGAGGGTAAGATGATTGTTTTTATATCTGAAGAAATATAAAGTGGAAGTGAGTATCTTTTTATTCTGTGTAACTCTAGAAGACAGAACCAACATCAATGAGTAGGAATTATAGGTACTTAAACTTTGGCTCAATAACTAGACTTTTCTAATAGAGCTGTCTGAACATGGAATGGACCGTCAGGTTGAACACTGATTTTTCTGTCTCTGGGTGTGTTTAGGCAGAAATTGAATTACTATTTAATCTGAGATGATATAGAGGAATTTCCACACCAAATTGAGACTGAATTAGATGACCTCTAGGCTTCAGTTGATATCCCTTCATAAAATAAAGCCTCAAATATTTGAAGACTTTTTAAAAATAAAAAAAAACCACGCTTTTGGAAAATTCATAATACACTAAAATCTCAAAATTGTCCTTGTACTGTACAATGTGAGTCAGAATCCATTTGGCTGCAACAGGTTTGTTTGTTTTTAATTTACTCACAATACATGAATAAGAAGATGGCAAAATATGGTTAAACATTATAACTCCTTAGAAAAAAAGATAAAATGTGACTGAAATAGGAATTCATTTTAAAAATATTTAGAAAAAACAGAAATAAAATTCACAAAGAAATTGAATAAGACTACTGATGGCAGGTGCATTAGGTAATAGTGCCAGGAGTCAGGCTATAGTAAGCTTCTAATCCTGTTCTCTATAAGAGTTTTCTCTGCTGTGTTCTCAAGTAATCCCTGTTAACAATCAGACTGACAGGAATGAGTACCATGGTTCTAAATAATAATCTGTCACCCTCTCTTTCCAGGGCTCTACTTATGTCAGCATAGTGTACAGAAATGCCTCCCCTAGGTCCCTGCCCAGCCAACCTGTGTTGGTCTTCTCCAGATTTCAATCATGTATTGGCTTTTTGCCCTTAGTGATTTGGCATCAAGGGAACTCCCTATGCAACACTAGAGAGTTAATCTAACCCTGAGCAGAATTTATCATGTTGTTTTGTTGTTGGCTTATTCCTTCCTGGAAAGAACTGTTACTGATAACTCTAGTCACAACCATCAACAAATTATACAGAACTAAAAATGCATGTGAAGTCACATTAGCCATCTTCAGCCACACATAACCAAGTTTAGTGGACTCAAAAAAAGACGGCACAATCGACACGCACATGTGTTCATAGTTACATTGTAGAACAAAAATATGCTGTCCTTGGTGACGCAGTGGTTAAGAGCTCGGCTGCCAACCAACAGGTCAGCAGTTCCAATCTACCAGCCGATCCTTGGAAACCCTATGAGGCAGTTCTACTCTGTCCTATAGGGTCACTATGAGTTGGAACCGACTCCACGGCAACTTTTTTTTTTTTTTTTTGATATCACAGATTATTAATACCAAACATTTATTCCACACATAGTTTTCTTTCTTATTTAGATAAAATCTTGTGCTGGAAAAACTCCATCCTATGAGTCTTGTTTAAATTGAAAAAAAAAAAAAAAGGATATCTCAAAAATCCTTCTCTAAGATAAAAGTGATATTTCAGAAATTAAAATGTTAAGCATGCTTATTTTATTTAGTTTTTCTTCCCCCAGAAAAAAGGGGGGCTAGAGGTAGTGAGGCATATGTTGACATATGAACTCTACTAAATTACTTAGTTTGGAAGTTCTTGTTTTCTGTCAAGAGCTAACAACAGTCCCGACATTTAGTCTCCTTTCCTAAGAGTAGGGAGCCCTAGTGGCACAGTGGTTAAGAGCTCGGCTGCTAACCGAAAGATTGGGAGTTCAAATCCACCAGCTGCTCCTTGAAAACCCACTGGGGCAGTTCTACTCTGTCCTATTGGGTCACCATTATGGGTTGGAATCGAGTTGTTTCTTTTGGTTCTTAAGACTACAAAATTCATTTGATCAGTATGATACAAAGGAGATTTAAGATATGGTGACTGCATAAGGGCTCTCTATTAAAAGAAAATAATAAACTAGTATGAAAAGTATAGAAACGTGAGCAGAATAGATTCAAAATGAATAATAATTTTAGAGTAGGAATTAGGTGTCATTCTCATTTTCTGTCCCCCAGGACTGTATACAGTTCTGAAATGAATTATTTTAATAAAGAAATACATTAATTAATTATTGTTTTATTTTAACATTTTAATGAATACTGAATATTGAAGAAACAATACTAGAAATACTAGAAAAAACTAATGAACACTGATAATATTATGTTTAATAGAAAATGGGTTCCCACTAACTTAAATAGTTGAATAATAATGCACTGCTATCAACTTAATTTTATGAATAATAATTTTATGAATATTGCTATGAGGAATTATAAAAAAAGTCATATGCAAACATTTCTTACGTAATAAAATAGACTGTTTCATTGTTTAAAATAAATTTAAATATTATGTAATTAAAGTACTGAGTATGCTACATATTTCACAAAACTCTAAATATACAGTAATTCTTAAGATTTAGAGGCTTTTAAAAAATAATATCTCGATTATTTTAAACTGCATTGCTTTCATTACAAGATATTTACGTTTAAGTAAATAAAATATTACCAGTTCATCCATGATGTTAGATACTACTAAATTTTTATTTAAACATAAAATCAGAAATCAGAAAGGTTTAATTAATACTGGAAGAGTTAAATATAGCTTCAAAAGGATATGTAACCAATATTTAAATAGCATAAAAATTTTGATTAAAACATATTAACATTTTTCCTACAGGATTCGAAGAGCCAAATTCAGTATAACTAAAAATTACTTCAAAAAAAATCCAAGAGGTTCTGGCAAGATGGCTCTCTAGGCAGAAGCATCACACCGTCCCTCCACAGCAAAGATCTGAAAAACTAAGTCAAACAGAGACACACGTCAATCTTGAAACCCGACACATCAAATGAAGAGATAAAGAACTCAGCCAAGCACCAAATGGAATAAGAAACTGACTGAGAACAGAGAGTGAGGAGAGATACGTGCAGAGGTCCCCTATCAGCTATCTTGGACTCCTATCGGAGATCAGCCAACAGGGGCTATCAGAAAGCAGCTTCACGGAGCTTCCAACAGGAGACAGAACAATTGGTAACCAGTGATACACGCTTTCCCACCCCCCACCCTTCTTCACCCCCACTCGGCCTCCTTTGCCTCCTGCAGCCACAGTCTCTTGGGCAGGAAGCACCGGCTTCACCCTGGTGTTGCTTGGATTCCACCGGCCCCTACTTGCCGGATCCCTGAGTGCCATTTGTTTGCTGTTGGTGTTGCTTTTTTCTGCTTCTTTATATTTCTTCCTTACCTCTCACTGCCCCCACCCCTTCTCTCAGATGCCTGGCTCTGTGTGCCGTGTGCCATCTTTGCTTCTTCCTGAAAGGCTGCGAAACGCTGCTTGACTGTGAAACTGCTTCCCGGCCCGTGCCGCCACGCTGGTGGAACCCCCCAGGGCTTTTTTTGTTTTTGTTTATTCTGATTTTTTTCTGTTTTGATTTGTTTATTTGTTTGTTTTCTTTTTCTTTTCTCCACTTGGGAGCCCCTTCTGGCCGGCAGTACTGTGTGGCTTGGAAGCCACTCCATTACTCTGCTCAGAGGCACAGTACATCCCTGGAGGCATTTCTTTTCTCTTGCTTTTTTTTCGTTTTACTTTTTTGTTTTTGTTTTTTTGTTTCTTTGTTTTGTTTTCTTCTCTCTCCTTTTCTCTTTCTTCATTTACAGTTTTTCGTCTCTCTGTGCTTTCCTTCTCTTCCTGTCTCCTGAATACATGGAGCTGTGTGACACTTCTACCCTCCTAACCAGGCTGTATTTCAGCCACACCGGTGTGATCCTTGGGGGCTTTTCTTTTTTACCTCTAATTTTTATTGATTCATTTTTTTTCTTTTATCCTTTTTCTTTTCTTCTTTTTTTCCTTTTTGCTTTTCTCCATTTCTCAGTCTCTCATCTCTCCACTCCAATAGCAAGCTCCCTTAGCACTCTTTTTTGTTTGTTTGTGTGTATGTTTTTGGCTCCTGTTCCTCTCTCCTCTTTCCCATACCCATCTTAGCTCCACACATCACAGTCTCCCCCTCCTTTTTGCTTACCTGCACCATGCACTGAACATCACAACCTCAAGCAGCACACGCATGGCCTACCGGAACCTGCCCTGCTCTGATTCCCAGCCCACCCTGTTGACCCTAGTACGTGCCACAAACAACCCATCCCAGTGACTCCCCTTCAGTTGGACCTGCCCTGCTGTACCATACTTGAATGACTGACCCTGCCCATTGGAGAAGGAGGTGAAAAGTATCTTGCCCACAGACAAGCAAACAACGAAGAATGCATAGCCCTCCTGCTCACACTAACCAAATAAAACAAAAAAGCAGGATGAAACAAACAAATCTACAATTAATAAATGAGGAAAATAACTACTGAATGCCCTGAAGACAGCAGACATATCAAAACATATACAAAAGCAAGCTTGTGTGTTGCTGTGATGCTACAAGTTATGCCACCAGTGTTTCTAATACCAGCAGGGTCACTCATGATGGCCAGGTTTCAGTGGATATTCCAAACTAAAACAAACTAGGAAGAAAGGCCTGGCAGTCTACTTCTGAAAAATAGCCAATGAAAACACTATGGATAACAACAGAAAATTATCCTTTATAGTACTGGAAGATGAGCCCTCTAGGTTGGAAGTCACTTAAATGAGTCAAGCATCCTAACAATTGTGAAGATGGCACAGAACCAGACAACTTTTCATTCTGTTGTGCATGGGATCGCCATGAGTCAGAGCTGACTCGACAGTAACTAACAACAACATATTTGAAATATTGCATTAAATACTTTCACATACATTATTTCATTTACTTCTTGTTATATTAACTCAGTGATAGCTATTACAAATGAGAAAACAGAAATGATAAGAGTTGAATAACACTAAATTTTTTTTAAAAAATTAATAATGGTAGAATCAAGACCATTTGAGAACCATTTAACTTTAAAACACTGGAGACAATGAGCAAAAGAAGCATAAGAAAGTTTATAAAATGGCTAACCACATTATTTACACTCCAATTCACACCATAAATTGTAGATGACTCTACAGTTTGAGTGATCTGATTTATTTAATACCAAACATGTGAATTGAAAGTGTGAAGTGTTAAGACTTAGCATTTTAATTACTATTACCCTGTAATAAATCGTTCCAACATTTAGTGGCTTAAAACAACCGTTTATTACCACTCTTGGTTTCTATGGGTCAATAACATGGGTGTGGCTCAGCCAGGCCATTCAGGCTTGTGGATCTCTCATTATATTGCAGTGAGATAATGGTTGGAGTTGAGGTCATTTCAAAGGTTTTTCACTCCCATGTACATTGCACGGGCTAGGAAGACTCAAAAACACCTGAGATTCTTCAGACCTCTCTACCCCTATGTGGTCTCCTCATATGGTCTTACAAATCTGTCAACCCCAGCATAACTGGACTTCTTACATGGTGACTAGTGGCTCCAAAAGCCATGTGAACCAAGAGAGAGGGAGCCTGGAGTAAACCTATTGTCATGTTAAGTGTTGTTAGGTGCTGTTGAGTAGATTTCAACTCGTTGAGACCCCATGTGACAGAGCAGAACTTTCCCTTAGGGTTTTCTAGGCTGTAATGTTTATAGGAGAAGATAACCAGGTCTTTCTCCTGGGAAGCTGCTGGGAGGGTTGAAACCACTGACCTTTCGGTCATCACCCAAGGGCTTAACCATCGCACTCCCAGGGCTCCTGTCCTTTACAATAGGTTTTGTAAATGACAAATTGTCAAGCATAGATGTAGAAGCCACTCAGTGTCACTTGCTCTGCATTCTATTGGTCAGTCCAGGCTTATGAGGGAAACATAGACTCTACCTCTTGATGGAGAAATAGGGGTTGGGACACATTGGTACAACCATCTTTGAAGATTGCCTTCTGCAATATCTAGACTGTCAAAGATTATTTTTAAATAATGAATGAATTTTAAATTTTTTTTTCTAAAACTCTCGGCTTGCTGTGTGGAATATGATTTTTCCACACAAATCAAGTAAGAATTGACTTGCCAATTGAGGATATATCATTCTGAAATAGAACTAAAAACCCAAGTTGTGAATTTTAAATTTTAGAGCTTGTGTCAAGGTGAAGTGACAGCAAGAGATATGTGGCGACAGAATTCATTGGCGCTCCTGGGAGACTGTAATTTACCAAAACCTTTAAATCCCTAAGATGATTTATTTGTACTGTTCCACTGATTTTTCCCTAATGTCTAAAAAAATAGTACCTCTTGTAGACAAGTAAAAGGAACACTAGCCAGAGCTAATAAACCTTAAATAAATGTCTCTACATAGGTATTAACTGTAGATTTATGTTCTGTCCCATGGCCATTAGCACAGCTATATCATACTATTTATGGAGCAACTTTCAGTTAGAAATGTCTATTCTCAGCAGCCAGTGGAATAGAAAGACTTGGTTCTACTTAGTGTAGTGTGTGTGCATGCATACAGCTTGAATTGCAGAATTTTATTCTTTATTTTCCTTATACCAATCAAGATAATGAGAAATAGTCATTGCTTAAATGAGAATGAAGTTTTCAGGAACTAGGGTCTATAATATTTTTCTTCAAATAGTTAAATCTCTTCTTGCTTATGCTTCTTTCTCTTTCTATCTATCTGCACATAGTCTTACTTTTCTCTTCAATGTTACCCATTAGACTTGCTATTCCCTCCTTAATTCATTTCATTTTCTATTTCTGTAAACCATTTGTGATACTCTCTGCCCTCAATCCTTACTCTCTTTTTAATTTTTGTATGCTGATGATGCATTTTCTGTGAAAATCAGCTGTCATAGAATTTAAGTTAATATTAGAATAAAAGCATAAAGCTGGTTTTATAGTAGATATTTGTTATATATTATTTCATTAATTAAAAGTATTCTAAGAGGTAAGTATTTTCCGAATGGTAAAGATGAAGAATCTACTGCATAAGTAGGTGAAATAAAGTTCATCTAGCTAGAAAGAGGAGTGTATGAATTGAAATCCATTATGTCTGTTAGGAGCCCTGATGGCAGAGTAGTTAAGCACTTGGCTGTTAACCAAAAGGTAGGCAGTTCAAATCCACCAGCTGCTCCTTGGAAATCTGTGGAGCAGTTCAATTCTGCCCTATAGGGTCCCTATGAGACGGAATCGACTTGATGGCAACAAGTTTGGTTTGGTTACTGTCTGCTAACAAAACTGATGCTGTTTTGAACAGGAATTGTCAGAGATTATTCCAAACAAGTTTGTGTTTAGTCTTTTATTTTCAGATACTGTACTTTTAGTTCTAGAATTTCCATTTAATTCTTTTTCATAGATTCCAATTCTCCAGTTAAATTTAACATCTTTATGTTTATTTTCTCATTTTCCTTTATTTTCTTAATCATGTTGTTGTACGCCATTGAGTAGAACCTGACTTGTAGTGACGCTATGATCCATAGGACAGAGTTGAAGTGCCTAATAGGGTTTCCTAGGCTGTAATCTTTATGAGAGCAGGTTGCCAGGTCTTTTCTCCCTTGGAGTAGCTGGTGGGTTTGAACTGCTGACCTTTTGTGATAGCAGCCAAGCACTTAACCATTGTGCCGCCAGTGCTCCTTATTTTCTTAATCATAGTTAATTAAAACTGTTGTCTTCTCACTCCATCTGAAAATTTGTTTCTGTTTATAAGCCACTCATTCTGGTCCTGCTCTTGGGTTACCTACTAATTTTTTTTATTATAGATTGGATATTGTGTAGTAAATATATATATATATATATATATTTTATTCCACAACTGTGTGCTTTACATTGCTCTGCTAGGGAAGTGGAAAATTCACTAATCATCTTATTCCAGCCAGAGAGTTAATCAAGTCAAGGCTGAATTGAAGTTTTAGTAAGGCTTATGCTATCTCTAATAGATGCCTGTTCTTAGGATGCATCATTTGAGGAGCCTCAACTAGCAACTTGTTACCCATCTGGCCTCTACCTATATGATTCCTGAACTCAGCGCTAGGTTTTAACAGAGTTCTAGTAAGCTTTTTAAGATTTATTCCCCATTAGCTTTTAAAGAGAGGAAGTTTGCTAATTTTATCAAAAAAGCAATTAGTCGCATTCTATTACCACTTGCCCCAGAAGAGTAACATTAATTATTCTATATTCCTCTTTACATAGGAAAATAGACTGTTTTTATACACATCTGAATGCATGTAATGGACTTCATAGAATTAGAAGATGGAAAATGCCCAGTCCTTGTTTAGGGATTTGAGTAATAGTCTTGGACTGTATTTAAGTTATCAACCCTCCCTTTGAAAGGTTGCTGCCAGAAAGCGTGCATTAGAGATCATACCCTAACTTTTTCTGCATATTGTCAATGATGGAAGGAATATTAATAATAAAATACGAAGGCCATTTTTACGACATTTTTATGTCCAGATTGTGCATGGAAGTGGTTGTAGAATATTGATATTAAGAGCAACCTCAAATGTGTGTCCTGAAAAAGTGATTCTATAAAATTACATCTGTCAGATTAAATATATTGTTCAACAAATCAAAAAAAATTCCTTATAAAACATGCAATAGCAAATTAATTTTGCCAATATTTTCTACAGTTTTAATAGAACTATCTATTTATGCTTATGACATAATATTATACAAAGTAAGTAAAACAGACATGACTATATATTTGATGTACAAGCTTGAGAAAGAACATTCCCCTTCTTTCTATATAATTCATTTCTCTGACTTGATAAATTGATAATATTTATCTTTTCATATTATTTTGTCATTGCAAAATATACAAGACATTTTCTTCATTTGAGATCTCAAATATGTTTGCAGTATATTTTGATTTGCAGATAGGTATTCATAGTTAGCATTTGGATAGTCATGTCCCATTCATCTGTGCTTTACAAAGTACATCATCTGCTTCAAGTACTTTACCAAGCATATTTCTTTTCGTCGTAGGGAAACGACAAAATTGAGTAGAAGTCGATGAGTCAGGAGCGTAACCTGAAACTTTTTTTTTTTTTAATTGTACTTTAGATGAAGGTTTACAAAACAAATAGTTT
>NW_004443975.1:3557-4416 GCF_000243295.1 Trichechus manatus latirostris | reverse complement strand
TCTCCTAGTCTTCGGTTATTATTTCCTGACTTGTGACCAATGCCAAGAGTGAAGCTACATCCCAAAAAAGAACTTCAAATCCTGACTCTACATATTTCCAGCCAATAAAGAACTTCTAAATGCCATCCTTCATAAAAATTCTAAAAATTGAGTCATGCAAAGAAACTTTGGAGTTTTCTGTCTGGCATCCAATTAATTGAAACCTGCAGGGATTAACTTTGAAAATGAAATATCTAATATCAGCAGAACAGAAATCAAAGGAGGCCAAAGCAACTTTACTAGCCTGGAGCCACTTCTCAGGCTTATTTTCTGGCACCCATTTTGCATTATAAAGTTTCCTTTCAGTCTAAAAGTAAAAATAAAAATAAATAAACTCTCCCAAAAGGAATTGTGGTTTTTTACTCTTTTTCTCCCTGACTGAGAATGTGAGTTATCCCTCACAGCCTAAAGCAGAGTAGGAATAAATCAGTCACTAGAGCATAAACTTAATCTCTTGGCATCCACACCGGGGCTAAGGGAATGCAGTTCTTCCTTGCATAGAACTTTCTTCAAATGAGTAATGGTCCAAAGCAGTTCATACAGAATGAATATAAACTTTCAACCCTGTTAGCATATGAAACTTTTTCCCACCACTCATACAAACCATGAATCACAGTTGATTTTTTCAGAATTGTTCATATGACGTATTGTCTGGTTTTCTTGTCATATGGACATTTTTCCACAAGACATGCATAACAGCCCTTATAGACAGTAGCACTTACAATGAATACGAAATTATGATTATGATATGAACTGCATAAAGTTGGAGGACCAATCTTCTTCATTATCCCGGATACTGTATTTATATTAATACTATTTT
>NW_004443975.1:0-1547 GCF_000243295.1 Trichechus manatus latirostris | reverse complement strand
CAATTTTATTCACTTTCTCACTGTAGACTTTCTCAGGCAGGAATCTGACACCAGTCCTGGTTCTCTCCATCCCTAGAAATTCTCTTTTAGGAAAAATATGGAAATATAAAATATGACAATGAAAATCAGTTAAGCTTTCTTTTTTTAAAATATTTGATTTTCAGTAGCTAAATTATGAGTTGAGGTAACTTGCTATGGAATTATAACCAATTATCTCAAGAACTTGTTTTCTCTGAGATTTCCCTTGATATATCTACTTTAGCACATGAAGGTAAGGATGAGAACCATATTCTGGTCAATCAGAATTTTATGTTATAGCACATGTGTAAGCATAATTTATTGCAAAGGGATATATCACAAAGTGATTCATCACAGAGCAAATACCAATATAACCCCTGCCCCATCAATAAGATATTGTTGTCACTCCACAAGATTCCATTATGAACTTTCCCAATAGATAACCCCACAGTTACCTCTAAATATAATCACTATTTTCTTGCTTGCTTTTAAATTTTACAACTTATGCTTGCATTCCTAAACCCTATAGTTTAGTTTTACAAGTAATATTTACATTTATATCATTGGAATCATGTAGTAGATATTCTTGTGGTCAGGCTCCATTTGCTCAAAATATATTTGTAAATTTCAACCATATTTTGTGTATTGCCTTAGTTCACTGATTTATATTGCTGTAAAGCAGGCAAGAAAGCAAATGACATATTGCATTGGGCAAATCTGCTGCAAAAGTCCTATCAAAGTGTTAAAAATCAAAGATGTCACTTTGAGGATTAAGATGTGCCTGACCCAAGCCATGGTAGTTTTAATTATCTCATACGCATGCAAAAGCTGGACAAGGAATAAGGAAGACCGAAGAAAAATTGATGCATTTGAATTATGGTGTTGGCAAAGAATATTGAATATACCATGCACTGCCAGAAGAACAAACAAATCTGTCTTGGAAGAAGTACAGCCAGAAAACTCCTTAGAAGTCAGGAAGGACCAGTCCTGGAGAAGGACAACATGCTTGGTAAAGTAGAGCGTCAGTGAAAAAGGAAGACCTTCAGTGAGATGGATTGACACAGTGCCTGCAACAACAGTCTCAAACATAGCAAAGATTGTGAGGATGGTGCAGGACCATGTGGTGTTTTGTTTTGTTATACATAGGGCTGCTATGGGTCAGAACTGACTTGAGGACATCTAACAACAACAAAAAAATCTCACAGTATGCAATGCCAAAAATTACTTAGCTATTCTACTCTTGGTGGATACATAAATGTCAAAGAAATGTACAGAGTTTTATTGTGTGTGTGTGTGTTCATGCTTTGAATTTACGTCAATGGCATCGTTCTATACAATGGCATTGTTTCTTAGATTTTTTTATGCAACACTGTATTTTGTCTGTATATCTACAGTTTACTTACTTAGTTCATTGTTTCTAACTACTATCCAGTTCTCATCTTCCTCATGTGACGGATAACTAGTTGATTTCCTAGTGATGATTCTCTAGCTATGAACCACAAGATATTCTCTCTTTCTTGCCACAAATA
>NW_004443974.1:20209771-20210872 GCF_000243295.1 Trichechus manatus latirostris | reverse complement strand
CTTTATTGTTTTAGGTTTTATATTTAGGTCTTTGATCCATTTTGAGTTAGTTTTTGTGCGTGGTGTGAGGTATGGGTCTTGTTTCATTTTTTTACAGCTAGATATCCAGCTATGCCAGCACCATTTGTTAAAGAGACTGCCATTTCCCCATTTAACGGACTTTGGGCCTTTGTCAAACAACAGCTGCTCATAGGTGGATAAATTTACATCTGGATTCTCAATTCTGTTCCATTGGTCTATGTTGTTGTACCAGTACCAGGCTGTTTTGACTACAATGGAAGTATAATAGGTTCTAAAATTGGGTAGTGTGAGGCCTCCCACTTTGTTCTTCTTCTCAAGTAATGCTTTACTTATCCGGGGCCTCTTCCCTTTCCATATGAAGTTGCTGATTTATTTCTCCATCTGATTAAAAAATGCTGTTGGAATTTGGATCGGGATTGCATTGTATCTGTAGATCGCTTTTGGTATAACTGACATTTTCACAATGTTGAGTCTTTCCATCCACTAGCAAGGTATGTTTTTCCACTTACGCCAGTCTCTTTTGGTTTCTTGCAGTAGTGCCTTGTAGTTTTCTTCGTACAGGTATTTTACATCTCTGGTTAGATTTATTCCTAAGTATTGTATCTTCTTGGGGGCTGTTGTAAATGGTATTGGTTTGGTGATTTCCTCTTCGAAGTTCTCTTTGTTGGTATAGGGGAATCCAACTGATTTTTGTATGTTTATCTTGTATCCTGATAGTTTGCTGAAATCTTCTATTAGTTCCAGTAGTTTTCTTATGGATTCTTTGGGGTTTTCCGTGTATAAAATAATATCATCTGCAAATAGAGATAATTTTACTTCTTCCTTACCAATTTGGATGCCCTTTATTTCTTTTTCTAGCCTAATTGCTCTAGCTAGGACCTTAGCACAATGTTGAATAAGAGTGGTGATAAAGGGCATCCTTGTCTGGTTCCCATTCTCAAGTGGGTTGCTTTCAGACTCTCTCCATTTAAGATGATGTTGACCGTTGGCTTTGTATTAATGTGCTTAGTTATGTTGAGGAATTTCCCTTCTATTCTTATTTTGCTGAGAGTTTTTATCAAGAATGGGTGTTGGACTTTG
>NW_004443974.1:20206746-20208865 GCF_000243295.1 Trichechus manatus latirostris | reverse complement strand
ATAGTCTGAATAATTATGACTTTTTTCTCTCTGGTTCAAAAAGAACACTCGTTAAACAACTTTAGGAAAATGTAGAAAGAAGAAAAAAATCACTCATGTCCTCACAACCCAAATATCAGCACAGTGAGAATTTAGTAAATACATAGTTTGAAGTATAGTCCCTATTGACTATGCTGTTGCCTGTCAGGTCCTTAGCCCAGCCCACTCTTGCTCACTCCTTGTAGCTCTAAAAATCGTTTTTAAGTACCCTTCACTCTGGAAAATTCTCATCTGCCCACCCATGATCACAGCTGGCTGAATGGAAACATCACATTCCTTCTGTTGTGCCCCTATTGTTGGGTTTAATGGGAATTCAGAAATTTGCATGGAGAAAATACTATTTAAGCCCTTCTATCCATCCATCCAGCTACCCATCCATTCATTCATTCAACAATTTTTTTAAAATTGTATTTATTTTGTTGTTGTTGAAAATATACACAGCAGAACATACATCAATTCAACACCTTCTATGTGTACAATTCAGTGACATCGATTACATTCTTGGAGTTGTGCAGCCATTCTCATCCTCCTTTTCTGAGTTGTTCCCCCCATTAACATAAACTCACTTCCCCTAAGGTTCCTTTTTAATCTTTTGAGTTGCTGTCAATTTGATCCCATATACAGGTAGTCCCAGACTTACAAAGTATTCGAGTTACTACTAACTGCACTTAGGACTGTCCTTTTTTTTTTTTTTTTTTTTTGGTACATCTTATTGTTAGTAATATGTACTACGTACAGTGTAGTAGCTCATAATTTGATGATGGTATCATTCGCAAATGTTCACTCTTAAGTGTTCAATTTTATGATTCATTTTTCAAAATACTGCCATATAGATTTAGTTTTCTAAACTAAATCAGGGGCTTCAGTTACTTGAAAACATGGACCCAAACACCGATCACTTTGCTAAAGTCGATACACAGATTCGGAGCAGTGAAATGTTACCTTGAAATATATGAAGAAAAAAAGAAAAGGACCATATAGAGAACTCTCACTAATTTTCTAACTAGAAACACCATCCCCATTCTCAGGGATAATCCAGATGATCTAGAACCTTGCACAAGTGGAGTTATTACCACAACCAACAAAATGTCAACATTGTCCAAATTCTTCATCATCGGAGTAAATTTTTATGATTTGTATATTTTTTTATGTATGTATGTATGAAAATATATCTGTAAGTTTATATGTAATGTTTCCAACCCCCAAAGACAAATAAAGATAAGATTTATAAAGATACTGATAATAAAAGACAATAATAATGAAAACTGAAAAAAAAAGATATTCGACTTACAAGAGAAGTGACTTATTACGGTACCCCGTCGTAACATGGGAACTACCTGTAGATATATTTTGAAAAAGCACTATGCTCAAGGCAGACATTCTTTACTAGTTAAGCTAAACTATTGCTTGGTTTTAGGAAGACTTCAGAGGATATTTTTGGTTTAAGGTTTAAAGATTATCTCAGGGCAGTAGTTTCAGGGATTCATCCAGCCTCCACGGCTCCAGAAAGTCTGGAGTTCATGAGAATTAATTCAACAAATTTTTGATCCATGCTCATTATGTACCAGGCCACTATACTATATTCTGAGAAAACAATTGTGATCAAAACAGACCTGATCCCTTTTATCCTAGAGCTCACAGGCTGGTGGGAGAGAAAGGCAATAAACAAGTAAGCAAAGAAATGAGTAATTGCAGAACTCCGAGAAAATCAGGAAGCAAAAAGTCATAGAAAAAGAAGGCCAGGTAGCTGTTTTTGATTTCTCCTCAGGCTAAGTGCTTTTCTCACTTGGCGTTTTTTTTTAGGATCAGCTCAACTATTCAGTGGGCATGCTTAGTAACCATCAGCAAAACAAAGGGTGGTTTGAGTCAAAGTACCTGCCATGGGAGATCTGCATTCTAGCTGGTCTAGAAAGGTCAGATAGTGGTGGTTGTTGTTGCTAGTTTGATTTCAAATCATGGTGACCCTATGCATGCAGAGTAGAACTGCTCCTCATGGTTTTCAAGGCTGTGACCTGTTGAAAGCAGATAGCCAGGCCTGTCTTCCCAGGTGCCTCTGGGTAGGTTCAAACCTCGAGACTTC
>NW_004443974.1:20203701-20204617 GCF_000243295.1 Trichechus manatus latirostris | reverse complement strand
TTCAAGAGCTCTAAATTTGAATCTGGTCTTATAGGTCATTGTGAAGATATTTTTCTCAAGGTGCAAGATGGAACAAATTCTGTTTAGTAGTGTATTGGCTTGATTTATAAATTTTAAATAGTTCTTGAGGATAGTTACTAGATGAGCTGCTTTAAAATCCTTTTCTGCTAATTTTAATATCTGGGCTATTTGGGAATCAATCTCCATTGATTATCTTTCCCCTTGAATATGGGTCCCATTTTTTAAATTTTTCATATATCAAGTAATTATGGATTGTATCCTGAACATCGTGATTGTAAATTGTAGAGACTCTGTATTCTGTTATGTTTCTCTGCAGAATGTGGATTTTTTTTTTTTTTTCCATTTTGTTCTAGCAGGCAGTTTACTGGGCTGAAATCAAATTTCCAACTCAACCTCCTTTTTGTGGGCAGAAGCTGAGATATCAGTTTAGTTCTATTACCTTTAGCTGAGCTGCTTGGAGTCTGGTCAGTTCATGTGTACTTTACAGGTGATCCAGAGATTTGCACAGAGCTTATACACAGAGTTTGGGGCTACCACTCTCTGGCTGTCTTCTTTCTGGGACTTCCTTTCTCACTTGCCAGTTTGATAATAGCAATAACCAGAACAAAATTTGTCCTCTGGTTCTTCAAGCCAGTAAAACTGCAAGTCTCTGTAAATCAGCGTGGTCCTTAGAGGGATCTGCCTTTAGACTAAAGGCCTTAAAAACTGGGAAACTCACCCAGTTCCGTTCCCTTCTCCCAAGTGTCCACTCCTACCCTGTCCTAGTATCTACCTTCTTTTTGTCACAAGTAAAAATGACTGATGAATTCTTTAATAATATATGTCTGTTGATAATCATTTTAGTATACCCTTTTTATTCCTTGGACTTATTTTCAAATTGTCAAATGTAATTTCA
>NW_004443974.1:20200589-20201832 GCF_000243295.1 Trichechus manatus latirostris | reverse complement strand
ATTGAATATACATACCATGGACTGCCAGAAGAACAAACGAGTCTGTCTTGGAAGAAATACAGCAAGAGTGATCCTTGGAAGCGAGGATGGCGAACCTTCGTCTCATGTACTTTGGACATGTTATTGGGAGAAGGACATCATGCTTGGTAAGGTTGAGGGTCAGCAAAAAAGAAGAAGACCCTCAATGAGATAGACTAGCACAGTGGCTGCAGCAATGGGCTCAAACATAAAAATGATTGTGAGGATGGCGCAGGATCAGGCTGTGTTTCATTCTGTTGTACATAGGATTGCTGTGAGTCAGAACCAACTCGATGGCACCTAACAACAACAACAACAAAAATAAGATGCTCTGCCAATCAAATATGTTGATTAGTGAGGCATGTATTACATGTTTGGCCCTTCGCAGAGAGAGTTAGGAGCTGGTTGAACGTTCATGGGGAATCAGGGGCGGAGGGGAGGAGTGTGCTGTCACAGAATGGGGTGAGTGGTTGGGGTCTCATAATAATGTATGTAAAAAAAAATTTTTTTATGGGAGACTAACTTGAAATGTAAACTTCATTTAACTACAACAATGGAAAAAAAAAAAAAGAGTTGGCCTTGAGAATGATTTTAGTTTTGGGCTAACAGAGAGCCCAGGAGCCACATCTTCCGGGGTCCCTCAGTCTCAATCAAACCATTAAGTCTGGTCTTTTTACTAGAATTTGAGTTCTGCACCCTACTTTTCTCCTGCTGTGGTAGCCAGGCACCATCTAGTTCTTCTGGTCTCAAGCTGATAAAGTCTCTGGTTTATGTGGCCCTTTCTGTCTCTTGGGCTAATAACTTTCCTTTGTCTTTACTTCTAAATTTGGAAAATGTAGAGTGGCTTCAGTTTTTCTGAATCCTGACAGAAATATAGTACAATACCTGTTTACAGGTGCCTAAAATTCTCACTTTATTTGAAGCAGGAATATTGGGACAAATGGCCAGTTTGGCACTGATATGAGGCCACAATAGAGCTTTAGGATTCATGGGGCAGCAGGAGGCCCTGAGAGTGTGTGTGAGTGAAGAAAGGGAAGACTTTTGTGTTCAGGAAAGAAAACCAGTCATGCTGTGCTATGGAGTTCCCTGGGGCTAGCTATGAAGGAGGATTTATTTGTCACCATGGAGTTGGATGGTACTATAGGAATACCTAATGGATAAGAGCCAGATCTGGTTTTGTAAATAATAGTCTGCTATTTCAAGCATACTTTTATTATAATTATCA
>NW_004443974.1:20187490-20189176 GCF_000243295.1 Trichechus manatus latirostris | reverse complement strand
AGAAAAGACCAAAATGAATGTCAGAAGAGACTCTGAAACTTGCTCTTGAATGAAGAGTAGCTAAAGCAAATGGAAAAAATGAAGTAAAAGTACTGAACGGAAGACTTCAAAGGGTGGCTTGGGAAGACAAAGTAAAGTATTGTAATGAAATGTACAAAGATCTGAAGTTAGAAAACCAAAAGGGAAGAACACACTTGGCATTTCTCAAACTAAAAGAACTGAAGAAAAAATTCAAGCCTCTAGTAACAATATTGAAGGATTCTATGGGCAAAATATTGGATGATGCAGGAGGCATCAAAAGTAGATGGAAGGATACACAGAGTCACAGTACCAAAAAGATTTGGTCAGTGTTCCACCATTTCAGAAGATAGCATATGATCAAGAACCGATGGTTTTGAAGGAAGAAGTCCAAGCTGAACTGAAGGCCTTGGTAAAAAACAAGGATCTAGGAATTGACGGAATATCGACTGAGATGCTTCAACAAACAGATGCAAGTCTGGAAGTGCCCACTCATCTATGTCAATAATTTGAAACACAGCTACCTGGCCTACCGACTGGAAGAGATCTATGTTTTGTTTCTTTATTTAAACATACCTACATATTTCCCAGTTTCCTTGCTCACCCTTCTTTCTTTCATCTCAGACTTCCCTTCTGGGACCATATGCTCCCTTTCAGAAGTTTACTTGGTAAACATCTGTGAATTCTAAATGCTCACCTTTTCTCTGTGCATCTATTTAAAAATAGTTTTGGGGTTACATAATTCTAGGTTAACTATTATTTTATCTCAGCACACTGAAAACATTCTATTGACTTCTGGCTTTCATCATTGCTGTTGGGAAGTCTATGGTTAGGGCCATTGTCATACTTCGTAGAAGGTCTATGTGTTAGTTATTGCTGTGCAGTAAACCACCCCTAAATCACAGTGACTTAAAAGCATTCATTTATTCTTACATGTCGCTGGGTTGGCTAGGGATCAGATGACCTAGGCTGCACTTGACTGGGTAGCTCTGCTTCAAGCTGTGGGTCTGACTGAACTTGGCTCCTAGCTGTATGTTGAGTCTGGTCAGCTCCACTTGTGTTTCTTTTTCTGAAGCCTCAATATTAGTTATTATTACAGTCATTCTTCATGAGACCAGCTTGCATACTGAATTTTCTAGAGTAAGATGGCCAAGTACGTGGGTAGAATTACTAGAGCAATAGAATAGAAAACACACAATTAGAAGCAGAGAGGAACGGAAGAACACAGAGAATATTTTTACAAGTTGATACCCTTAGGAGATACTGCAATTATTTTTCACCATCCAATCTGTGAAGAGGATGACATGTTTACTTAAGAGGTCTTGGATAAATTAGGGGCCAACTGACTCCATTTAGCACATCAAGCTACACCCAGAATAACTGCGTGCCATTCTGGTATTTGAAAAAAGTCTGAAAAGTGTTTTGATAGCTTATAAAGGACACCCATAAAGTTGTAAACTCTGGGCTGCCAGTTCATTTAAGGTTTAACTTTTAATTGGCTGATGATTTAGCAATACAAAATGAGTTTTCCGTAGTGCGTTACAATAAATTTTCTGGCAGAATGTACAAGACACAGGCCCAGTTGTCTTCAGATGCAATCACCAAGTTGATGGCAACAGAGCACAAATGAATGGCCAGCAAATAATAGCACCAGATGATTTTAAAATG
>NW_004443974.1:20184269-20185941 GCF_000243295.1 Trichechus manatus latirostris | reverse complement strand
GCCACTCACCAAAGTGGGATGCAGAACATTTTCTTATAAACTTTATTATGCCAATTGACCTAGATGTCCCCTGAAACCACGGTCCCCAAACCCCCACCCCTGCTATCATTTTTTTTTTTAAATTGTGCTTTAGACGAAGGTTTACAGAGCACGTTAGTTTCTCGTTAAACAATTAATACACATGCTGTTTTGTGACATTGGCTGCCAACCCCGTGACATGTCAGCACCTCTCCCCTTCTCAACCTTGGGTTCCCCTCGTCCATTCGTCCAGCTTTCCTGTCCCCTCCTGCCTTCTTGTCCTTGCCCCTGGGCTGGTGTGCTCATTTAGTCTATATACATGGTTGAGCTACGTGTATCACTGTTTGTGAAAACTAACATTTTTAAAAAGTATCACAAGGGATTCTTTTGAAGGTAGTCATGAGACCACACTTTGATAAACACTTCGTTGGGCCTTTGTGATAAGGAGTAGAACTGTCTCATAGAGAATAAGGAGTGACATGTCTTAACACCTTGGTGTCTAGATGTCTCCCATTATCACATTTTCTTCGGCCTCAATCTATAAAAGACTTGAAGTAAAAGTAGCTTAGATAAACATAAGATTTAAAAACATTATATTACGAACAAACAATAAAAAGACAGTGAGGATTTGAAAAAACACACACACAGAGAATTTATGTAAGAAACCAAGATTGGGAGAAAATAGAACAAATTTGCAGGCTATAACATATGGCGGAAAATGTGGATTACTTGTTATAATTAACAACTTGGTTCTAAGTGAGAAGCAGAGTTTTTAATTCTGTGGAATCCAGATTTTTGGGTTCCAGGGAGGTAAGGGTGACCCACTCAGACCATTGCCCTGACGTCTTTGGAACCTGGAGGCTTGAGTAAACTGGTCTCCTAAAAGTCACCTTTCAGTCAACCAGTAGTCTTTCTAATTGGTAAAGACCATTTTTCCTTAGTCATTATGCTCTTTTGAAGAATTATCTATGTGCAGTCAATCTGGAGAAACAGAAACTCGCAGGTTAGACTAGAAGCTGTATTTTGTTATTTTGAAACACTATTCTAGCCCTGTTTCCATGGCAATATCGATAAGAATCACTGGACGTTCTCTCATCTTCGCAACACTTTGACTCTCTAGTCAGAAGTGTTGCCCAATTTGCAAATCAAGTATTAAATACACTTCAAATCAGTTTATATTATTGGCTTAATATGATTTTTATTTTAACATAATCTTTCAGGCATTCAAAACAATAGGAAGATACAGTTAGTTCTAGAGTCAGTTTTTTACAGCCAAAAGTGAAGGGAAAATATCAGTGCTTCAGAGTAAGCAAAGTCTTCCCTGGCATTTCCCTGGCATATCAGGTCACTGAATGATGGGGCAGGACATGTCTTCAATGGCCTTTTTCACTGATAAGAAGGGTCCTTCCATCCCCCTTCCCACTCTTGACTTCCTAGTCATGGAAGACAAGGTGTGTGCTAGTGTCGGTCTGGATATGAGAGACATCTGGACTCGGCTGCCCAGACCTTCTTCTGTACTTTTCCTTTGGAAGCTGAAGATGTAGGCAAGGTATTTTCCCCTGACCCCATATCTTTCTTCACTCCTGCATCACTGGGAGCAATCACTTATAACAGGCTGCTCTCCTACTATGGAATCACCTTCTTGCAGCTACCA
>NW_004443974.1:20142319-20182668 GCF_000243295.1 Trichechus manatus latirostris | reverse complement strand
GCTCGTATTAGCAAAAGGGAAGTAATCTAGAAACAAAAGGAAGTCCTTTAATGCTAGGAATGCTTTTCAAAACATCCACACCCCTGGTGCTAATATTTTTAAAAGGAGCCAGAGATCATAATTAGCAACTGAAGCATGAAATCAGGGTGCAGGACTGCAGGGTACAGTGATTACAGGAGCACCTTGAAAGAGTTTTGCCCTCAAGTGACCTTTATACAGTAAAACCTGTGAAAGCTGGAACTTGTGTAAGGTGGAAATGTGTCAGAGAAGGAAAACTCAAATATTTCCCACTAATAGAGAGTGATAGAAAATTAAGCTATATACTGTCAAAGGTGGAAAACTTGCAAGACCCAGAAAAGCAAGGCAGTCCCATCAAGTTCCGGCTCCCACAGGTTTCACTATACTGTTTGTGGTAAGAAAAATATAGTTCCACTGGGAAAAGTCACAGATCTGGAGTTGATTTTATGCAGAGCATCAGAGAGGAGACATTGTTAAAGGACAGGTGGTGCAGTGGTTAAGAACAACGACTGCTAACCAAAAGGTCAGCAGTTAGAATCCACCAGCTGCTCCTTGGAAACCTTATGAGACTGTTCTACTCTGTCCTTTAGGGTCGCTATGATTCAGAATCAACCCAACAGCAACGAGTTTATTTAATATGGCAAATTCTGTGCTATGATTGCTAATAGATTCAATGCCTAATATTCTGGCAAAAAGTGGGCAACATGGAAAAGTTATTCCATTTGAAAATGGACATTCATCTTGGCCTCTTCATTTTCATAAAGAGCATCTCAAAAGCACAGTAAGGTGTAATTGTCATTGCACACGAAAATAAGCCAAGCTTTCTCAATATTAACCTGAGGGAATGTCTAAATTGTAAAAAGAAACTGTCAGTGAAGTGTCTAATCTTGAGAACATTTCAATCGCATATTGGAAAGGAAAATAACGTGAGCTATTCATGAAAAGGGAAATGGGAGAAACTCATTTTTTAAAATTTCTTCCCTTTTTGTTTTATTAACATATATACCCCACTGGTATACTTACATAAGCTATTTTGAAAGTATTGAGAAGATCTTTGTGCTTACACAAATATCCTTCAAAACCTAATTGGAGGCTAAAGCCTAATTTTCCTGATTATGAATTGAAAAATAAAATATACTATTATTATGTTATCAGATTAATTATTATTTCAATCTTCACAGATTTTTCATTTTAGTACCAACAGGTGGTTTAGAACTTAGAACAACTATAACCTGGTGCCATTGATTGATTCCAACTCATGGCCATCCCATGTGTGTCAGAGTAGAACTGAGCTCCATGGGGATTTCAATGCATGAAATCTCATGGAAGTAGGTCACCAGGACTATCTTCCAAGATGCCATTGGATGGATTGAACCGTCAACCTTTCAATTAATAGCCAAGTGTAAACTGTTTGGCCACCCAGGGGTTCTTAAGTCCTCTTCTCAGACATTACGGATTCCATAGTATAGCATAAATCAAATATTCCTGACCACTCTGTCATGTTCTTGGATCTCTGCCTTATCCAGAGCACTGAACTCCTTTCAATCCTGACTCCCCACAGGTTCCTTGGGCTGGAGGTTCCTTACTCCATGGCTTTCTGATTCTTACTAGAGTAGTGTTAGTACAGAGAATGGGAATTTGGCAGTGAGGGCAAGCTTGGAGAAGAGGAGTGAATGAAGGACTGAGGCTCCATTAGCAGCAGGTTCTGAGATCCAACTTGGGAAGGCTTCTGTTGTCATTGGAATGGGATCATTGTGGGTAATTCATAGCTCTCAAGACTTTAAGTTGGGACTACCTGTTCCTCATTTTTTGGCACTATCTTTAACTGGAGGAGTCTTGGGTGGTGTAAACGGTTAAGTGCTTGACTACCAGAGGCAAGGTTACTAGTTCAAACTTACCCAGAGGCACCTTGGAAGACAGGCCTAGCCATCTGCTTCTGAAAGGTCACACACTTGAAAACCCTATGAAGCAGTGCTACTCTGCATACATAGGGTCTCCACGAGTAAGACTCAATGGCAACTAACAATAACAACAATCTTTAGCTGAGTGGGGAAAAAAAAATTGTTAGACCTTTCATATTGCCCCTGAAATCAACCAACAGAATTGTTTTTAGATTATTTTTTCCTAGTAGCGCATCAGTTTGGAGAAAAGAATTCGTTCAGAGTGATTTCAGGATATAATCTTTCCTTTAGAAGTTTGACTCACAGCTAGCAGCAAATGGATGTTACAGATAAAAGAGAGTATAATTAAAAACGAGGCAAGAAGAAGTATGTAGTTACCTAGGAGATTACTCCTTCTAGGTCCACCTATATGAGTTTCTCTTTTCTTACAAATGCAGTGGATTATATGAAGTGCCAGCTGTTGGTACTGTGGAACATAGTTAGGGAATTGTAGAAACATTATTAAACCAGCCAATTAAGTTGTCCCTAATATAATGCTGGAGCCCTGGTGGCACAGTCATTAAGAGCTCGGCTGCTAACCCAAAGGTCGGTGGTTTGAATCTACCAGCCACCCCTGTGAAACCCTATAGGGCAGTTCTACTCTGTTCTATAGGGTCGCTATGAGTTGGAATCTACTCGACGGCAACAGGTTTGGTTTTTTTAATGTAACACAAGGACATGATATCTCGGTTTCTTGAAAAGACAAGCCCATTTCATGGAGGAAATCAGTAAATAGACACATACAAGATGTAGAACATTAGATCTGGGAGATTCCTTAAGGCTTATCTGACCAACTACCTCATTTAGATGGGGAACCAAGCCCAGAAAAGTTAGTAACTAAAGAAGCTTACATAGCAAGAAGCAGGACTGGGGCTAGACTGGAATCCAGGATTCCTGATTCACCATCAAACCTTTTTGCTATCCTTTCTCTACACACTCTGTCTCTAGAACAGTGGTTCTCAAAGGGGATGTGGGAGGCGGGTAGATGACAATTCTTCCCTCTGAGGGATGTTTGACAATGTCTAGAGATATTTTTGGTTGTCACAATTGGGAAAGGGTGTTACTGGAATCCAGGGATTCTTAGCATTCTACAATACGCAGGACAGGTCCCTACAACAAAGAATTATCAGGCCCAAATTCTTAATAGTGCCAAGATTAAGTAACCCTGTTCTAGAACTGCAATGACGTTTTAGAATGCCCTACATTAAGCAAATAGAGTGTAGGAAAATCTAGATTTATAAGACAAGCAACTGCTTTACAAAGGATTTAACAAAGGGTTTCATTAGTTAATTAATGTGAGAATCTGAAATATGTTTTAATCAGCAACAAAAAAGACATATGTCAAAGACACATATACTGCAAAAAAGTCTGGCATGCTTATGTGATGAAAACAAATGAGAGGTAAACATAATACTAATATTTCTATACCACTTCATAGGATATAAAGCAAATCCACAGGCTTTTTCTCACTATTAGAATTTTTCAACAACCAAGTGAGGTTGGGTGGGGAAGCATTCCTGTAAATAAGGAAACTGAAGCTCAGAGAGCTCAAAACATTTACCCTCATTGTACAGCATTATATCAGGCTCTCAAATCCAAGATTTCTGTCTCCAACAACAGTGTTCTCTCTAATTTGTCTTTGCTTGTCCAGACAATATATAGATGATTAAATGTATGTTTTTAAAAAAGCCATAACCTATGTCTTAGTTATCTAGTACTGCTATAATAGAAATACCACAGGTGGGTGGCTTTAACAAAGAGAAATTTATTCTCTCACAGTCTAGGAGGCTAGAAGTCAGCATTCAGGGTACCAGCTCTGGTAGAAGGCTTTTTCTCTCTGTTTGCCCTGGGGGAAGGTTGTTGTCATCAATCTTCCCTGGTCAAGGGGCTTTTCAGTGCAGGGACCCTGGGTCCAAAGGATGCACTCTTCTCCTGGCTCTTATTTCTTGGTGGTATGAGGTCCCCATGTCTCTCTGCTCACTTCTCTCTTTTATATCTCAAAAGAGATTGATTTAAGACACAGCCTAATCTTGTAGATTGAATCCTACCTTATTAACATAACTGCCTCTAATCCTGCCTTATTAACATCATAGAGTTAGGATTTACAACATATAGGAAAATCATATCAGATCACAAAATGGTGGACAATCACACAATACTGAGAATTATGGCCTAGCCAAGTTGACACACGTTTTTGGGGGACACAATTCAATCCATAGCAGTCTGGAACATGTTTAAGTTCTTATATCTTATGTTTTTCCAATGAATATGCATAAAAAACTAATCCTGTATTATTTTTCACTGGGATCCAGAAATAAAAATAGTCATCATATTTTACAGAAACTTCTCTACTTTAAATTAGATTCATTTTAAAAGTCATAACTTGTAGAAAGCAGTGCTTCAAACCAATTATTTTTGGTTTGACCCCTGCTGAGAATTTGCACTCTGACCCCAGATATACTGAATCAGAATCTACGTTTTAACAAGATCCCTAGGTGATTCTGTCTTAGTTATCTAGTGCTGCTATAACAGAAATACCACAAGTGGATGGCTTTAACAAACTGAAATTTATTCTGTCACGGTTTAGGAGGCTAGAAGTCCAAATTCAGGGCACTAGCTATAGGGGAAGTCTTTCTCTCTCTGTCAGCTCTGGGGGAAGGTCCTTGCCTGCTTTCAACATCTGCGGGCCAGCTTTGCTTGGAAATCTCCATGTGTCTTGGCATCAGTCTTATAAGAATCATCTAGGGATCTTGTCAAAATGTAGATTCTGATTCAGTATATCTGGGATCAAACTGAAAATAACTGGTTCGAAGCCTGGTAGAAAGCGTCTCTTCCTGGGATCATTAAGCCTGTGTTAAAGTTACGTGGAGAAAGCAATGACCAAAATTCATGGAAGGTTCCAGATAAATGTCACAACCCATGTTCTCAGCTAATGTCTCATCCAGTTTTTACATGATTTCTGCTCACTGACTTCACTGGAGCTGTGGGGATAGATCAAGGTGATAGAACTTCATTATGATCTGTTGGAGTCAAACGACCCATCATCATCAACAGCCGGCTCTGTCACTTTGAAACTAAAATGTTTACTTTTCAATTTCCTTTCAGTCTGGGTTGTTTTCCTTTTCTGTTTTGAAAGATTTCACAAGGAACAGAATAACCCAGTGAATATTTCAATAATATGCCATTTGATATTCATCGAATATCTCTGGTGAGTTCTAGGTTTTATTGTCTTGTTTTAAACTTAACAACTATTGCTTTTTCTCTTTTAAGAAACTAATAATTTTTAACCTCTTAATATTGAAACTTTTAATACAGCAAATATAGCAAAGGAGCCCTGGTGGTGCAATGGTTAAACCCTCAGCTGCTAACTGAAATGTCGGTGGTTCAAACACACCCAGTGGCTCTATGAGAGAAAATACTGAGCGATCTGGTCCTGTAAAGATTACAGCCTTGGAAACCCTATGGGGAAGTTCTACTCTGTCATACAGGGTCATTATGAGTTGGAATTGACTCGATGGCACACAACAACAACATTTATATGTCATAAAAACACTAGTTGTATACCAGAAACCAAAACAAAATCAGAATATTTCCATAGCAATCCATTTTAATGTTGTTCTATTTTGTTTTCTGTAGCTAAATTCTGAGTGTCTTTCCTGTAGGCAGTTTCTTATGGGCCTCCAAGATAAGGAGATTCATTCTCAAGCTTTTTTCCATCTTTTTATCCTTTTAATCTCTCTTTATCATGGCAGCTCAGTACCTTCGTTTGCTGTCTTCGCTCCTCTCAACCTTGTCTCCATTTTTTATCCACTGTCTGAGGTGAAGGAGGATTCTCTGGGTGGTGCAAATTGTTAAAGGCACTTACCTATGAACTGAAAGGTTTGAGTTTGGATCCATCCAGAGTCACCTCGCAAGAAAGACCTGGAGATCTACTTTAAAAAAATAGCCGTTGAAAGCCCTGTGGGGCGCACTTCTCTGACACAGAGTTGCTCTGAATCGGATTGACTTGGCCGCAACTGGTAAGCAGAAACAAATTACTTCTTTGAAATTAACATTCTCCTGTATGTTCTAGGAAAGAAGCCCTTTATACCTGGCTTGTCCTTGGCACCTTGCAGCTCAGAGGCAGGAGTTGGCCTTGCTCTGGTTTTAGTTTTCTTGGAATGTTTGAGCTTTCCACATCACTGGGTACCTGTGTCTACTCTAAGGAAGGCTGCTCCTAGAAATGGACTGCAGGAGGAGTGGGGGCTTAAGAGAAAGGGCTCCAAACAGCCATCATGGGAGACCCATGGCTGGATGTCATGACCCAGGACAGAACAGTTAGAAGTGTGAGGAAATACTCAGACTATTTCAAGATACTGTCCTGGAGGGCTTCTAGCCATAGCAACTGCCAGTATTCCAGTTATTCATTATTTCATTCATATATTCTTAATTCACTCAGACATTAATTTAATCAAACAAGCCTTTATTATTGATTGTGCAAGATTCCTAGCACCACATTCCCAGGAAATTAGCTGCTCAGAGTTCTCAGGAAAAGAATACCCAGTACATGAATATACTCATGAATTTTCCAAGGGCAGTAGAATAGGGCTGTGTTAGTACTTGGAGCCCTCATGAAAAGTACTTGAACTGGTACATCTTAGGACTGCCTGTTTGAACAAGCACTAGTTCTCTCTCTTTCTCTTACACACACACACACACACGCACACAGAGGGAGAGAGAAAGAAGCATATAGACTGACAGAAACATGACTTACCCAGAGACATGTTGCTATTCAGAGACATAGATGTGTGGGATAGGAGTTGGACTATAAAATACTACGGTTGATTTCACAGCCAAACATGAAACTCACTCACCTCACTTTAGAGTGATGGTTTTGCACAGACGTGTGCAAAAGCAGGAAGGACCAGAGTCTGAGGAAGAGAGTAAAGAAGCTAAAAGCAAAATGTATGGAAATCACAGAAGTGGAGGAAGTTCACGCATATGTGAGGATTAAGGGTAATATTTTGTGGAATTAATATTTTTACAAGTTATTTTCAACATATGATATATAGGTAACTACGTGTACTTCTGCATGTAAAGATAAAAGGAGAGAAATGAATATTTAGGAGAGGGAAAAACATCCCTCATGTCAATATTCTCTGGATCCCCTACCGTATTGGAGAGTCATCTTTTCTTTAGGAAAACAATTTATTTGTCATAACATAAATAAGATATATCAGCAAGAATTAATACCTAGGAGACATAGTTAAATATATAAATAGAAAAGGAATTGAGCAGGAGAGATTTATTTTTGTGAGTTCTTCTGGCTGTGACATTAGATGTGGGCAGCCCTGTGTTGGCCAGATATAGAATGATGCGCTGTTTGTAGCTTCAGATCCTTCCAACAAAGCCATCTTTGTATTTATTAAGAGTGTGGAGTGTGGGGTGGGACAATATAACCCCAATTTCATCAGAGTAAGGCTCAACAGGGGAAAAATACGCATGTAAGAGCATCAGGAGAAGTCCATTTAGCAACAGGAAGCTAATTGCTTTATTTTATTCCACAGCAAAATCAAAACCAGGTGGCTGGCAGCCAGCTCACACGTGAAGATATTTCTTAGAGTTCCTCAGTCATGGGCCATGGATTCGGGTAAATAAAAGTTGGAAGGCTGAAACAGCCATCTGGTGGCTGGTCATATTGTTGAACTCTGTGGTCTTGGCTCCATCAGGGAGCTTTTTAACTAGATCACCTCCTGGTGGTCAGTACATAGTTTATGGAGAATCAACAGTGCCAATAGATAAACAAGACAAGTATCTCACTGATTCGTGTTAAGGTTGATACTCCGGCTCTTTATGAAAATGGAGTTCAGAGCAGTGGTTCTCATACTTTAGCATGTACCAGGATCACCTGGAGGCATAGTGGAAACACAGACTTTCTGATTCGGTTTGTCTGGGGAGGGGTCTGAGAATCTGCATTTTTAAGTTCCCAGGTGATGCTGCTGTTCCCTTGTCATTAAGGAAGCCACTTATTGTTTTAGGTATAAATAAAACAAGAAGAGAGCTACCTAATGTTTTTCTCCCTTCACATTTGACTCAAAATTCCTGAGTTTGTATCTCTGACAGATTTATAAGTCAGGGGTGCCTCTGTTAACCTTTTCAATTAGATGACTCCAATCATTGCACCTGTCCCCACCTTCCCCACCCCCCGCTCGGTGAAAATAAATTAGTGTTCCCATTTAGAGAGACTCATTACTTGGTTAGAAAACCAAGTTTATATCCATTGTGAGTTGACCTGACCTGCAGGCTGGTTTCATTAAAAAAAAAAAAAAAAAAATCAAAACTATCCTGCTTTCCCACTAACAAGCGAAGTTCTTTTTCTTTGCTTCTCTTCCTGGAGAACTACACTGACCTGTACCTGGTGTTCTGTGTAATGAACGTTTTTCAGAGATCGCAATGATAGAAAGGTAAAGAGCAGAGATGGTGAAGTTAAAAGAATCTGGAGTTGAATGTCATGTCCATCGTTTTCATTAAAAATGCAAAAGACAGGCTTTGCTTGTACAACGTTAGTCTAATTGACTGAAAAATAAGTTGGTTAGATATATTACCGGTTGTTGTTGAGTTGATTCCGACTCATAGTGACCCTATAGGACAGAAGAGAACTGCCCCATAGGGTTTGCAAGGAGCGGATGATGGCTTCAAACTGCCAACCTTTTAGTTAGCAGCTGTAGCTCTTAACCACTGCCCCACCAGAGCTCAGATATATTAGGGGAAAGAAAAAAAACTGGTTTGTATTTTGTAATATAAATCCTAAAAAAGAGGAACATGAAGTTAATCAGTGCCAACAAAAAGGAGACAAGGTGGATTAGAAGAGGCAGTGTGTTTTCTAGTTTGATGATTTAATTAAAATCTTGCCAGTTGCCACAACTTACTTCCTCCTGTCCTTTTTCTCTCCCTTCTGCTTTCATTCCGTCTTTTTCCCTTCCTCCTTTCCTTTCTGCCTATAGTTCATTAGGCTTTTATTGGTCCCTAATAGTGCAAAAAAGGGTGACACAAACAATTTGTGTTCGGCTGCTAATCTAATGGTTGGTGGTTAGAAAATAATCGGCAGTGCAATAGAAGAAAGGCCTGGTGATTTGCTTCTGTAAAAATCTTAGCCAAGAAAACCTGTGGAGTAGTTCTATTCTGTAGCACATGGGATCACCATGAGTCAGAATCAACTGGACAGCAAAGGCTTTTTTTTGTTTTTAATAGCACAAAACAACATTCAAAATTCCAGGGGAATAACTTCGACACAGATTCTGTCCTCAAAGAAGTACAGGTTGACAATATCATCATGTTTAAATCCACTTTTGAGCAAAATATAACAATTTTACCCCAGATCCTAATACACATTTGTATTATGATAGATTCCTTTGAAGAATGTCACAATTGCCTCCTTCTCTCCGTCCCATTTTCACTTGCCCTGGAATTCCCTCATCCCATCTTGAGTGCCTTTCTAGTCCCCTCTGTCCTTTTATTTGATTTGCTGTGCTATCTCTTTGTGGGTTTAAGTATGTGCAGCTTACAATGGACTGGGCTGTGTGTTCAGTACTCAAGAGAACCAGGCTTTCAGGGATGAAGAATCTCCATCCTTCCAGAGCTTGGACTGTAGCATGTTCCCAAAAGACAGGCAGTGTGTGTGAGGTCTGCTAATGGAAGCAATTATTACATCTTCAACCTATAGCAATAGCTGTTACTGAATTATATTGGTTCATTCATGTATTTAATTGATGGTCCAGAGTAAATGATTTGCATTTTGGGCATGTTTGTTTTGTTGATCTGGGAATCCTGAAGAGCAGAACATTGTCATGGCTTAGGTGGGTCTGTCTCTGAAGCATTCTGAAACCTGCCCGCACTGATGGTGGGGGAGGCCAGGAAGCTGTCCTTGAGCAGGACTGGGGTGTCTGCCTTGGTTCCTGACCGTAGCATTGACCCACGGGAAGAAGCAGAAGAGCAATAAACAGGGAAACATAAATTGTAGTTGGTATAAGAATGTGAGGTCAGCGGAGTAAGACCAGCTCCCCCACTTCTTGCATGTATGACCTTTTTAAGCTAAAATTTCCAAGTGTGATATGGAAATATTGTTGTTGTGGCCATCGAGTGGGCCGCTGACTTATGGTGACCTCATGAGCAATTGAACAAAACACTGGTCCTGCACCATCCCCATAATCAGTTGCGGATGGTGCGTTTGTGATCCATAGTGTTTTCACTGGCTGATTTTCAGAGATAGGTTGCCAGGCTTTTGTTCCTAGTTTGTCTTACTCTGGAAGCTCTGCTGAAACCTGTTCGACATCCTAACAACACAAAAGCCTCCAGGTGGTGGCTACGTGTGAGGTGCATTGGCTGGGAATTGAATCTGGGTCTCCTGCATGGAAGGCGATAGTTCTATCACTGAACTACCAATGCCCCTATGTGGGAACATTAATAATACCTTAATTATAGGGTAGTTGTATTAAGCAAGAAATGTAGAGTGTTTAACACGATGCCCTCAATCAGTATTTGCTATTCTTCTTGTTGTTGTTATCATTATTATTATTATTTCTCCTTAAATACAAGCCACACCTAGGACACCTTCCATATCTAAGTGATCCAGGTCCCCTATTTCAGAGGTTCTCAAAGTGTGGTCCTCACATCAACATCATTGGCATCATCTGGCACTTGTTAGAAATGCAAATTCTTGGGTCCCACCTCAGATCTACTGAATCAGAAACCATGGGGGTGAGGTCCAGCAAACTGTGTTTAAATGAGCCCTCCATGTGATTCTGATGCACACTCAGGTTTGAGAACCATTGCTCTAGTGAGATTTCTATCACCACCGCCAGTTGCCATCGAGTCAATTCCATAGAGAGGTGTTTTCAGCAAGAAAGTGATTCTCAAAGCTGGTGAGTGACAGCACTGTGGTTTCAGGGGATTGGCAAAGATAGCAGAGACTTCTAGCAATCAGTAGAAGGTCCTGGATAGAACCTAGCTCTCCAGGAAAGGAGGCCGGTGACGAGAGCTAGGAGGGTAGCGGACTCCACTCCATTCTTCTTTTTTCCATCTTGGCCAAGCCAGTTGACACCAAGATCAAGGTTCAAGTCTCTGGAGGGAGTGGGAGTGCTTATCCTGAGCCAATACAGAAATCCCAGCCATGCATTTGGGCAACCAAAGCAAAGGATAAAGAAAACCTGCAATTCTATGGGCATGTAGACACCCACAGTTCACTTCCTGGAGCAGCCGGCTGCATCCCCAGCGGGGTGTGGTTTAGTTCTAGCATTGGGCAAAACCGAAGTCCCTGG
The DNA here is from genome assembly GCF_000243295.1 of Trichechus manatus latirostris. NCBI lineage: Eukaryota > Metazoa > Chordata > Mammalia > Sirenia > Trichechidae > Trichechus > Trichechus manatus. Next base: position 20,171,414 of record NW_004443974.1, on the reverse strand, counting down.
ATGGGGCAGACAGTTTGTGCTTAACGGTGGCGCAGTGGTTAAGAGCTTGGCTGCTAACCAAAGGGTCGGCTGTTCGAATCCACCTTGGAAACCCTGTGGGGCATTTCTGCTCTGTCCTATAGGATCGTTATGAGTCGGAACCAACTGAATGACTCCTAACAACAACTCACTAAAAAGTTGGCGGTTCAAACACACCCATGGGCACTGTGGAAGAAAGACTTGGTAATCTGCTTTCATAAAGATTACAGCCAAGAAAACTGTATGGAGCAGTTCTAGTCTATAACACCTGGTGTAACCATGAGTTGGCTTCACCTTGATGGCATCAGGTTGGGTTTTTTTTTTTGAGGCCAAAGATGAAAGGTCTGTATTCTTCCAACTGAACAGGGTTTGGGAGGGTAGGGCCTGAGACGCTAGTCAGACTATCGTTAATTCTTTGGCAACGTGTGATCAATTTCAGTTCAAAACACCTCTGATCTCCTACTCCATAGGCCTGCTACACTGCTTCTGGCTAACAGATTCACAGTCATCTCAGAAAAGTACTTCTTGCTTTGTTTCAGCAATTGCAAGGCCAGCCACAAGCTGTGGCCACGCCATTTGTGCCTAATGCATGAATCCCCTGGGATTGCCCCCCTTCATCTGCAGACTGAGTTTGAGAGCACTGGGCTGGAAATCAGAACTGTGCCTTTGTGTGGGTGTCCCTGTAGCCAAGGATGATGGTTTTGACAGTATTCCTTAGACAGCCCTCAGGGAGCATATCATAGAATAATATAACCTGGAGGGTGTCTAAGAAATCATTTGGCCTCACCCCCTATGGGGAGCCGAGGGCAGAGAACATGAGAAAAAAACCCTGATTCTCTCTTGCTGATGCACTGCATAATTTCAGTGCTTCCTCCCCATGCTAACAGGAGTTGGGATCAGAAAGTCGGCTGGTTTGCTTTCTGTTTCATTATCGGAGCTCTCTCGACACTTGAAAATATTACCCCTAATCTGTAGGATATGGGTTGAAATTCAGCCTCACCATTATGATTAGAAACTAAACCATTGCTGTGGATTGAATTGTGTTCCCCAAAATATGGTTGGAATCCTAATCCCTATTCCTGTGGATATCATCCTATTTAGAAATAGGGTTTTCTTTGTTATCTTAATGGGGTCATATTAGTGTAAGTATGTCCTAAACCTAATCACTTCTGAGTGATAGACATAGACACAGAGAAGCAGCACAGACACAGAGACACATGCGCACACTGGGGGTGAGGGGAGAGATAGATACCAAGTGAGGATCACCAACGAACTGAGGAAGCTGGGACTCCAACTCGATGGCACCTAACAACAACAACAAACTGTGAGAGGAAGGAGCTTTGGTGGAGCAGTGGTTAAGCGCTCGGCTGCTAAGTGAAAACTCAGTGGTTTGAACCCACCCAGTGGCCATGGGAGAAAAGATGTGGTAATCTGCTCCCATAAAGATTTCAGCCTAGGAAACCCTATCGGGCAGTTTTACTCTGTCCAATAGGGTCACTATGAGTTGGAATCAACTTGACAGCACCCAACAACAAACTGAGAAAATAGATTTCGGTGCTCTGAAGCCACCTACTTGTGTCATTTCTGTTAAAACAGCACAAAGGAACTAAGACAACCATGTTGAACCTATGAATGTCACATTATTATTAAATAAAAACCAAAAATTAAATATGTGGATGAGTTCAACAGATAATTATTATCTCCCATTAAAGGTAGTTTTCAAACAACAAATGGAAGAACACCTGAAAGGCTTATTAAAAATGTAGGTTTCAGAACCCCGCCTCCTGTATTTCTAATTCATTCGGTTGGGAGTGAGGCCCATAAATCTATATTGTTAATAATTGTTGCCAGGTGATGCTAGTGCTGTACAAAGCAGACACTGAATAACACTGTTTGAGGAAATGAACAAATATTTCTTCAGGAGTAACTGTGTTCTGTCCTTAGGGTATAAGCTTCCTGACAGCAGGAACACTGAGTTTTTCATTTATGCCCACATCATTCAGTCTCATGGCTTTAAATACCATGAATATGACCACAACTCCCAAATTTGTATCTTCAGCTCAAACAACTCCTCTGAAGTCCAGACTCAGATACCCAGTCCACACCTCCATGAGATGTCTTCATCTTAAACTTACCATGTTGAAACTGAACTTCTGATCTTCCCCTAAATCTACTCTAATTTCAGTATTCCCCAATTCAACTAGTGGCAAACATACTTTTTCAATTGTTCAAGTGAAAAACCTTGGGGATATCTGTGACTCCTTGTTTTCGTACCCCTCATCCAATCTTTTAGAATCTCCTGTTACTTCTGTCTTTAAACTCTATCCAGAATCTAGCCACCTCCACTCCTTCCTTTGCCATTTATTTCACATTACAGCCAATCATGTCTCAGTTGGTCTCTCTGCTTCAATCCCTGCCCCATACCGTCTGTTTTCAGCATGGCAGCCAGAGAAAACCAAACCAAGCTAAACCCGTGGCCACTGAGTTGATTCGGACTTATAGCAACCCTATAGGACAGAGTAGAACTGTGCCATAGAGCTTCCAGGAAGTGTCTGGTAGATTCAAACTGCCAACCTCTTGGTTAGCAGCCAAACTCTTAATCACTGCAAGGTGCTGTTAAATTATGTCATTTCATGTGACTCTTCAGTTCAACACCAACAGTATCTTCCCATTTCATTTAGAGTGTGTAAAAGCCAAAATACCTACAATGGACGACAAAGCCCTGTAACAAGTGACTTCTCATTGTCTCATCTCTTGCTTGCTTCACATCCACATGCGTCTCCTGACTGTTCCTCCAATACACTAGGCATGTTCACACTTACGCCTTTATATTATGTTGGCTTGTCACTCGGCCTGGAACTCTCTTCCCCATGTACCTACATGGCTCCCCTCTTGCCTTCTTCACATCTTTCAATCTTTGCATAAATTTGTTACCTTTGAGCCTTTTCTCAAACTTGTCTTTGTTACCTTCTCAGTAAGGTCTATCTTTTTTTTTTTTTCATACAAAAATTTATACATACATTGTTATGTGACTCTAATTGCTCTCCCCATACTGTGACAGCACACTTCTCCTTTCCACCCCTGATTTCCCATGAACATTTAACCAGCTCCTAACCCTCTCCACCTTCCCATCTCACCTCTGGACAGAAGCTGCCCATTTAGTCTCTTGTATCTACTTGAGCTAAGAGGCACACTCCTCACGAGTATCACTTTATGTCCCGCAGCCCAGTCCAATCCCTGTCTGAAGAGTTGGCCTTGGAAATTGTTTTAGTTCTGGGCTGATAGAGAATCCAGGGGCCATGCTTTCCAGGGTTCCTCCAGTCTCATTCAGACCATTAAGTCTGGTCTTCTTAGTAGAATTTGAGTTCTGCTCTCCCGCCTTTCTCCTGCTCCATCAGAGACTCTCTGTTGTGTTCCCTGTTGGGGCAATAGTAAGGTCTGTCTTGGTTGCTCTGTTGAATATTGTAATGACCCCCGCCATGACTCCTGGCATTACTGAACCTCCCCCCTCCCAACCCTGCACTTTTTCCCTCAGCGTTTATCACCACCTAACATACTATGCTCAGTTGGAACCAACTCGATGGGAAAGGATTTGGTTTTTTTTTTTGGTAGTGTACTATGCAAGTTAAGAATTATGTTGATTATTGTCTCTCTTCCCTACTAGAATATAAGCTTCAAAAGGGTGGAAATCTTCATCTGTTTTGTTCACCAACCCAAGCACCTAGAACAGTAGCCATACCTTGTAGGCATGTAAGAGTTTAAGTGTTTTTACAGGGGAAATGTGGTGTCAAGCAGGGAAATTATATGATCAGATATGCGTTTTAGAAGTGTTACTCTTTTTTTTTTTATTTTACTTTAGGTGAAAGTTTACAGCGCAGATTAGTTTCTCATTCAAAAATTTATACTCAAATTGTTATGTAACATTGGCTGCAATCTTCACATTTTGTTAGCACTCTTCCCGTTTCCCTTTCCACTCCAGATTCCCTGTGTCCATTCGCTCTAGTTTTCCTGTCGTTCCTGACTTTGTCTTCTCTTTTGGTCAGGTGTTGCCCATTTGGTTTCATATACTTGATTGAAATAAGAAGCTCGCTCCTCATATGTGTTATTGTTTGTTTTATAGGCCTGTCTAATCTTTGGCTGAAAGGTGGACTTTGGGAGAGGCTTCAGTTCTGAGTTAGCAAGGTATCTGGGAGCCATAGTCTCAGGGGTTCTTCCAGTCTCTGTCAGACCAGTAAGTCTGGTCTTTTGTGTGTGTGTGTGAATTTGAGTTTTGTTTTACATTTTTATCTCTGTCCAGCTCCCTCTACTGTGATCCCTGTCAGAGCAGTCGGTGATGGTAGCCAGGCACCATCTAGTTCTTCTGGGCTCAGGCTGGTGGAGGCTGTGGTTCATGCAGTCCATTAGTCCTTTGGACTAATATTTTCCTTGTGTCTTTGGTTTTCTTCATTCTCCTTTGCTCCAAATGGGATGGGACCAATAAATGTATCTTAGATGACCTCTCATAAGCTTTTGAGACCCCAAACACTACTCCCTGAAATAGGATGTAGAATATTTTCTTCATGAACTGTGTTAAGCCAGTTGATCTAGATGTCCCCAGAGACTATGGTCCCTAGCCCTCAGCCCCAGTAACTCGGTCCCTCAAGGTGTTTGGATTTGTCTACGAAGCTTTTATGACTTTGCCTTAGTCAAGTTGTGCTGACTTCCAGCATATTGTGTGTTGTCTTTCTCTTCACCAAAGTTAACACTTGTCTAGTATCTAGTTAGTGATTTCCCCTCCCCACCCCTTCCCTCCCTTGAAGCCATCAAAGACTGTTTTTTTCTGTGTGTGAATCTTTTCTTGGGTTTTTATAATAGTGGTCTCATACAGTATTTGTCCTTTTGTGATTGACTCACTTCACTCAGCATAATGCCCTCCAGATTCATCCATGTTGTGAGATGTTTCATAGATTCATCATTGTTCTTTATCATTGTTTAGTAGTCCATTATGTGTATTTACCATAATTTGTTTATCAATTCATCTTTAATGGGCACTTAGTGTGTTTCCATCACTTTGCTATTGTGAATAATGCTGCAATGAACATGGATATGCATATGTCTATTCATGTGATGGGTCTTATTTCTCTAGGGTATATTCCTAGGCATGGGATTGCTGGAGCGTGTGATATTTCTATTTTTAGCTTTTTAAGGAGGCACCATATTGTTTTCCATAGTGGTTGTACCATTTTACATTCCCACCAGTAGTGCATAAGAGTTACAATCTCCCCACAACCTCTCCAATATTTGTTATTTTCTGTTTTTTTTTGTTGTTGTTGTTGTTGTTTTTTAGTTAGTGCCAGTAATGTCAAGGTGAGATGGTATCTCATTATAGTTTTGATTTGCATTTCTCTAACGGCTAATGATCACAAGCATTTCCTCATGTGTCTGTTAGCCACCTGAATGTCTTCTTTGGTGAAGTGTCTGTTCATATCCTTTGCCAGTTAGAAGTGTTACTCTTGCTGCAGTGAGGAGAATGGGTTGGAGGGGACTGAGACTGGAAGCAGAGTTCAGTTCAGAGGCTGCTGTAATAATCCAGGAGGTGGGGATGGATATATTGGATGGATTTGATTGTCAAGACTTGAGGATCAATAGAATGTGCAGGACAGAGAAAAGGAAGAGCAAAAAATGACTTACAGGTTTCTAATTTGTGCAAATTTGTCATAGAGGGTCAATTACTGAACTATGACTGGATAGAAAGTGTGTGTGTGTGTGTGTGTGTGTGTGTGTGTGTGGGTGGGTGTGGGTGTGTAGAAGCAATGAGTTAGGAGATATTTCAAAAGATTAGAAAAAAGGTTTAAGGATGGTAACAGACGAATGAAAATTACCTGTATTTCATTATATTTATGATCATGATAAGGTTATCCATAAAAAGCCATATAGTTTTAGAGAGTGATGATGGCATTTTTTTAATAATCCATTTGGCAGTTTTCTAGATCATTGATTTATAGCCTGTCTGCATATTAAGTTGTTGAGTCAATGGTTCATTTATTTAGTCAATGCTTACATTGGAAGAGGGTTTTAAATCATTTTACAAAATTAAAATTTGTTATTTAAAAAAGCTTTTAAACTATCCATCATTATGGCTTTATTATTTTGTTTCTCTGATCCAAAGAATGTGTATGCTATTTAAACAAAGTGTTAATTTGTTAGCTACAGTACAATAGGAGCTGCTAGCTACACCTGAGAATTCTTTTTTTAGAAACAGTAATTCAGGAATTGTTTAACTATAAAGGCTTAGAAGGTAAACAGAGGCAAGGAAAATCCACATGTGGCTCATATACATGAAGGATGAATGTAACTTCACTTTAGCCTGATTCTTCAGGGAGTGATTTTCTTCAAACACTTAGCTGAATTCACATATAATATTTATTCAACTGGCTCAATGCATCTTCAGAAAAAAACTTGATTCTGGACTTGCAAACATTATTCTTTTGAAATGGTAAACTTAAACGTTACTTTTGAAAGCACCAGTGTAGAAAATGAGACTTCAAAGGATATGCTCAGGGAAGTAATTAATAAAATGGTACACTCTGATGGACATTGGGGTAGCCGAAAAGATCCAGCCCATGGGAAAATTGGTCTCATCAGCTAAATGGAATTGGTAAGATACTCTTCTCCCATTTTGAGTAAACAGATGGCCTATGTTGTTTACATACTTTTTCAGTGCTTTCATCTGCTTTTATTACATACTTCCCTCTTTTCAGAAAATAAAGAATTCCAATCCTCTACCAGGTACTGTGCTATGTGCTTGGTATCAAGATACAGAGTGTGCTCCCAAAAAGTTTACAATCTGGTAGTGGATATGTTCTCTTCAAGCCATTCCTAGTAATTGAACAATTATCAAGTCAACCTGTTCATAGTAGGTGTTCAATGAATGAATAAATGAATGAGTGAAAGAATAAATGATTTATAATCCATACAGCCTAACTTTAGTTTCCTGAGTCCCTGTAGAGACCCCTGTACTTGAGAAGCCCATTTTCCATTCTAGAGAGAATATGTTGGGCAAGAATCCTTTTATGGTGACTTATTGCAGACCCTTAACTTCGCAAAAATAGATTGTTCCCCAGGACTGTTGCTATTACTCCACTGAACTTCAATATCAAAATATCCTTTTAAAACTCATTTTTGCTAAAAAGCAAGATAATTCTGATAAATAACCTAAACATAAATTCAGAAATTGAGTATATACAGGTGAATGGAAGACAGTTTTATCCTTTATCCACAAATGGAGGAGAATGGCTAGCAATTATATGGTGACTTGAAGGGCTTTCAATTCATCTTATCTCTGTCTCCTCCTCAATATCCTTCTTTTTGGGGACTCTAAGGCCGTTTGCTATTCAGAACTTGATGTCAGGAAAGCATCTATGACTTGGTAGAAATGGGAAACAATACATTATTTTCCCAGTGGCTCTTACATTTTAAGGCTTAATTCTTATGGTAGGAAGACACACACAAACACACACACACACAAACACACACACGCGCACTTTGTAGCCTGATAAAGGTATATTTCAGGATTCAGGTGGGGAGAGGGGAGTCATGGGAAGAAAGGTAGGAAATCCTTCTCAATAACCTTGAAATGAGACCATACAAGCAGCTACCTCTAATGTTCAAAGAGCTGGTTGTTATGAACAAACATTCACAATCAATTAATTTATTCCTTCCTTCAATAATGGAATGACAATAAGACCTCTGAAACTGTTGGGGCTTATGAGGCAAGATGGAGTTAGGAAGTTACAGAGATTATAATTCATAAGTAAAAAGTATGCAGTAAGTGAAATGTAAACAATAAAGCCAATAGATGGAGAGAAATGAGTGGTACAGAATCAGAGAAACATAGACACTACCAGGACAGTAGTTGGCTTCTAGTTTTAAAAGGACTGAGATCTGGGCCATACCTGACCCTCACACCTTTGGAAAAGCATCTGAGGCAAATTTTAAGGCTTTACATGGAGTGGAACTGAGAAGAAATGAGGAACCATGGAAACTTTAAGTCCGTATACTCTTTCCTTCTCTCTCATGGTGCCTCTTTCCCTCACTACTACAGCTCCACTTGTTCCCCTCATGGCCACTTCTTGTTCATGACATACTTTCAATTTTGGTTGATCTGCAAACTACTTTATTTGATCCCTCTTTCCCAAATCCAAATTTGGGAAAGTGAGATTGGCTTAGCTCATCTGTTCACAGTGAATTGGCTCCTTTCGTGATGTGTGCCTATATCTTGGTCCAATCAGTCATTCATCAGTGGTTGCCCAAAGCTGGGCTATTGGTAAGGCTATTTCCCTTAGAAGGTATGTTGGACATTGTAGGCATCAAGACTAAACAATTTAGAAAAAATAATGAGCTGTTAAAATATAAAAGAGCTAACTTCTTTAATGTTTATCATACACCAGGCACTGTTTTATACACTTTAAATTTATTTAACTTTCGTGACAATTCTTCCTAGTAGGTAGCATTATAATATTCATTTTATAGATGAGGAAACTGAGGCACACAGATGTTCAATAACTTACCTAGACTGATTCAACCAGGAGGTGGCAGAGTTGAAATTTAAACTCAAACTATCTAGCTTTCACACCTATGCACACAACTACTGCGCACCATTGTGTATTGTGTTTAAATTCCATTTTCTTACTATTGTTGTTTGGTCCCGTCAAGTTGGTTCTGATTCACAGTGACCCTATGTACAACAGAATGAAACACTGCCTGGTCCTGTGCTATCCTCACAATTGTTGTTATGTTTGAGCCCATTGTTGCAGCCACTGTGTCAATCCGTCTTACTATTAGGTCTGTGCATCTAGGCAAGTAATACAATCTCTTCACTTTCCGGTTTTTTCTATGCATCCACTGAAGATAATACCTGCCTACATACAACATAAGGTTGTTCTCAGGATTCAGTCAGATTGTATTTGAAAATTCTTTTAGACTGTAGAGCAAGGCATTAGTATTTAAAACAACACCAAGAATAACATCAGTAACAATAATTAAGGTACAGAGAAGTTGGGTCAAGTGGCTAAATATCTGATGGCTCCTCAAAACAAAACTCATAGGTCCTTTTCCCTCAAGTTCCCATTATAAAGTAGCTGAGGCAATCTTAAACTTTGACAATCTTTTGTTTTTTTCCTTGAGACTGAGCAGATGACTCCTGTATCACCCAAGAAATGATAATTTTATTGAAAAAGGGCATATGTCCAGGATCTAAATCTATTTTTTCTCCTCCCACCCATGATTATTTGTAGGATAGATAAATTTGTAACACGCTTTAAAAGCTTCAGATGAAAGGTGTTACAGGCAATCTAATAATAGCATGTTCTGTTACATTGTTTATTTTGTTCCTTGAGATGTTCAAAAACAAATTGCACAGTGGAAAGTTCTTTCAATTTACTACTTATTTCATTAATTATATGCCTCCTTTATTTTACCACACTCAGATTTATACTACATAAATCTAGATAAAGCCTCTAAAAAATAAATCATACCCTAATTTTTTCTCATCTGTGAGCCTTTTTTAAAACATAGTGTTGTAGAACAAGTAGAAACATCAGTGTGTTTAAAAGGGAATAATTGGGAATGGAGGCAGCTTTTCTCCTTCCACGTTTCTTTGTTGAAGTAGCAAACACATTCAATGCCAAAACAACATTAGCCCTGAGAATGTATTAACTTGCTATGGGATACTTAGAGCTCCATGGTAACAATTATTTGCAGAATTCACAAGATACACGTTTGGAATTAAAAAGATGCCTATATCTTTTGAGGAAAAATAGCATGCATAGACAAGGAGAATAGGGGGAGATTTAAACCAGATTATACTTTCAAGAATAGGCTTCATCCATAATTAATATTTTCCTGTGGATGCATTTATGGTTTTTTATCTTTCTTACATTTCTCATCTTCTCCTTTCTTGCTAAAAAAGGGTAGGCGCATGTGCTTGTGATCTGCTGGAGGAAGGAGTATGGTTATGAGGTGAGGAAGATATTACATTTCACCTCATAAAGTTGATTGTGTCCTCAGTGTATGCATAAAAATGAGATTTCCTTTATTTGCTTGCTCTTGGAGTAAGACTCTCAGATAAACTACTTGTCTTCATTTTAATTAGGTTGACTACCATATCCTCCTCCTGTTCTTCATAACACTCTTCTCATTTCTTTCCCCCGGGCAACAACTTGTTTTCATAAGGACAAAGAGTCAGGGGTGGTCATCTGTAAACATGGTATACAAGATCAGAGGTTCAGCCATTATTCAGCAGCTCTGGCAGAAATTATGTTATTACAGGCATAGAGGAAAGGGGTCCTTTGGAGGTTCCAGGATGACATGAAATGACTATTAATCATCAAATTTTCCTGGTCATAGAAGCAATGAAAGCAATGAACTTTGTCAGAATGATTGGCCAATTATAGCTTTTCTTTCACCTGTGATTGTGCTTCCAGAATCTCCCTCCCATCTAGTTCTAAAAGCCTGATCTGCAGATGTATCAATTTATGAGACTATATCCTAATTTCTATGTGCCAAGACTGAGGACTGAATTTAGAATGAGTTACAGTGATTGGTGGCTATCTAGTTAATGTGAACAAAATATCTTTTCCACTGGGTAAGATAGTACCTAGAATTACACTATGAGAGGAAAATTCACTTTGGTGTTGCTTTATTTTCAGCCATTGAGAATTCCTTATTAAAATGCAGACTAATAGAACGGAAACAGTAAGTTATTCAGATAAAGGTATTCTATTAGTGGATAGCTAGCTGTATGCAAAGTTCCAAAGGTAACAATGGACTTACAGTTCTGGGCCAAGAAGGAATAGACATACTTTTTCCTATTCTTCCTACTTGCCAGTTGCCATGGAGCCAATTCTGACTCATAGAGACCCCATGTATTTCAGGGTAGAATTGCCCTCCATAGGGCCTTCATGGCTGTGGTTTTTCCAAAGCAGATCACCAGGCCTTTCTTCAGAGGTACCTCTAGGCAGGCTAGAACAGACACCTATTTGGTTAATAGCCCAGTGCTTAACCATTTGTTCCACTCAGGGACTTCCGCTAAGGACAGCTGAAAACTCTGGGAAATTCACAAATATTTGAGAATTAAACAGCACATTCCTAAGTAACTATGGAGTCAGAGAAGAAATCACAAGAGAACTTTGAAAACACTTTGAGATAAATGAAAATAAAGATACAACATACCACAAATTATGGGATGCAGATAAAGAAGTACTTAAACCCATTGCCATCAAATTGATTCCAACTCACAGCAACCCTATAGGATGGGGTAGAACTGCCCCATAGGGTTTCCAAGGAGCAGCTGGTGGATTTGAACTGCTGACCTTTATGGTTAACAGCTGAGCTCTTTACCACTGTGCCATCAGGGCTCTGAGTACTTAGAAGTACTTAGGAGTACTTAGTACTTAGAGGGAAATTTATAGCTGTAAGCACCTATATTTAAAAAGGAAAAGGATCGCAAATCAATTACCTATCTATCCACCTTAGACTCTGGAACAAGAAGAGCAAACTAAATCTAAAGCAAGTAGAAGAAAGGAAATAATAAAGATTAGAGTAGAAATAAATAAACTAGAGAATACAGAAACAACGTTGTCGTTAGTTGCCGTTGAGTCAGTCGTGACTCATGGTGACCACATGTGTGTCACAGGAGAACTGGGCTCCATACGGTTTTTAAGGCTGTGACTGCTCAGAAGCAGATCACCAGACCTATTTTCTGAGGCACTTCTGGGTGGAAACTGCCAACCTTTCCACTAGTAGTGGAGTGCTTAACTGTTCGCACCACCTGGGGACTCCTTAGAAAAAATAAAAATTTTATTGAGCATTGTACTAGAGGTTCTAACCAGGGGAGTAATTCAAGAATGTGAAATAAAATGTATCCAGATTGGAAAGGAAACAGTAAAATGGTCTCTATTTGCAAATTACATTATCTTCTACCTAGAAACTTCTAAGGAATCCAAAATGAAACTATTGGAACTAATAAATACATTCAGTAAGACTGCAGGGTATAGGATCAATATACACAAATTAATGATATTTGTATACACTAATAATGAATGATCGCAAATGAAATTAAAACAATTCCATTTAAAATTGCATCAAAAATAAAATGCTTAGAAATAAACAAGAGAATTCAAGACTTGTACATTGAAAACTGTAAAACATTGTTGAAGCAAATGAAAAAAAGATTTCAGTAAATGGAAAGAAATCTCATGTTCATGGATTGGCTGTCTTAATATTACTATGATGTCAATATTCCTCAAATTGACTTACAGACTTAATGCAGTCTCTCTCAAGATCCCAATGGCCTTTTTTTTTGTGGAAATGGAGAAACTGATCCTAAAATTCATATGGAATTACAAGCGACCCCAAATAGCCAAAACAAATCTTGAAAAAGAACAAAGTTGGAGGACTCATACTTCCTATTTAAAAACTCATCGCAAAGCAACAGCAATTAAGACAGTCGGGTACTAGCATGAGGATAGACATATAGACCAATGGAAAAGAATCAAAAGTCCAGAAATAAACCCGTACATTTACGGTGAATTGATTTTAGAAAAGAAAATTCAATGGAGGACAGAAGTTTTCTCACCAAATGTGCCTTGACAACTGTCGTGGATTGAATTGTGTTCCCCCCAAAATATCTATCAAGTTGGCTAGATCATGATTCACAGTGTTGTGTGATTGTCCATCATTTTGTCATCTGATGTGATTTTCCTGGGTGTTATAAATCCTATCACTATGATGTTAATGAGATGAGTTGGTGGCAGTTACTGTGATGAGATCTGCAGGACTGGATTGTGTCTTGAGCCAATCTCTTTCGGGATATAGAAGAGAGAAGCGAGCAGAGAAACGTGGGGACCTCGTGCCACCAAGAGGGAAGCGCTGGGAACATAGCGCACCCTTTTAACCTGGGGTCCCTGCGCAGGGAGTCTCCTAGTCCAGGGGGGATTGATGACAGGGACCTTCCTCCAGAGCCAACAGAGAGAGAAGGGGCCTTCCTCTGGGCTGGCGCCCTGAATTTGGACTTCTGGCCTGCTGCACTGTGGGGGAATGAATTTCTGTTTGTTGGAGCTGTCCCCTTGTGGTATTTCTGTGACACCAGCACTAGATGACTAAGACAACTATAAAGCCACATGCAAAAGAATGAAGGTGAACCCCTTCCTCACACTACATAAAAAAATCAACTCAAAATGGAGCATCAACCTAAGTATAAGGGCTAAATCTATAAAACCCCTAGAGAAAACATAGAAGTATATCTTTCTGAGCTTGAGTTAGGCAACAGTTTCTTTAATAAGACAGCAAAAGTATAAGCAAAAAAAAATTTAATAAATCATATATCTGATAAGCGACTGTATCTAGAATACATAAAGAACTCTTACAATTCAGTTATAAAAATACATAAAACCCAAGTAAAAGTCGGCAAAGATCTAAATAGACATTTTTGCAGAGAAGATATACAAACGGCTAATAAGCACGTGGTAAGATGGTCAACATCATTAGCCATTAGGGAAATGCAACTGAAAGTCATAGTGAGATACCACTGTACCCCACTAAGATGACTATGATAAAAAAGACAAATAATGACAAGTGTTGGTGAAGATGTGGAGAAATTGGGACCTTTATACGTTGCTTATGGGAATAGAAAATAGTGCAGGTGACTTTGGAAAACAGACCGTCAGTTCTTCAAAATGTTAAACATAGAGTTACTCAGCAATTTTACTTCTAGATGTATACCCAAGAGAAATGAAAACATACATCCACCCCAAAAATTGTACACAAATCTTTATAATAGCCTTATTCATAGCAGACAAAATAAATGATAACTAACCAAGTGTCCATCAATTAATGAATGGATAAACAAAATTGTTAAATTCATACAATGGAATATATTTTCCAATAAAAAGAAATGAAGTATTTTCGTATGATACAATATGAATAACAAACCAAAACCATTATGCTATGTGAAGGAAGCCAAGCACAGTAGACTACGTATTGTATGATTCCATTTACATATATGCAGATAAATTGGGATACTATAGAGACTAAATAATCTATTTGAGAGAATAAAGGAATTTTAAATGCAGGAAGTTGTGCCATATTTTTTTTAAAACTTATTTGCAGCAGTTTTAAACTATTAGAAGTGATTAAACTAGAAATATAAAATATTATAACCTTACCAAACAGAGAAACGAATTATAGTGACATCAGACAGACAGTGGAATCTCTTGCTGACAAAAAGGAAAAATAAAAGCAATGATAGAATAGTGGGAACAGTTGAAGTGAAAACCAAATCCACTTATAAATAAGCAGCTCCTTCCTCACAAAAAGTAGGTAAGAGGTTTAAGTTAATTTTTATTCCCTTAGAGGAAGGCAGGATGTATGAGAAATATAATAGCCTGTAAAGTTTATTATATTCAATGAATATTCACCTGCTATGATGATTGACAAATGCTTGCTAAAGTTCTGCACCCTCGAGCAAAGTGGCAGATTGGTACATCTGAGGGGCAACAAGTAGGCGTGAAGATTAAAAACTAGTTAAGTGTCATAGATTTGTATTGCCTTTCTTTTAATAAGTAGATAAAACTGGGCTGGAGATGGGAACTGTATATCATAACCAGATGGAGTGGTTTGTTTGTCAAGGAATCCATGAATATATACAAGAGGCACTTAATACATGTTTCCATCGCTAAAAAGATGACTAGTGAAAGGATATCCAAGTTTTTATTTTTTCATTTTCCAAAGGCAAGCCAAAATGGCTTTATAGCTAGAGCTTGGAACTTAACCTAATCAGCAATAAGCAATGTTTGCTGTACTATGCCTCATCTAGAAATCCAGATATCAAACCAGTTGCCATTGTGTTGATTCTAACTCATGATGACCTGCGCTCCAAAGGGTTTTCATGGCTTCCGTCTTTCAGAAGCAGTTTGTCCGGCCTTTCTTCCAAGGTGTCTCTGAGTATGTTCAAACCACCAACCTTTGGGTTAGCAGCTGATTACTTAACCATTGGTGCCATTCAGGGAGCCATGCCTCATTTAGTAGAATACAATGATCTGTGTCAGCATCATCAGGCACAGAAGGTAGTACAATGTAGGGACTGTGGCCTTTGCTAGTGAGATAAAGAACCAAGGCCAATCATCCTGAACCTTCTCCCTCCCCTCCACTTCAATATCTGAATGCTGACAAAATCCAATCAAAATAAGTTTAAAAACTGAAAAGAAGTCATAAATTGATGATGTGTACCCCACTGCATTGACTTGGTTATAGTGGATACAAGGAAATTTTGAGTTGAAGATATAATAAGAGCCCTCAGATATTTTAAAAAATAGTTGGTAGAGCAGCCACCTCCCCACCAACTGCCTCCATGACTCACTGCCCATTCTCCATCAGCCCTGGCAAGCACGGATGGGGGTGGCTGGGTGATGGACCTCATGTACTATTTAGTTGTTAGCTGAAATGTTGAACAAGAAATCAGCTGGTGAGAGTGTTTTTACAAAGCATTGAAATGCTTGATTACAATATCCTAGATTAGACCAAAACGAAACAATACATAAAGGGTGCTACTGTATTTTACAGGTAGTAAAGTCTTATGCAAAGAAACGTACCATCATCATTATCATTCATAATCCCCAGCACCGTCACCACCATCTACTGGAGATTAGAAATCAAGAACTGAGTAGATTGTCTTCATTAAAGAATCAATAAAATTGCAACCTTTGCCACAGAGCGGTTTAAATATGTATTTTTATGTAGGTTAATACTGTTTGCCTCCCTACTGTCACAGAGCTATTGGGAAGGTCTAAAGTAAGTAAGTAAGAAGGCTTTGCAAAATGAGAAATAATACACAAGTGCCAAACTTTATTTTTATTATTAAAAATGTATCTTTGTCATATTTTTCTCAGTCAGTTTGTGCTACAGATAATTTTTACCCTCAGCTCAGTAATGGCATTTTTTAATGCAATGAATAGCTCAAATTTTGAGGAGTAAAAAGGTCAAGGATGACTTTTCCATTCTTTACTTAACATAAAAAGATCACGTTTATTAAAGCAAAACCTAAGAGTAATTACTATATATTAATAAATGAAGAATACACATTTTAAAGCTATTTTTATAAGATGATCTTTTTTTTCCAAAAGGAATAAGAAGCTCAGTTTTTTTTTTATTTTCAAGTACAGCAGTATGCCTCATGCATAGAATATACTTATAAATGCTTTTACCGTTGTTGAGTTTAATTATGTTATAGAAATCGAACTCTACTTTTCATGAAATGTAGGTTAAATTGTTTAGGCCAAAGGTGATAAGGATTTTTATGAACACTTTTTATTTTGACATAATGATAGGTTCACAGGAGGTTGCAAAGACATGTACCCTTCCCCCAGCCTTCCCCAATCTTAACACCTTACATAACTATAGCACACTATCAAAACCAAGAAATAGACATTGGTACAATCCATAGAGTTTATTCATATTTCACCAATTATACAAGCTCTCATTCGTGTGTGTGTGTGTGAGTGAGAGAGAGAGAGAGAAAATAGCATTATGCAGTTTATCATGTGTATAGCCACCACCATACTCAAGGTACTCAGCTGTACCATCACTACAAGACTTTGGTGATAAAGATTTAAATCATAGAGTGTAGGTGGTTTGACACTATACAAATATTTATAGAGGAATAAATATAATATGCATTGAAGGAGCCTTGGTGGTGCAATAATAAAAGCATTCAGTTGCTAACCAGAAGTTCTGTGGTTCGAACCCACCTGCGGCTGAAGGGGAGAAAACACATTAAAACAGATATAAATGGTAGAAGACACCATTTTTACTATCTCTTGAAAATGTCACAGTAAAATGACCCTTAAAAATGTCTGCATGTGTTTATGTATATGGAATAGAGGAGAGGACGCTACACAGCCCAACGGGCAAGTCACTTGAACAGCAGCAGCAAAAAGAATAAGAATAAAAGCAATGATACATGAAAATCAATTTGTAAAAAGATAAAAATAGAATTATTTGAAGGGAGGAGGGTCCTGAAGTCTTACCCACTCCCCTTCTCCTTAACTGCTTTTTCATTTCCAAAGAACCCTAAGACACCAAAGAACATGAAGAGATTTCCAATCACTACTTCAGAGTAAACTCTTATATTATTTTCTTTCAGTGGTATCCCCAAGCAATGCTCCTTATACCCCAATATCTCAGAGAATTTAGTAATGAGCTCTTTTTGGGGAAACAGAATTATTGTGTGTGTGATACTAATTTGTGTTTCACTCTTGTCTCCATTTCAAGGAAGAGACTCACTTGATATTTCTTTTTCATGGAGATTTTTGTAGGACCTATAGCAGGAGCTGCCTGAAGTCAAAGGCTGTTCTTTGTTGAAAGAGCCAAAGTTCATTGAGAAGAAGGTGCTGGGTGTCCTGAACGGAAAGGGTAGATGTAAATGCTTTGGAAGGCAGCAGGAGATGAAGAGAGAGTGGAAGGAACAGAACTAAGTTACATAATGGGGTTCCAGAACAGTGGGACCTGAACATCAACTTGTGGCAGAGCCCCAGTCAGGTGGCAAACCTACTGGGAAATGACTTTATGAAGAAATGAGAGACTAGATCCAAGGCACAGGCCTCCCAACCTGGGCAGAAAGCAAGGGGTTGACAGGGAAACAACAAAGTAGAGAACTTCATGATCTCTCTTGGATTTTAGTGCAATCCAGGAAGAGGGAGGAAATCCCAATGGAATTTCCTGGTGGGGTGTCTGCTTGGCATCTGATTTAAGTTGATGTAAGAAAAGCAAAGAGAAATGCTCTCTCTTGTACACTCGAGTATATGGATTGAGATTCATGCTTGCCTTAGGGTTTTAATGGTCCCTGGAAGAGTGCCCTGCACACAGTAGAGACTCGAAACCAATTTGTTGAGTGACTATGGGAGATTGGACCAGGAGACCACATTGAGGGAAACATCAAGTATTGGAATCATCCCTTTCTCCTGAGTGACTATGTTTTTATGATCGAGTCAAACTTTTTATTAAGCTCTTGCCTTAGAAAAGACTCCTGAAGGATTGTCCCCAAAATCTCCAGACAGATGGAACTTACTGGAATTCTCACAGAGTTTTTTTTTTTTTTGAATCTGGTTCTGTGGATATCAGCCATACAGTAAAATAATTCTCAGATCTTTCTAAAGATGAGTCAGTGTGGCCCTACCAGGAGGGTTTCTACTGCATACTATTTCCAAGTGCAGTTTAATGTTCTAGTAGATGATAGAAATATAGTAATAAACAAAATGGATAAGGTCCTTCCTCTCATGGAGGCCATAATCTGGGGGTTTCTGACCTGTTTTCTACTATTTCAGTGATTATCTCCATGACATATACTTCCAAAGTGAAACATTAAATGCCACTTTAAAACAGTGAGCCTTAGGTGCTCATTTAAATGGAAGGGCAGTGAAGCTTAACGGTTTAAAGTGAGGGCTCTGGAATGAGACTGGTTGGGGTTTCAATCTTAGCTCTGCCATTACTTGAATATATGATCTGGAGCAAATTCCTTGACCTCTTGTACCTCATTTCCTCTTCTGTATAATGGGGATAATAGTTGTACCCATATCATAGGTTGTTGTGAGACTTAAATGAACTAATGGAGGTGACGTTTGAAACAGTGCCTTGCACATATTAACTATTCTGTGTTAGTTATTACTCTCTTTAGCTAACATTATTTGTATGCGATAGTCATTAAAATGGTAGAAGGGTTCTTAACCCATCCGTTGCCATTGAGTCAATTCCAACTCACAGAGACCCTATAGAACAGAGTAGAACTGCCCCATAGGGTTTCCAAGGAGCAGCTGGTAGATTTGAACTGCCAGCTCTTTGGTTAGCAGCTAAGCTCTTAACCACTGTGCCACCAGGGCTCCCCTCTTAACCCATAGTAAGTCCCAAATAAATATTATAAATAAATACTAGTTATTATTTGTTACATGATCCATGCCAGGAGGTGTCTCCTCTGACTGTAAGTGTGTTTAGAAACATGGTTTTCACTTGGACCAGGTGAGCTTTATTGGATGAAGTCACTGAAAGATTATTGTATTACTTTACATGAAGCTTCTCTTGTGTCCACTGTAGCAAAAACTCATCCCTTTTTGGCAAAGATACTAATAAGAAAACATGGCTAAACAAAATAAGTTCAGATTAGAAATCTCTACTGAACAAAATAAGTATCTCAGACTACTGTCATTTAACTAAAAGTCTTGCGTAAAGCTTACAAAGATAACCTTTCCTGAAAGAGTGAGATTTTAGTATTAGAAGTAAGCAATGAGTGAGGCAATAATAACCCTAGGAGATACAGACATTTGTCTTTCATGGCTTCAGCGTGACTCCATTTCATTTGCCTTCTCTTCCCTGAAGCAGGAAACATCAGGCCCTTATGGGTAGATCCTGGGACCTTCCAGTGAAGATCTGGAGCACTCACATGCTCATCTTCACCTGTGTATGTGCAGCCCCCGCCCCCCGCCCAGGGCCTGTTGGTTCTGACCTGCAAGGCAGAGAAGGCATCTGCCAAAGACAGAGGAAGTGATTTTGCCAGATTGCCACTTGAAATTTACTAATGCACAATGCTGTGACTGCTCTCTCCTGACTGAGTCATTCCCTGTCAACACTGAATTCCCCTCAAAGTTAAACAGATAGGAGTTTTACATCCTTTCTTCTGATAGAACCTCAAATACGTTATTAAACCTCCTATCCAAATCCACCAACTTAAACCCTTAAATGTTACTATTTTTCTCCTTTGCAACACTGTCAAAATTGTGTAACAAATGTTATAATGATTTTTTTTCTTTTTTCTGAAGTTTATATTGATGGTATAGTTCTTTCATGCCTTGGATTCCTGGGGTTACTTTTCTAAAACGGTCTAACTACCTTTTCATTTACCATTAATGAATGTGTGTGTGTGTGTGTGTGTGTGTGTGTGTGTGTGGTATAGCTCTGACCTGTATTATTTCCTTTATTTCACAGCTACACCATTGTGATATAACCAGTATCATTGCAAAACCCCTTTACAGAAGTAGGGTACAGAGAGCAGCTTTGTGACTATCAAGCCATTGAGGCTTCTATCGTATTTTGACTTATTTACTTTAAAAAAGATGCTTTATAGCTTATGTATTCTGAGTCTATGAATATTTCAGGCTATAAGTAAAAAGCAAATCAATTTCTAGCTAAAAAAAGAAAACTTTTCAAGGGAGGAGAGGGTCGTTTGTTCATAAAGCAGAACAGAATAATGACAGTGAAGTCTCAGTGCCAAATAATAAAAACAAATATAAAACCCCGAATATAATACACCTATAATAAGTAATTCTTATAAAATTGGGGAGCTAAAGGTATCATTTGGCCACCTTTTACACGTTAGGCATAGTAGTCTGTGTTTTAAATTACCACAACATTCCTTCCAAGTGGATGTTATTACCTGCATGCTATACCATGCTGTACACCAGGGATACTGTGGGCCAGAGAAAGGCAGTTATTTGACCCAAATCACACAGCTAGGAAGGGCTGGAGTTTGATCCCAGTTCTGTCTCACCCTCAAATCGTGCTCTTAACACTGAATCTTTTTTTTTTCTGTTTTATATAGATACAGTATTTTCTTTTATTTTCAAAGATAAGACCGATATAAAGGTCAAACTGTTTTTTGGCCTCTTTGAGTACGAGATATAGCTACAAGTAAAAGCTTGTCCTTCTTGAAAAGAGATGTGGTAGTAGAGGGAAGGATCATCTAGAAACTCTGTATTCTGATTCCCAACTGTCATTTCCAAAAGGTAAGCTTGTAAAGGAGAACTTGGTACTTGGTGTGCCAGATCACTCAGCGCTGTTCTCATGGCGGGAGCATTTTCTCTAGCCATTTTCTGAATTTGAGAGAAGATTATAAATGTATCATTGTCAACAGAGGATTATCATAATATTTTTATAAATGTAAAACCTACCCTTCATTATCTTTACCAGCTAGAAGAAAAAGCTTTATCATTCCAAGCATTTTATTTAGAAGAGAAGAAACGAGTACCGTATGGTCTGCTTGCTGTGGGAGAAAGGGCCACGCAGTTTTAGCCAGAGAACAGCCTTGGGTTCAAGACCAGTATCAATGTCAAGGGACTACAGAGCCAGGCATACTAAAGGAAGAGTATGCAAACATCTTCTAATCCATCAGCATGTGTGAGCCTCTCCAGTGACAGGACAAATTTTAGAGTATGTCCTAAGTGTGAGAGTACAGACAGAGAGGGACTCAAACAAAGCAGAACTAAAAAGGGTATGACCTTCTCAGGCTGGTCCAGGAGAGGGTCCAGGGTGATGGATCTGTTCTGGTACAACTCTAGAATGCACCTGAAAGGTCAGGAATTCCTGAGGCTTCCTTGGCTTGGACTTCTCCATGGACTATTCTAAACTGGTCTCAAAGTCTCATAGCCTGACTTAAAATATAATTAACCTTAAAGAGACCAGAGTTGTGTTGAAAGTAGGTGGGATGTGATGTCTTAGATACTACCCTTTATCAAATTCGAATGGTATATATCATTCATTGCCTATCTTAGTGGTTGGAACACACACATACACACACACACACACACCCCCCCACTCTTTTCCATATTATTCTTTCCAACAGCAAAGAATGTCTCTTTTGTTTAGACCGCTCTTCCAGTTTTTCGAGTTCTGCATAATGATTTAGCTGCAAATTCCTATAAACCAAAGCTGAACCTACTGCCGTCCAGTAGATTCCAACTCATAGCAACCCCATAGGGTTTCCAAGGCTAAAGAGTGAAGGGAATGAAGTATACCTGGAAAAAAATAGGTGAAATAGTGTAGAAAATGATTGGCTTTTCAAAAGAAGATTTTGTAATTTTTAAGAAGAAAATCAAAGATCCTAAGTTTTGGGCTATTTACAAACATTAAAAATGGAAAAGAAAGGTCTCTCCGCCTTTCTCTTTCCCTCTGTCTCTCGCACACACACACACACACACACACACACACATACACACACACACACACAGACACACACCCTCAGGTTGGAATAAACTAAAAGGAGTAGACTGGGAAGCTATTCTCTCCAAGGTAACAAACAGTGAGTCGGAGTTATCATTAAGTCATGAAAAATGCGCCGCCACGTTTAGTACAAAGACCTTTGTAAACAGTGGATTGTCAAAGGTGCCTCCACACTGAGAAATAATCATTTACTCTGTCAAATTAATAAGAAATTGATGGAGGGCAGATGCTACTGAGAAAGAATAAGTAAATGTTTGATAACTAATTTGACAAATGGAATTAAATAACACTCGAGGTGCACCTTTCTTTAAAAGATAAGCAGAAGCATAAAATGTGGATTTAGAATATTTTGAATTGTTTCATTCCAGAAGTGGAGGGAAGAGATCAAATGATTTTATAAATGAAAAAGAACAGTGGAAACCGTCCAAAGGTAGGGTCAGATTCTGCTATTCTCTCTTATATAAAATATTCACTGACCCAAACATTTGGATACCTAATTAAATGAAATTTCAGGTCATTTATGAATCCTGCTTGTATTCAGGGAGAATTTAGAATGTTTTAAGGTTAAAACTCAGACCTATGCTCTTGTGCCTTGAGAAAACATAGAATACAAGAGAGTGGACTTTCTTACGGTTCAATGTCTCTAGCTGGTGCAAGCTGTTTGTGCTTGACTGCTAACCTAAATGTTGGCGGTGTGAACCCATCCAGTGGCATCATGGAATAAAGGCCTGATGATCTACTTCCGCTAAGATTACAGCCAAGAAGACTCCATGGAGCAGTTCTACTCTCCAACACGTGGGGTTGCCATAAGTTGGAATTGACTCCACAGCAATGAGTTTTGTTTTGTTTTTATTTCTCATGATGTTGAGGATGCTAACACGGAGATAAAGATTCCTCAGGAAATGATGAAAGATGCAATACTCATTGCCGGCCCACTGGCCTAATGTAAAATACAAGGTAGAAAAATCTGCTTTCTTGGGCCTCCTTATAATTTCTGTCTCAGTGACACCTTTAGGACTTTGTGCTGAGTCTTTTAAGGCTACCAAGCTAGATAAATTCCACACCAGCAAACTGGGTACAAGAATGGGCTCCCAGGGGGCAGAAGGCCACAACTACTGTCCTTGTCCCAAATTCCATTGTACAAATCCAGCAGTAAACTCACAAGCTGTGGGAAAATACCTCCTTCATCCTTCTCTAGAGCTGATTCAAGCATTTCTTCTCTCTCAAACAACCTCTTAGGGCACGTTCCTTAGCCTGGGGCCTTGGACCTCAGGAAATGGCATGCAAATGTTGATGAGTGTGTGCAGCTGTGTTTTTCTTCTAGGGTGGGAGCCCTAATTTCCTGAAGAGTTGCCAACTATCGACTTCTGCCATCTTCCCTGCCGTGCTTAAAATCCCCTACCTGGGTCTTTTTACTGGATGTTTTTAAAGTCGGTTATAATTATTGAGGTGATATTTTATAGTGATATATAAGTTTAGAACCGCATTGCCCAACATACAAGGAGCTTTTGAAAGTGGTACACACAGTTAAGCACTGGAATACTAACCAAAAGTTTGGCAGTTTGAACCCACCCAGAAGCACCTCAGAAGATGAGCCTGGTGGTCTGCTTATGAAAGGTCACAGCCTTGAAATCTCTATGGAGCACAGTTCTACTCTGCACACGTGAGGTTGTCATGAGTTGGAATTGACTCAATGGCAACCTACAATGACAACAATGGAGCACTTGAAATATGGCTAGTCTGAATTGAGATATGCCATAAGTATAAAATACACATGGGATTTCAAAGACTTGGTGCAAAAATGTAAAATATCTCATTATTAATTTTTATATTGATTACATAATGAAATGATACTATTTTGATATACTGGATTAAATAAAATACATCATTAAATCCAT
Organism: Trichechus manatus latirostris; assembly: GCF_000243295.1. Taxonomy (NCBI): domain Eukaryota; kingdom Metazoa; phylum Chordata; class Mammalia; order Sirenia; family Trichechidae; genus Trichechus; species Trichechus manatus. Next base: position 20,147,478 of record NW_004443974.1, on the reverse strand, counting down.
TTCATCTGTAGCTACTAGAAGCTTTAATATTACATGTGAGATTTGCATTATATTTCAGTTGGATAGTGCTGGAATGTATGATTCCACATATTACATAGATAAAGAAAAACTAAGTTTTTAGTAACTACTAGGAGGCTCCTATACTTAGAGGGAAGGGAAGGGAAATAAGAATGTGCCAGGAACTAACAAAAATGCTTTACCCATATTAACTCACTGGATCTTCACAACTCCCCTGTGAGATAGTGTTAGCTAAGAAAATTTCCCAAGAAAATGGAGAACTTCACAACCATTCCCCCTGACTTTAATTCCTAGGACAGCACTGACGATCCATTATTTTAATAGCAACAGCGATGTTTTTTTGAAAGTTGAACTACATTACTGGTAAAGTGTAATGATTATGTATGCAGGCTCAAGAGTCAGACATACCGGAATTAGAGTCCAGACTCCATCACTACCAACAGTGTGACCTGGCAGAGTTGCTTACCAGTTGCTGTTGAGCCACTTCCAGCTCATGGCAACCCCATGTTTGTCAGAGTAGAACTGTGCTCCATAGGATTTTTAGTGGTTGAGTTTTCAGAAGTAGATTGCAACGCCTTTCTTCCAGGAGGCCTCTGGGTGGACTTGAGCCTCCAACCTTTCAGTTAGCAGCAGGTGAGTGCTAAGTGCTTAATCAATGTTAACTATTTTAATATCATTGTTATTTGTTTTTAGTTTCTCGTGTTCTACTCTTCTTTCATGCGTGTTATTGTTTCTCTTTTGGATTTTTTTTTTTTAACATATCCCTTGGACTCCTAGGGGCCCTTGTGAATACTGTGTGGTCAAATTAATGACGCATGGAATTAGTTTTGAATTACTGACAAAATATTGATCAGTGTATTTATCTTACATTTAATCAAAGCAATTTTGTAGAGAGTGTGGCCATGACAGACACATGGAGTTTTCATGTTACTTATCATCTTCTGAGGAGCCCTGGTGGTGCAGTGGTTAAGCACTCAGCTGCTAACCAAAAAGTTGGCAGTTCAAACCCACCACCTGCCCAAGGGAGAAAGATTTGGCAGTCTGCTTCCATAAAGATTACAGCCTTGGAAACTCTGTGGGGCAGTTCTACTCTGTCCTACAGGGTTGCCGTGAGTCGCAATCGACTTGACGGCAACAGGATTAGTTTTGTTGTATCATCTTCTTGTTCAGTCTCATCATAGATGGGGCCAAGAGGTTGAGGTTCTGATAATTTTTTTTGTTTAAGTCACAGAAACTTGTAACATTTGAAACATACTGGCCAAGGCATATCATGGTTGCAGAGCAGATTAGAAACTTGCGACCAATTTGCGAACTTGTTCATAGAGATGAACGGTGTGGAGTATCCAACAGTCTTCATCAGTGGACGTGGAAAAAGTAATGAATAGGAGCACTTCACGTGTTTGTTGTGAGCCTAAGGTAGGTCTAGATGGAAAATACTGGTAGAAAGGAAAAGGTGAAGCTGACTTTAACCAATCAACAACTACTGAGGCATAATGTCTGCTCATCTTTCACCTTTTGGTAAAAGAAACATTTATCTATAAAACCTTCTAGAAAAAGAAGGGTTTAGGAAGACTATGGATTTCTGATTTGCCCTTCTTATTTTGGATAAGTTTTCATTTTAACCAGCTTGACATCTCTTTACATCAGCCTTCAGCACCCTGGTGTGTTTTGTTTCCGTGTCACCAACCTGGACATAGAACTTTGCTAAACCCCTTGATTGTCATAGCATTATTGTAGTTAGTTGCCATCGAGTCAGCTCCAACTCATGGCAACCTTATGTGTAACAGAATGAAATGTTCCCTGGTCCTGGGTCATCCTTTTGATCATTAGTATATTTAGCCCGTTGTTGAGGCTATTGTGTCAGTCTGTCTCATTGAGAATTTCCCTCTTTTTTGCTGACCCTCTTCCAAACAGATGTTCTTTTCCAATGATTGGACTTTCCTGATGACTAGTCAAAAGTAAGCAAGAGGAAATTTTCTCCGTCCTTGCTTCTAAGGAACATTCTGGTTGTATTTCTTCTAAGACTCATTTGTTTGGTCTTCTGGCAATCTACAGTACATTCAGTATTCTTTGACAATACCACAATTCGAACGCATTCATTCTTCTTCTGTCTTCCTTTTTCATTGTCCAGATTTTGCATGTATATGAGGTGATTGCAAAGACCATGACTTGGGTAAGGTGCACCTTAGTCATCAAAGTGACATCTTTGCTTTTTAAAATTTCGAAGAGGTCATTTGCAGCAGATTTGCCCAATGTAATACATCGTTTGATTTCTGGGATGCTGCTTCCATGAACATTGATTCATAGCAAGATAATGCATTTCAGCCAACTCAATAATTAGCAGAACACTACATAATATGGTACAATCTATTTCTTTTAAGCCCTACAACATAAACAATCTTTTAATCCCAAATTGTCATAGTAGGCATTTGAATCCCTACTGAATGTCCTAAGACTCCATTCATTAGGCAAAGATGATTTCAATGTAACATTGTGTTAATAATAGCCTGTCCCATTTTTAGCAAATTGTTGGCTTTGCTTCTCTTGTGGAAGTCAACGGAGACGTTTGAAGCACTTGGAAATTCTAGTTAGTTCATTGAGCATCTGCTTTCAGCCTCTTTTAGGCTCTAATAACAATTTTGCATGGGTTAGAGAAAATGAATTTTGAAAGTACATCAAAGATGAAAAGGTAACTAAGCTGCTACCTGTTGTTTAACTAATTGCTTTCACTTCATTCACCTTTGTGCTTTGGAGGAAAAAAAATGTACAAATTTGTTCTGTTTTCAGTGGTGAAAAAAGCTTGATAGGATTCTAATTAATATGCTCAGATCCAATTGCACTTAATTCTATTTCAGGATGAATAGACATTGTGACTCTAGGAAATATGAAAGTTTTGTATGGCAACTCCCATGTTCCCTTTTTACTCTGTTTTGTAGCAGACCAAACAACATTGTTCTCTCTTCTCCCATGCAAAATAATTGTGCAGACAGTTTAAAATTTTAGTTCCATAAAGCCATATAATGTGCTTACTTTTGGGTCACTAAACGTGTATAAATACTGACCATAACAATTTAGGATGCTACTAAATATTTTCCTGGATCTGTGTGGTACTTCGAGAAATTTATACTTTTTTAAAAATGAAAAAACAAAAAAAATGCCGCCCCCAATGCCTCTAAGACTGTGTATTAGTTTTCAAGATGACCTTTGGTTTTCCTATCATTTACAATGTACAAACAAAAGAAACCGGACGTTAGCACAGTGATTGTTTTGTGCTGTAACTCAAGAACAGAAAGGAAGCAAGAGTTTACCTCTAAGAGTCCCCCGTCTCTGGATTCTGAACTTTCCCTTTGCCTAATTTCTCTTTCTATCATTTTCTACCAGTCTTCTAGAGTTGCTGCTACACATTTACAAAATCCTTACCTCAGGAAGTATTAATGAGTTATAAAGCTTGAAGGTTTACTCATCTCAGAAGGAGTTGTAAGGTCGATGTTCAGCTATTTAGGATGGCACAAAAGCAGTCTGACGAAAAATGTAGCCCTTCTAGACTTGTAGCAAACAATTCCTTTGACTGCTAACAAAACCAGTTTCCTCTGGGGATAGTTGAGTGTTCTCGTTCCTTCAAAAATAAAAAGGAAAAAAGGAAGTAGTCTTATCTGAAAAGGCCTGGGCAGATATTTGACTGATTAATTGAAAAATTGGTTAAGCTTAAACATTTTATTTTAACTTCAAACAGACTATACTTAATTACCATGTTTTGATGTAAAGTTAACATTTTTTTTCCTTTGAGTATGTTACTAGTAATTGAACCTCAAATTCATCTTTTTTTTTTTTTTCTTTGTGTAAACCACATCCATTATGCAGGACCTACAATTTCCAGTTTTATTTCTTTGAAGAGACAAAGATAACTGCGGAGCAATCCAAGGGAAGCCAACTTCTGTATTTTTTCTATTTTATTTTTTTTCCTACTTATCCACACCATGATATACTAGAATATTAAAAAAAAAATGTGGGGGGGGGGGGGTAATACCTTTTTTATTTCCAAACCATTTTCTTTAGTTTTCATAGAAACAACACTTACTTTCTTTTGTTCTTATCTTGCTTAGTTTTACATAATATTTAATTAAATTGTATAATTGTAATAACCAGTACAACTAATATAAACGAGCTTAGGAAGAAACACAGTTGACCCCTGCAAAATATATAACTCAACTAGTAAGAGCAGAAAAGTGTGGATGGATCAGAGAATAGTTGATTAGTTATTAGTGTTCAGAGTATTAGGAAAAGAGAAAGGACTGTTTTTTCAGGTCAGTTAAAGGGAAGTGACTTAAGAGGCACCCTTCTGTAGAAGTCATTGGCCCAGCTCATCTGGATTTCAGTAATGGAGTTCTGTCCAGCAGTTTTCCAAATGGGCTCTTTTTTCTGTAATCTCAAAGGAGGTTTTTCCAATGTTTCTAAATAGAGCTAAATGTTTCTGAATTTTAAGAGAAACAAAGTCAGTATATCCTGCTTGGAACAAGCTACCATTTGGTTTGATTGACTGATGTTTCCAAAACTGACGTTTGGTAGCATATATACTATATTACGGAGCACTGGTGGCACAGTGGTTAAGAGCCACAGCTGCTAACCAAAAGGTTGGCAGTTTGAATCCACCAGCCACTCCTTGGAAACACTATGGGGTGGTTCTGCTGTGTTCTACAGGGTCGATATGAGTTGAAACTGACTTAGCACCTAACAACAAAAACAACATACTATATATACATTATATAATATATACAACATATACTGTTCATCATTGTTCTTTATCATTGCATAGTATTCTATGTGTGAATATACCATAATTTGTTTCTCCATTCATCTGTTGATGGGCACCTAGTTTGTTTCCATCTTTTTTGCTATCGCGAACAATGCTGCAGTGAACATGACATGGGTGTGCATATATCTATTTGTGTGACAGTTCTTAATTCTCTCGGATATATTCCAAGGAGTGGGATTGCTGAATTGTATGGTACTTCTATTTCTAGCTTTTTAAGGAAGTGCCAAATCAATTTCCAAAGTGGTTGTACCATTTTACATTCCCACCAACAGTGTATAAGTGTTCCAGTCTCTCCACAACCTCTCCAACATTTATTATTTTGTGTTTT
>NW_004443974.1:20117704-20142219 GCF_000243295.1 Trichechus manatus latirostris | reverse complement strand
TACCATTTTACATTCCCACCAACAGTGTATAAGTGTTCCAGTCTCTCCACAACCTCTCCAACATTTATTATTTTGTGTTTTTTGGATTAATGCTAGCCGTGCCTTGCTTACTGAGTAGTCCTTTGCTTATTGTGTAATCCGGCCCTACTTGAATCATGGGATCTCAGAGTAAGATACAGGCTTAGAAGGCCCACTTGAAACAGCACAACAAGCTGAAATTCACCCTCTGCCTAAACATTCGTCTTCAGCATTAGATATCTTCTTTTTCATAAGCAGAACATTTCCTTATTGAACAGCTCTAAGCATTAGGGAGCTCATTCCTATAAACTAAGCTGAAATTTATGCCTTCTACCCATTCCTCCTTATTTTAAATTCTGGAATCACACTCATTTAATATATGTTCTCTTCCTCAAGATAATCATCAAGTATTTGAAGACTGCTTTTATGTGTAGCCAAAAAATGTCTCTTCTCTTCCTTACACATATAGAGAAAAAGCTATAATTAGCATTACTACATGTTAACAGAAATTTGAAAATGGCGAGTGTTAAATGAATTTGGGGCCAACTGCTTTGTTGAATTCACTAAAAACTTACTCACTAGACTAGACTAACAACAAAATGAGATTAGTTAGTAATCAAACCGACATATCGTATTGGGCAAATCTGCTGCAAAAGACCTCTTTAAAGTGTTGAAAAGCAAAAATGTCACTTTTAGACTAAGGTGCTTCTGACCCAAGCCATGGTATCTTCAATTGCCTCATACGTATGCAAAAGCTGGACAATGAATAAAGAAGACCAAAGAATTGATGCCTTTGAATTATGGTGTTGGCGGAGAATATTGAATATTCCATAGACTGCCAGAAGAATAAACAAATCTGTCTTGGAAGAAGTACAGCCAGAATGCTCTTACACGTGAGGCTGGAGAGACTTCATGTCATGTACTTTGGACATGTTATCAGGGAGGACCAGTCTCTGGAGAAGGACATCATGCGTGGTAAGGTAGAAGGTCAGCAAAAAAGAGGAAGACTCTCAATGAGATGGATTGACACGGTGGCTGCAACAATGCGCTCAAACATAGCCATGATTGTGAGGATGGTGTGGGACTGAGCAGTGTTTTGTTCTGTCGTACACAGGGTCACTATGAGTAGGAACCGACTCAATGGCACCTAACAACAACAACATGAAGCAGCAGACAAGATATAGGACTTGTGTTCAGTCAAGATTAGATTCAGTAGGTATGAGGGCTGAGTATCACACAAGCCAAAGAAGCATGAAAGTTGAAATAATGATCCCTGTAACTCAAGCAAAAAATTTCCCAAAGCCCACAATTATGAATCAAGAAAAGGAGCAGTAAGGTTATCCTGGTATGTAAGTTGACTGCTTACGTGGATGATAAGATTTGGGTGATATCGTCCTGAAAAATTACCCTCATCCTTGGTAAAAAAGATCTTGTATCTTCCCTGCATGACTGACTGCCAAGTTTTCCTGGTTACACATCCCATTACACTCCCTGCAGAAGCCCCCAGAGGCCAGGAAACCTAGCTACACATCTCCACTCCTCCCTTCCCTCATTTCTTCCTTCCCTTCCTTTCTTCCTCCTTTCCTCCATCCCTCCCTCTCCCTGCTCTGTTTCCTTTCTTCCTTCCTTCTTTCTCTCTTTCTTAAATTTTCTGCAAACCGTTCCCTCAACATGGTACAAAACAAATCCTCCAGTTTATCAGGTTTTCCTCTCTTTAAACTCTATTATGATTTGTAGAGATTTTTAGTACAAACCATCTTTTTTTAAATTTATAATTAATGTGTATATATGAACAATTTTTCCCTTTCTAAATCTGTAAGTATAAAGCTTTCTAGAATACCATTTCAAGATTAAGAGTTAATGACTAAAGTTAATATTACAAAAAGTATACAGGTAAATAATAATAGAATTAAAAATGATACTGTAACCATTAACATTGGGAAGAGAAGGGAGATAGAAGAGGGAAGAGGTAAGTGAGCTAAATTCCCACCTATTATTAAATAATGCCTAAAATTATTATTACTAATATCTAAAATATATAAAAAATAGTTGGAATAGGAATCCCATCAGAATGGCTAAAAATCTGCAGACAGAAACTTTAAACAGACAAAAGCACCAAGTGCTGTTGAGGATGTAGAGAAGTTCGAACTCACACACTGCTGGTGGGACTGGATATTGGTACAACCACTTTTGGAAAACTTTTTGGCCCTAGCTACTAAAGCTGAACACACGCACCCCCTATGATCCAGCAATTATACTCCAAGGTGTATACTCAACAGATAAGCATGCATATGATCGATAAAAGACTTGTATAAGAATGGTCATAGCACTATTTCTAAAGGTCCAGACTAGAAACTACACAAATCCATCAAGAGCGTAATGGATAAGTAAATTATGATACATTCACAAGAGGGAATACTCTACAGCAACAAGAATGAATGAACTACTGCATGCAAAACCATGGAAGATGCAACAACAATGGTGAGAAAAAGAAGACACAAAAGAAAACATTGTAGAATTCCATTAATATAAAGTTGAAATTAGACAAAAATCATCTGATATTAGAAGTCAGAACTATGGTCACCATGGGAAGGTGCATTCTATAGCTCCTGGAAGAGAGCATAAGGGGTCCTCTGAAGTGCTAGTAATGTGCTGATTCTTGATATGTGTGGTAGCAGCAGGGTGTACTCATTTGGGGAATTTTATAGAGCTGCATGCTGTAAATAATGAGCTTTTTTAATTTATATTTCATCTCAATAAAGAATTTACGAGAAAGAGAGGGAGGGAGGGAGTAAAAAGGGTGAGGGACTTACCTAAATCTGTTTCTTGATGTTGGTGTCATTTTGCATGATACTGTTCTTTAAGTTTTCATGTAATCATGTATGGTACTTTTGAATTGTCAAGATAATTTATGGGTTATTTTTTAAGATAAATATCATTATCTGCCTTTTCAGAAGGGGAAATGTACTGAGCACAGTTACCTAACTTACTTACTCAAGGTCTCCCAGCTATTAATTGGGAGCCTGGGCCTTGAATTTCAGATTTTTAGCCTCCAAGTTTTCTTTTAACTATATGTCATCTTTGTCATCTTGATATACCTATATATGTACATATATATAACATATAAATACATGTTTATATATTTATATATAAGTTTTATACATATACAATATATATTGTATAATATAAATATATAATGTATATAGTATTCATTATTATTATATATTATGTAATATATATACTATATACAATCTTATATATCGTATATGCTATAAACTTTTATACAATACAGTATATGTTGTATATAGTATATAATGTATATATAGTATGTTGTTGTTTTTATTGTTAGGTGCCATCAAGTCAAGTGTGCAAATAGATATATGCACACCCATGTTCACTGCAGAATTGTTCACGATAGCAAAAACATGGAAACAACCTAGGTGCCCATCAATGGACAAATGGAGAAACAAATTATGGTATATTCACACAATAGAATACTATGCAATGATAAAGAACAATGATGAATCCGTAAAACATAACATGGAGGAATCTGGAAGGTATTATGCTGAGTGAACTTAGTCGCAAAAGGACAAATATTGTATAAGACCACTATTATAAAAACTCAAGAAAAGATTAAAACACAGAAGACAACATTCTTTGGGGTGGTGGGGGAGAGGGGTATCCACTAACTAGAAAGTAGACAAGAATTATCTTAGGTGAAGGGAAGGACAGCACACACTACAGGGGAAGTCAGCACAACTGGACTAAACAGAAGCTAAGAAATTTCCTGAATACAACCGAACATGTCAAGGGACAGAGTAGCAGGGGTTGGAGTCCGGGGTCCATGCTTTCAGGGGTCATCTAGGTCAATTAGTATAACAAAGTTTTTTTAGAAAATATTCTGCATCCCACTTTGGTGAGTGGCATCTGGGGTCTTAAAAGCTAGTGAGTGGCCATCTAAGATGAATCAATTCGTCCCAACCCACCTGGAGTAAAGGAGAATGAAGAACACCATGGATACAAGGGAAGTACTAGCCCAAGAGACAGAAAAGGCCACATAAAATAGAGACTTCACCAGCCTGATACCAGAAGAACTAGATGGTGCCCCACTACCACAATGACCGCCCTGACGGGGAACACAACAGAGAGTCTCTGACAGAGCAGGAGAAAAGTGGGGTGCAGAATTCAAATTCTAGTGAAAACACCAGACTTAACGGTTTAACTGAGACTGGAGGGACCCTGGAAGACATGGCTCCCGGGCTCTCTGTTAGCCCAAAACTAAAACCATTCCCGAGGCCAACTCTTGAGACAAAGTTTAGACTGGAGTATGGGACATAAAATGATATTCATGAAGAGTGTGCTTGTTAGCTCAAGTAGATACATGAGACTAAATGGGCAGCTTCTGTCCAGAGGTGAGATGAGAAGGCAGAGACGGTCAGGAGCTGGTTGAATAGACACGGGAAATCAGGGGTGGAAAGGAAAAGTGTGCTGTCACAGTACAGGGAGAGCAACTAGGGTCACAAAACAATGTATGTATATATTTTTGTATGAGAGACTAACTTAAATTGTAAACTTCCACTTAAAGCACAACAATAAAAAGAAAAAAAAAAGAAAAGAAAAAAGAAAACCAAGGTACTCACAGGCCCAATTGTGCCTTCCCACCAATCTGGAGTGCACAATTACACCTGTCCCCCACCACAGCAAAGATATGGTAAAACCCGTGGGAAATTGTTCACCACAGATTAGCAAGTGAGTTCAATTAAGCCCTTGTGTACCTGGTTCAATGCAAGCAGGTGCATACTGTGCTTACTGGTTAATTCGCCCCTGATTCAATGTACTGTATTACATTCAATGTGAGACATCATCAGTTAAAAGAGGCATCCTGATTTCAGACAGGTTAAAATGCAAGAAACTGAGCATCTTAACATTAATGAAATATGGTCCATATTCTCTTATTTTGTGAGGAGTTTTTTGATCTGACATAGCTTTATAGTTTTAATTATTTTCTATGTATTTACCCTTCTCTGTAACAGTTAGCTTGGTCTAGTTTGTCCCTGGGTATGCCTGTAAGTTTCCACCTACTAGAAACAACCAAAGGAAAAGATATTTCCTATTACCTTTCTTGCAGTAAAGTGCATGACCATGTGACCTAGAGCAAATGGGGTTTGGAGATAGTTCTTTCAGATTATAGACTCATCATCAGGCCAGTAATACCAAGTAAACTTCAGGTCATGGAGTGCCTAGGGCTATAACAGTTGGGGTTTGATTATTTTCTTGAGAATTTTTTTTGAATGTTATTTGAAATCCACTTTCCAGAACATTTCACAATATTACGGTTTGATGGATTCATATATAACAAATTTTATATTTAGCATCCACTGCTTGTAATTGGAGAGATTCTTTTCCCGTAAAGCTAAATTGCTCTGGAAATGGCAACTGTGATTCTAGGATTTCAGTGCTGGTGATTTTGAAGAGGGTCTCAGCTTTGATGCTGCTGTTCTCTTCTAACTTTCTAAAAACTTACAATAGACTTTCAACCCAGCTTTGAAGTTCCTGACTATCAGGAGCTTTGTAAAAAGACAAATGAACATCAGTAGAGGAAATGGTCAATTTTCTGCTTGCCTACAATGGCATCTAATTTAGCCTCTTGTACAGTTTCCAGACATTTTTTGGTATGTGCCAAGTGCGAAAAAGAAATGCAGAAATCATCTGCAAACAAGCCCTTAAAAATACCGTGGTAAGATAAGGGCAATTGAAAGCTCATTTTCTGACCAGACAGCTGAAAAAATGACATATGCAATCACTATGCATCATTAAATTTTTCTTTGGACATCTAGAAAAACTCATCAGTTACTCAGTGCTCAGTGGTGTGCTCATGCCCTCTTTCAGGACAGACATCCTTGCTAGCAGGGTTATTTCCCCCTTAACAGGCTGATGCAAGCAATCCAGGGCCTCGTGGCTCCTTCAGGTGAGCGTTCTAGGATGCTACATCTTGATGTACCTGTGAAGGCCCCCTTAGCTCCTTTTCAGGGATTTTATCATTATACCTAAGGAATATAATTTCAAAACATCCTGGTTAGTTGACAGGCTTTTCATTTTGTAGGGAGTTTTTATAGACTTATACTTATTCTGCCCCCTTGTTGGCAAATGAAAGGAAAAAGTAAATATTTGCTTTGTTACAATTTGCTGAATTTTATTCTAACCCCTCATTGGTATTAAGTCCCTATACCAATTCTAATTTGTAATCTATTCATAATCAGTTTGATTTTTCAGAGGGTGGGAGGAATCTGGACTGAATTGTTATGTTTCCATGAAATGCCACTAATAATTTCAAGTCCATGAACTAAGATAGGGAGTGAGAAAATGCAAAAGGGAGCCTGTGGTCTTCTCATTAAATGGCATTGTGTGCTGCGAGCATTTAGTGCCTCATTTGGTTTAATATGGGAGTGTGATTTCTGACAGAGGTTTGTTTAAAAAGGCAGAAAGTATGCTCTGTGAGTCTCTTTGCTTAACACGACAGAATTAATATTTACGGAATATTATGGACAGGTGAAGGAGACCTGTGACTCAGTGGTTAAGCACTGAGCTGCTAACTGAAAGATTGCAGTTCAAATCCACCAGCCACTCTGCAAGAGAAAGATGTGGCAGTCTCCTTTGGTAAAGATTACAGTCTTGGGAGCCCTATCGGGCAGTTCTACTTTATCCTAGGTTTTTTGGTTTTATACACAGGTGCGCAGCTGTGGGATTTTAGAGCTGTGTATTTGATTACCATAAACCTGCCAATTAAAAACCTCCGCTTAATCCAACTGACCATTTACAGCTCAGATTGCGAGTTTCACAGTTAGCACCCACCACCATTCTTCCTACAGCATTTCTCACTCTCTCCTCTTCCCTCTTAATTCCTCTTTGCCTTTTCCTCTAGGGAGGACCTGGCAGTATTTAAATAGGAGGGAAAAGGCACCATCTCAGCATGAAAAATACAGCTGTTGCTATTGCAACAGATCAGCAGCCAGACAACCCTTTTCAACTGGAAGTGATTGTAGGTTTTGCTCTCTTTAGAAAAGAGTAAGGTCATTTCTTCATTATTTGTAAATTTGCCATGCTCTCAACAGCTCTCTCCCATCTGATTAAAGATATGTCTGAAAGTGAAGCCAGCTCACTCTGGTAAGATAACTGACATATAGCTGATGAGGGTTTCCTTAGAAGCTTTCCTTCTAATGAGCAGAGGGCAAGACACATGAGCAAGGTCAAGGTGGATGTGTGGCATACATGAAGCAGGGTCAACCGTCAAAATATGTACAACACACAGTAGCTCAACGGTAAACCCATCTCTATATCACTCTCACTGGCTAACTGCTGTATCCATCCCAATGCCCCAGGACTGAAAGGGAAAACAAAATACACATTCCATCAAGAAGAGAAATATGAGTCGATTTAAGAAGTACCAACTCTTCTCTGCCCTACCCCCATAGTACAGGTTCTTCAAGCTGCGTGATTGTGGTTTTTTTAGCAGTAAGAATCATCTACGCAGCGTTTACATATCCCAATCCCCAGGCCACGGCCGGGTCAATTAAAACAGACTCCGAGCAATATCAGCGTTTATTTTAAAACTACTCAGGTGATTCCAATTTGCAGCCAAGTTTGAGAACAGTGAGCTAAACTGAGCACGCGTGAGAAAGAATTAGCGTGGTGCCTGACAACCAGGCGATTATACTTTCTCAGCGAATACTTAAGAGATGGTGGTTGCAGAAAAGAGAAAGGAATAAAAAGAAAGGAGGACGAAGTTGCACGCTTTCTGTTTCTCTCCAAATCAACGGGGGTCTCCCCCCACGCCTTGTGGGCAATCCAGGTTTCCACCGGTAGCTTGGAGTGGATGAGGTTGGTCCCAGGCCTGGAGAACTGGGCAGGGTGGGGTGTCTGCAGGGAGCTTCCAAGCGAGGCATCGATAGCACTAGGCGTGGGCTGTGGGCTCCCCACCCCCACCCCCAGGGAAGGCGGCCACTGCCGGGAGCACAGCAATTTAGGGGCGCAAAAGGAAGCTCGCTCAGGCGCAGGTGGCGCTCGTAGCCTCAGCCCCCAGTTTAGCCAATCGCCGGCGCAAGCGCAGCCTGGTGGCGGCGGCGGTAACAGAGCGCCCGGCTGTCGCAGGAGCCAGCGGAGGCAAAGGCGGCGCCAACAGAGACCAGCTGCGCACAGGCTGGAGTGAGACCCAGCGGCAAGAGGAGCGAGAAAGAGCGCTTGGCGCTGGGGTGTTTCCCCGGCCAAGCGACGGGAACTTAGCATGGGGAAGAAGTGGAGGGATGCGGTAGAAATGGAGAGGGGCTGCCCGGACCGCGAAGACAGCACGGAGAGCCGCAGGCGCAGCCGGAGCGCCAGCCGGGGCAGGTTTGCTGAGTCGTGGAAAAGGCTAAGTTCCAAGCAGGGGTCCACCAAACGCTCGGGACTCCCTTCGCAGCAGACGCCGGTGAGTGGCAGGGCGAGAGCCCCTTGATCTCTCCTCTCTCCCACTGCACGAGGCTCGAGCCCTTTCCATGGTGCTGAACTTGCCTCCTTAGGGGCTCGAGCCAGGGAACTTGTGGAGTCACTTCTCCTGAAAGAAAGTGTTGGGGGATGTGAGGAGGGGCGAGAAGAAAAGACTTCCCTCTCCGCTGTCAGGGTAGGCTTCTGAAGTCTCTGGTCTCTCTGAAAAACATGTTCGAGAGACGAGGGGATAGCTGTCAGATCTTTAGAATTTTGTAATTAACAGAGCGTATGAGATGTTGTCGAGTATATTGTGATACGTATGTCCCCGGGGGGTCTGTTTGTGCAGCTTGTTGGAGGGTACTCGGAAGCTGCTGAATGAGGGCGGAGTAGGAAGGGCATGTCACGTTTTTATTCTCTTAACACTTGCTCTTTCCACCCTACACCCCCAGTATTTTAACTGGTGCGTTTAATTGTTTGCAGAATGTCATTTGCATACACAATAACAAGACTATCTCAGGTGATTTTAATCCTACTATTTAACATATACAGCGTTCAGAAAACACTTTTCCCCTGTGTCATCTCCTCTTCAATGTCTAATTAGTGCAATAAAAGCAAGTGAAATTAATATAGGCATCGTATATGTGCGAGGAAGTGCAGCTGATAAAAACTTGAGCTGTATTTGCATTCTTAGTATTTAAGTATTAGCTGATTTCTTTCAGCTGAGAGGGAGAGCACACTTTTTTTTTTCTCGAAGAGCGTGTAGAGCCCTCCTGTTGCTCATAGAAAAGGAGGGTACACCACTTTAGCTTCTGAGAAATCATTAAGAAAATCAATGTGTGTGTGGACTGTACTTACATTTCACATCCAGACGGTTTGACAGCAAACGTGGCATACTGGAGAGAAATTGAATTCAATAAAAAGAAAGAATGGCGCTTACACATTCTATCCCGTGGCATGAATAATGTTACCCTGCTCTATTTTTGAGGGACCCTCATTGAGGGATAAAAATTAATCTCTTAAAAAGTGGGATGTTTAAAACAACACTTAAGCAGAATTAAATATGAACAGTTTAAGTTTTTGGAGCTTTTTTGTTTGTTCACAAGAACTGCTAAACTTAAAGTGTTATTAGAAATATTCTCCTGTAATATTTTGTGCAGGGGAGTTGGTTTTTGATCTAGATACAGATATAACGCACTTAAAATGCAACTAGTATTTCAGGGATTGAAATATTTGTGTAAAAATGTATACCTGAAAATATTTTTAAGAGGAGAATATTCTGCACATAGGTTTTTTTTTTTCCCCTGAAATTGTGTAGGAAAATAAAATAGATGGCATTCTGGTTTCTATCAATTATGTGAACGATAACTTATTTTATCCATTTTCTAATAGAAAGTCTAAGCATCATCCCAAGGAACTTCTTATGTTGCTGCTTTGATTCTGTTCAACAGGTGTATGCTGAGTCTGTAGCAGGGACATATATAATCTGCGTAAAACTATGTTATAAGTAAGGCTAAATTGCTTGCAGATTTGTTACCTAGAATAAAAATGTGTGAGAGAGAGGGCATAGAGGGATACCATGACAACCAGAAGACATCTGGAAAAGTAACCGTGTCCTCTTGTTTACTAAGGGTGGTGATAGTGCTATATTTCTCTGTAGTACTTGTTAATTGGAACATTAGTAATTCAGTTAAAAATCAGTTAGGGCAAAAACCTGTGTGTATTCTCACATTGCATGGTGAGTTTGATAACAGATCTTGTCCTGAAAATCTAATCGTAAGTGCTTCTAGCTATGATGTTAATTATCAGAATATTTTTAACAAAGGTAATGAGATTTTGTAAATCTTAGAGCTGGGGCAGTGGTTCTTAACCAGGGTTTTGTTTCCATTAGTTGTTAACAAAGAATTTCTACTTCATTTGTGAGTCAGACACCCAGTTTATTTATACAAACTGGAAGAAGGGAATAATAATGCTTGCTGTAGACATGATTATAAAAGTTTTTGATCTTCACGGTAAGAATTATACTCCCCTTTAAGATGAACTGGGTGCTATTTTCAACTTTCATTGTATTTCTTTTTTTTTAAAAAAAGCAAAACCTTTAACTCTATAGGTTAAGAGATAATTAAAGTAGTTGATATAATGAATGCTGCTTTTATTCTTATGAATAAATATTTGTAATATTAATTTGGTGTTATATTAAGAAATATGGTGCCTCCATCTTGATGAAAATCATGAGGGTTTTACTCTTCCTTTGAAAACAAAACAGATAAAACACGAAAAAATTCAGTTAATACTACCACAACTTTTTGAGAATGTAGAAGGATTGTATGGTTGACAGATTAATGTGGCCTTTGTTACTGTCTTCTCTGCTTTAGTCAGGGTCTAGAAATGACTTCCAGTTAAAGTTATTCCCAGAGAATGACACAATCCATGACTCTGTTCCCAATGGGAATGATTGCATTATTTTTCATTTTCACTAACAACAAAGCATGGATACATCATAGGTTAATGGAAGAGATTTTCCTTAGCAAGGGGAGAGGTCTGCCATATTCTTGGTCAGCCAGAGGTAAGTTTTCTTCTATCATCTGAGTCAGTGTTTTTGTGTATGAAGCATGTCGGTGAGGCCTGTTTGAGTCAGCCTTGGTAATTAGCTTTCCTACCTGCTTGACCCCAAATATATTGGGATATTTTAGAAGTTAGGCTCTCTCTCCATGATTTTCATGGCAATACTAGACAAAAAAGTTACGTTTCTGGCAATCCCTTTGGTACTCAGAAAATGGTCGCCTGATGTTCTTTATGGAGTATGGCAGACCCCATGATAGTTCAGAGTATGCCATTCCTACTAAGCTCTCTGTGGTCAGCATCTAGTCTGGCTTCAAGAAGAAACAGCACTGCCTTGTGCAATAGTTGGAGGAAAGGGGCCACTGTTCAGAATGCTAACTAGAAAAAAAAAAAAAAGACAAAAAACACCAAACCCGTTGCCATCGAGTCGATTCTGACTCATAATGACCCTATAGGACAGAGTAGAACTGCCCCACAGAGTTTCCAAGGAGATCCTGTAGATTTGAACTGCCGACTTTTGGTTAGCAGCTGCAGCTCCTAACCATACGGTACAAAAAAATCTTTTCAAATCAGCAAGACTTTGTTAGACCGCCCAGGATTGTGGTCCAGAACTTTAGACCACATCCTTTAAATGTCATGAAACCCTGGTGGTGTAGTGGTTAAGAGCTATGGCTGCTAACCAAAAGGTTGGCAGTTCAAATCCACCAGGTGCTCCTTGGAAACTCTATGGAGCACTTCTACTCTATCCTATAGGGTCGCTATGAGTCAGAATGGAATCTACTCGATGGGTTTTGTTTTTTTTTTTTTTGGTAATTCAAGAAACACTCTTCCTTCTCCTTATTTTTAGGCGTCAAGGTTTACATGAATCCATGTTGCTTTGATACAATCTAGTAATCTACAATACTCAAATTATACCCAAACTCATAAAATTCTGATACAGTAAAGTAGGATTTAATAATATCCGTTCTTTGGAACTTCTCTGAGTTTGTATAGTAGATTATTTTTTAATCTAAAGAACAATGTTTCTTAGTGAATGTTAAGGATTTTTATATCAATTTTTCGTTTTAGTATGGAAGTTCTATAGCTGAATGTTAGATATCAAATTCAGTTTCTGGATATTAATGTTTTAAATAATGTCTCTGTTGAATTAATGAATAGGTATAAAATTCATTTGAATTTTATAAGATCCGGATTCCATATTACTCTTTGAAATTATGTTATTATTATTCCTGTAGTTTTTGATTCTATTCACAAAGAAGTGCATGGGAATCTATACAAAGGTGATTCAGCAAGTGCTCACCTCATCATGCATGTATTTTTAATCTTAAAAGATGATTTCCTCCTCTAGTCCTACAGCTATTTAAAAGCTTTTTTCAGATAGATGAAGATTTAATATAATCTCTGAGTAAACTCTGTAAAAGGGGAGGGGGAGTTCTGAGGGAGTGAAATGATAGAATTGTAATTAGAGTTGTTTTTCATCCTTCGATAGCATGCTTGCTTCCACTAATGCTGTAATTACCCTTATCAGCAGGTGCCAACCAAACAATGTGACAACTTGTGCAGACAGGTGGGCAACTGAGAGTGTATAGACACAGTACTGCTGCAAAGTAGTCAAGTCCATTTCATCTGGTTATCACATTTACCCTATCCACAGCTGTTAGAGATCTATGTATGCAGGGGGATTCCATGAACAAACTTGGTTCTGTTGCTGGCTCTGATTTGCCCCTGTTGGGCCTAGTTGGTGACTTCTGATTATTCCTCCCAGAAGCTGGATATTTCACTGTCTTAAGATAAATGAGGAAAAGCTGAGTCAAAGGCAGGGCTAAAGTCAGAAAAAGTCATCTCCCATCCAATTGCCCATTTGAAGATTGTGGATGGTCGATCCCGCGGTGGCTGTGGTAGAAACATCCGCAACTTGGTGAACAGAATCCATGTTTCCTTTTTCAGTGGCTAATATGTTATTGCAGTGTCATTAAACCCTTAATAGTTTGTTTTCGTTGCACAAAGGGCTCTCCTGGTGAAAGCAGAGCGAATCCCCTGCAGTGCTAGTCCATTACTGAATAAACCATTACTTGACAGGTAGATTTTTGTCTACTGCCTTTCACTTGTGTTTAAAAAAAAAAAAAAAAAAGGACAATGTTGTGTCTTGCCAAGAATACAGGTGTATTTTCTTTTACTGTGACTCTTTTTTGAAGGGGGGAAAAGCCATTTTCTGATACTGGTCCATTTTATGTAAGCATTTCTGATATGTTACCTTTTCTAGTAATTAATATAAAACTAACAAGCTTTTTCTCACTGATCTTAATGAATTTAAAAATTTTAGCTTCATTTTGTATTTGAGAACCATGAATATATAAGGTAGGAAATGAGGAATTCAAATATTTTAACTTTTAAGGAATACAGTATTGTTATATGGTGATGTTTTAAATTTATCCTCAATTATCCCAAAATACAGTAGAACAGTTCCTCCTGCCATTATTTATTGAGATCTTTAAAAACAATTGAATCATTAAAAATCATTTATAAATAGTAGCAAAATATTCTATTAATTTGGTTAGACCAGCTGTGATGGTCTGTGTGTTGGCTTTACTTTTTGTTCCTTTTATTTGCAAAGTTAAAGGAGAAGTGGTAGAACAAAAATGAAAAGATTACAAAGAGCACCAGTTAAAGAAACTTTCATTCATCTAACAGTCGTTGAGCACCCAGGAGTTTTAGGTACAGTCTTGGTCATCTAGTGCTGCTATAACAAATACCACAAGTGGATGGCTTTCACAAACAGAAATTTATTTTCTCACAATCTAGTAGACTAGAAGTCCAAATTCAGGGCGTCAGCTCCAGGGGAAGGCTTTCTCTTTCTGTTGGCTCTGGAGAAAGGTCCTCGTCATCATCAGTCTTCCCTCAGACTAGGAGCTTCTCTGCGCAAGAACCTCGGGTCCAAAGGACACACTTTGCTCCTCGTGTTCCTTTCTTGGTGGTATGAGGTCCCCAATTCTCTGCTTGCTTCCCTTTCCTTTTATCTCTTACAAGAGATAAAAGGTGGTGTAGGCCACACCCACGTTGGATCAGGGAGGTGACCTGAGTAAGGGGGGTGTTACAATTCCACTCTAATCCTCTTTAACGTAAAATTACAATCACAAAATGGAGGACAACCACACAACCCTGGGAATCATGGCCTAGCCAAATTGATACACACATTTTTTGGGGGACACAGTTCAATCCATGACAGGTACCATGGTAGCTACTGGATAGCTTCCCTAACAGGACTTATGATTTAATACAAGATGAAGATATGCAAAGTGAAATAGCCTACCTTTATAGTCAGAGTGCACTGGGCTAAAGGTTAAGTCAACGAGCTTCCTAGACATGGTGTCTGATTCTCCAAAGATGAGGGAGAAGAGTTACTAGGATTTGGCAACTAGGAAAGATAGCAACAATACCTTCTCAGGAGTCATTTTAACTGATTTCTAAGGGTAGATAACTGAAAGCAGCAAATGGGAGGCAAGGCGGGGAAGGCAGAGAAATACTACTACTACTAATAGCAGCCACTTGTATAACATTTGCTGTGTGCCAGGTATTCTTCTAAGCTTATTGCATATGTTATTGTCTAGTCCTGACTTCCTGTTAAAGGAATCTCATTATTTCTTGCAGTTGGAATGTAAGCTGTACAATGATAGGATTTTTGTTTTGTTCACTCATGTATCCAGGTGTCTCGAACAGTGCCTGGCACATAGTAAACGCTAAAATGTTTGTTTAATAAATGAATTAACCAATTAATAATACATTAATATAAAAGCTTTCTAATTAATGTAAGGTAGACTTTAGGTTCTTGGCTGTGAAGGGAAAGAGAGAGATAGCTACAATCAGAAGAATATTTTTTGCAAGATGGGAGAGATCTGAGCAGATTTTACTTACTACATATTTAGTCTGTTGGTGAATTAATTCACAAGTTGTCATGCTAGAAAATACGTATTTTAATGGAAATTCTTGTTAAAGATTCAGAGATTGTTGAAATTTTATTTTGTAGTTCTCTTTGACCTCTCCAAATATCTCAAGGGATGTAAGAAATCTCTCAGATTTCAAAAAGGTGGAAATTACTACTTGTCCTGCAGACTGTTATGTAAATTCAGAGCTGGTATGATAAGCTGCCAATTTACATACTCAATGTCGCGAGATTACATACTTATTAGAAATGCAGCTTAGAATACCAGAACTTCACCACAAATTGGCCTCAACACCAAAGGGAACACATTAATGGTAATGACCAGCTAGGTTTTTGCCTTCCCCAAAAGTTGATTTTCCTAGGACTTCCTGGGAATGAACTTTTATAATGGTGAGATTAGAGAGACTATTGAATTTAAGAGTTCCCGAAGCGGCCCAGGTGAATTGAATGCAGGTCATAGAATGTTGGGAGTTCTATGGAAGATATGAGTTGCTTTTAGAGAACAGTGTAATAGCTTTGGAACTGAGCAGCTCTAGATTGGAATCTAGACTCTGCCAATTATTAGCTGTGTGACCTCTGGCAAATTATATTTCTGAGTCTTTTTCCTCACCAAGACTATTTAGGAGAATTCCCTCTTTTTCCACAGAGTTTAAGATTCATTCAAATGTTCTTTCTAAGGAAAAAATATTTTTTAAAAACTTGAATACTCTAAAATACACAAAAATAACAGAAAATATTAAAAAGTTCACATCATCATCAGACACATTAGACAAATGTTAACAATTTCCTATATTTAATTTATTTTTTTAAAGAAATAAAATGTTACAGATACAGTAAAATATCCCCCTCCCGTTCCCCTTATTCCTTCTCTAAATGGCAAGAAATATTCTGAAATTGAGGTTCATTCTTCTTATATAGTTTTTAAAAAAAATTTTCTCTACTACATATTTATGGACTCATAAAAATGTTACATAGTGTGATTCTGTGTACTTAAAATATTTTACACGAAAAGTGTTATATAGTATTCTTTCGCCATTTGCTTTTTTTTCACTCAATATATTTGTTGAGATATATCAAGGTGTTACACACAGATGGTGCATACTATTCCAGTTATTATTCTAGTATATATTTGTACCACGTATAATGGTAGTTTTTTCATATCCTTACTGACAAATATTTTATTTTTTGCTATTACAAACATCATTGCTATGAACAAACTTGTCTCCTTGGTTCTTAACTTGCAAGTCCTTTTTACAGGATACAAACTCAGGAGCTGACTTTGCTGTTTGAAAGATGTAAGGACCAGCGCTTCTCCTTCTCTAGAGCTGTTTTAGGCCTGGACTTTTAACCAGTTTAGACCAGTTCCGTTATGGCCGACAAAGTGAAATCTGAACAGAATCGAATTTTAAAAATTCAGGTGAAATGGAACAGTGACCGGAATGGGAAAAAGTACAGGTCAAAGCCTTTGAATGGTAGGAGCCTGATATGGGAGATTGGATTTTTGCCAGGACGGTGGAGAGATACACACCTTCAGAGCAGCACTGGTGGCTGCCATCTTTGAGTAGGGCACTGTTGTTTCCGACTCTGCCAGTCAAGAGATTTGGTTGCTATGCAACACGCAGCTGCCCATGTTTCCTGCCCAAAACCCCGAACTAATTGCCCTCGACTGTATTCCATGTTTCCTAAGAGGGATGTTAAGCTTCTAGCAGGACATAGGCCCATAATTTGTCTCATTCCAATTATGTTCCAGTACACCCACATTTTACAAATTTGGGTCCGTTCAGGTTTTACTTTGTCAGCCATGACTCAACCGGGAAGAACCAGTTTGAAGTTCTGTTTTAGACTAGAGAACATAAGCTTGTTTACATCCTAACCTCTGAAATGAGCCATAATTTGTAAGGACCTTACGAGGAGTAGTGCTTCCTTGCTGCTTTAACACTGTACTGATGTTCCAATCAGACAGACTTGATTTGGAACCATTTGGAGTTAATAACTCGTTATGGGACTTAATCTTTCTGCATCTGAGTTTCTTCATCATACGATAAGGATAGAAGTACCTGCTCCCAGGATGAGCTGTGACGGTTCAGTGTGTTGATGTCTGTTATAGTGTCTGGCTACTCACTAAATGGAAATGTTATCTGCTAGTGGGGTTAACTGGAAATGGTACAGCGGATGTTAAAAGCAGGAGTTGCCCTTGTTTGATTGGGAAGTGTTGTTTGTAATCATTAATTCTTCTGAAATTCAGATGTTGTTGGTTATAACTAAGATGTAATAAAAGGCTAATGATTGTTTGTATTAGGTTTATGGTTTTGAAAATGCTTTAGAAGTAAAATCAGCTTGTCTTCCTAAGATAATTGTTTTTTACAGTAGATCCTGGTCCTTGAAATTTCCATTATTTTAGCTACGTTTTTACTGAAGTTAAAATTGATATTTTTGGAGAAAAAATGTGTACTTTATACTGTATCAAAATACAGAATATTCTTTGCCTTTGGTATTTTTATTATTGGGTCCTTTGTGTTTTTAAATTGTGGTGATAAAATTATTCCCTTCATGGACCTCAAGGCCTTTGGAAAGAAGGCTTTTATGAATACTTTTATTATGGAAAAATTTTAAACATACACAAAAGGGAGAGAGAATAGTATAATTTCCCCATGTACTCATAATCCAGCTTCATCAATTATCAACTCATATCAAATTTATCTCTAGCCCTATTTCCCATTTCTTCCTTCCCCACTAGATTTTTTTAAAAGTAAATCCCTGATATCATATCACTTCTTATAAAAAACATCCCAAAGATAAGGACTGCTTTATTATAATAAAACCACAATACTATTATCACATTTAAACAAATTAACAATAATCTCTTAATACCCACAAATATCGAGTTAGGATCACACTTCTCCGATCATCTCATAAATCCATTTTTCTCTCAGTTTGTTTGAATCAGAATCCAGTGGCAGTCGACACAACACAATTATTTCTTCTTTAGTCTATAGATCGCGCCTTCTCATATTTTTTCTCTTGAAAATTATTTGACAGGGAAATGTATTTGTCCTGTAAAATTTCCCACATTCTATATTGATGAATCCATTCTAGTCGTGTCATCTTACATGTTCTTCTCTCTGTTGTATTTCCTATGAACTGGTAGTTTGACCAGGAGTTTTGATCTCTTTTAACTTGATATTTTGGCAAGGATACTTCATAGGTATTTGGTTGCCTCTTATTGTAGGCTATTAGCTACCATTGATTATCATCACCTAGATCAGGGGTCAGCAGACTTTTTCTGCAAAGGGCCACATTACAAATATTTTAGGCTTGTGGTCCATAAAGTCTCTCACAAATGCTCAGCTCTGTTGTAGCATGAAAGCAGCCATAGACAATAGGTTAAATGTAGGGGAAAGAGTGTGTTCCAATAAAAATTTAATTATAAGCACTGAAATTTAAACTTTATATAATTTTCACATGCCAGAAAATATTATTCTTTAATTTTTTTCAATCACTTAAATATTGTAAGTACCGTCTTTAGCTGCCAGGCTAAGAAAAGCAAGCAATGGTTTGGATTTGGCCCTCGCTTAGATCTATTATTTTATTATGATGTGCAAAAAGGTAATATGATACTTCTAGCTTTCCTTTTTCAATTTTTAGTTGGAATATTTTATAAACAGGAATTTCCCTCAACAACTATTTGCTTACCCTGGGTTATAATTCCTATAGCAAAGATTATTATAAATGCTTGAGACGCATGGTTTTTAAAAAGTTGAACTAATAAGAATGGGAGCTATGTGGTAGTGTTGATCTGTTAGTTTACTGTCAGACTTTAGATTTTAATTGGGCCATTGTGTTCAATTAACTATCAGAAAATAATTTGGCCCATTTATTGTGGAGACCAATTAAAATGCCATAAGGATAATATATGTAAAAACATATTGTCACACTATTTTTGTATTGAAGTTTTTGCTCTCCAGATATTAAAAAAAAAAGTTGCACATTGTGTTAGTTTTCTATCGCCGCTAGAATAAACTACTATAAACTTAAGTGGCTTAAAACAGTGCAAATTTATTATCTGACAATTTTTTACTTCAGAAGTCCAACACGGGTTTCACTGCGCTAAAATAAAAATGCCGACAGGGCTTTCTGGACCTCCTTTCTGGAGGTTCTAGGGGACAATCCATTTCCTTGCTTTTTTCAGCTCCTAGAGGCTATCTGCTTTCCTTGGCTTGTGGCCCTCTACCCCATCTTAAAGCCAGCAATGTTGCCTCTCCCTGACCCTGCTTCTATCATCACATCACTTTCTTTGACCCTCTCTCCTCTTTCTTCTACTTTGAAGAAGTTTGTGATTACACTGAGCTTACCCAGATAATCCAGGATAATCTCCCTATTTTAAGATCAGCTGTTAGCAACCTTTAATTTCATGTACAACTTTAATTCCCCCTTTTTATGAACCTACCATAGTCACAGGTTTTGAGGATTAGGATGTGGACATTTTGGGGGTCTATTATTCTGCCTGCCACAGTTTTCTGAAGCCCCAAAGATAAATCCACTTCACATATGAAATACACTTAACCCTTCCCAAAGTTGTCAAAGGGCTTATCACATTACAGCATCAGTTCAAAGTCCAAAAGCTCATCTAAATCTCATCAGCTCAGAATTCCTAAATCTCATCATTTAAATTAGGCATGGATGAGGCTCTGGGTATAATCCATCCTGGAGCATAATTCCTTTCTATCTGTAAACCTGTGAAACTCAAGAAACAAGATATATGCTCCTGAAATACAATAGTGGAACAGACATAAGATAACCATTATAGATATTCCACTTTACAAAAGGGAGCAAATGGATGGGGGAAAAAATTCACTGTTCCCAAGAAATTTAGAAATCTATCTGCACAAACTCCGTTAGGTTTCAAGCCTGGAAGTAATCCACTGTAGCTCAAGTCTCCTTCCTCTGAGTCATCCTTTCTTTTTCATTAAAAGTAGCACATTTTGTAGCTGAGTAGTTCTATAAGCCATTTTTCTGCCTGTAGAATTTTGGGTGTCTGACAGCCTTCTTTCATTTCGTCTTCCCTCTGTCCTTTTCAGTTCAAGTTGATATGTTTGTCAGTATACAATCCTCAAGAACCTTGTGGGTCTCCCATGTATATCACAGAGATTCACTCCATTAGATAAGAGGTTCCTCTGTAGATCTTTCCTTGATAACCCCATCTCTGTTTTCAGCTTCTGCTGAGATAGCTGAGGGGGATCTATGAGTGACATACAATATCTTCAAGTAGCCTTTCGTGATACTGGATACTCTGATTTTGATCTTTCTCAGGTATTAGAAAAGGGTTGCCCAGCTATACCATTGGCTTTTCCTCTAGAGCACACTTTCCTGACAGCAGGTATATTAATTTTAGCGTCTTTTGTAATTTGATAGCTGAGAATTCCCCAAATCATTAAGTTCTGGTTCCTTTTTGTTTAACAGTTCTCTAAATTTATCTCTTTTCTCTTGCATTTTACTATACACAGGAAGAAAATCTAGGCCATACCATCAATGCTTTTTTTCTGAAATCTTCTAAGGTAAATATTCAAATTTGTTGCTTATAAGTTTTGCTTTCCACATAACTGGAGGACACAATTTCACCACTATATAATAAGGATCTCCTTTTCTCCAGTTTCCAATAACAAATTTCTCACTTCATTCTGAGCCCTCACCAGCAGCGCCTTTAATATCCATATTTCCACTAACAGCCTGTTCATGATGATTTAGGTATTCTCTACAGTGATATATTTTCTCTCTACCGTGTTCCTCACTTCCTTCTGAATCCTCAGTAGCAGAGTCATTGACATACGTATTTCTAATCAAGCCAGTCTAGGCTTTTTCTGTCATGCTTCTCAAAATCTATCCTAGCTTCTGCCCGTTGTTTAATTTCAAAGCTATTTCCACCACTTTAGGTTTTTGTTATACAGCAGTACTTCCAGGCACCAATGTTTGTATTAGTTTTCTATTGATGTTGTGAAAAAATACTATGAACTAGTGGCTTAAAACAACATGAATTTATTATCTTACAGTTCTGTAGTTCAGAAGTCTGGCCAGTTCTCACTAGGCTAAAATCAAGGTTTTGGCCGGGCTGTTTTCCTTCTGGAGACTGTAGAGAAGACTCCATTTCCTGCCTTTTCCAGCTTCTGGAGGCCACACACATTCCTTGGCTCAGGACCTTCTTACTTTCCTCAGTGTCAGCAATCTTACATCTCTATGACCATTATTCCATAGTCATCTTTCCCTTTGACTATTTTATGTCTCCCTCTTCCACTTTTATGGACACTTGTGATTACATTGGGCCCACCTGTATAATCCTGTATAATCTCCCTATCTTAATCCTTTGATAACAACCTTAATTCCATCTGCTACCTGAAGTTCCCTTTGCCATTTAAGGTAACATATTCATAGATTCCAGGGATCGGAATATAGACGTCTTTGGGGGTCATTATTCTGCCTACCACATGCATTAAGATATAACTTGTAAATGTAATTAACTTTAAGGCAATTGTTGAGTAAACTCTATTCAATTTATTCCTTTAAATGTGTGTGTATGTCTTTATGAAGTCCGTCATGAGAGGACTCCTTCAGAATTATTGAGGGGAAGTAGTAGAATTGGATCTGACCAACATTTGTTGTCATCAACCCCTTGCCCAGAGTGGATACCAGTTTCAGAATGAGATTTATTCCCATTTGCTATTGCCTTATCTATCACAAAGTCTATCCCTCCATGTAAAGACACATTTTTGAACAAAAAGATAAACTTTAAACTGCTTTCCTTACTGTACTCTGAATTATTGGCAGCCATTTTCTGGAATGGAATATGAGTTTTTAAGCGTTTAAAAGAATTAGCTACCAAGCACTAAATGAAATTAGTTTTCTTTAAAAGATAAACAGTGATGATCCAAATTGCCAGGGTCTAAGACAAAGTGGGAATGGTTTTGTTTACAGCTACAGAGAGAGCTTATAATTTAAGAGGTTCATCAAATTATTGGATGTAACTTTAGAATGCAGTGGTAACAGTAACTAAAACAAGAACTTAATTCATGCTATTAAAACTAAATGCTCTAAATGAATAAACTCTGAAAAATGAATACAGAAGGAACGAGAGATAAGCAGTAACTAAGTCCTACTTTTGTCTCGTTATCCATTAAACCCAGTATTGGGAAGGGGAAAAAAAATTGTGACCATACTGTGCCTTGTACTGGTGCCTTTGAGTCCGCTGATGGAGACAGAATACTGGGTTGGTATAATAATATCACGGTTCTGTATTGATCTGAGCAATGAGGTAATTCACAGGATATTGTATTACTGCATAGTTTGTAAATCATATATATTGTAAAACCTCTGGAAGGCTGGACATTATTTCTATTTCCTGGGGAAAAGGCCTGAATGTCAAATATAACCTTATATGTACTTAGAGTATAATCTAGTCTTTTGGTTTAGGATCTCCTTTCGGACAAGGATTGGCATTTTATCAGCAGTTCCCCAAATCTAGCTTAGTGCCTGACATCTTGTGAAAACTCTGTACGTGGAGTAAATGAAAGAGCATAGTGAAAATAATCTCGACTAGGAGTTTCATGAATCCCTGGATGGTGCAAGGACTTAAGCATTCGGCTGCTAACCGAAAGGTTGGTCATTGGAATCCACCCAGAGGCACTTCAGAAGAAAGTCCTGGTGATCTACTTGTGAAAGATCATAGCCATTGAAAACCCTGTGGAGCTCAGTTCTACTCTGACACACATGGAGTCACCTGAATTGGAATCGACTTGCATCAACTGTGGACATGTTTCATATCCTGGACAGAGAGAGGAGAAGGAAGGAAGGAAAACTGATATTATTTTGGCATCTGCTAGATACCAGGCACTTTCAGTGTTCTCTTATATAATCATCTCAACATCATTCTGAGACAGCTTTTATTCAGAGGCCTGATTTACAGAAGAAAAAACAAAATTTCAGAGACAAAATCAGCTTTAACCAAGGCCAGCAAGGAAATGGTAGAGACAGAATTAAAATTCAACCATCTTTTAATTTTTTTTTCTTTCAGTATTCTGCTGGCTTTTGAGTTATGACTAAGATGATTAAAAGTGCATAAACGAAGCTCACATAATTCTTTTCCCCCACAAAACTGGTTTGTTCTTGGAGGTGGCTTTAAAGGCCAAAATGGATTGTGAGTGTGAAGTTAGGGGCAGTACTAAATAATGAAAGCAATGCAACCATATTGTCAGCAGCCTTACAAACCAGCTTAGTTTTACAAATAAACTATTTAAATGAAAGAAAAAAATGTGCTAATTTGTTATTGACCCTACTTCTATTTTCACTGTTATTGAGTGAAAATAGGACAGTATAATTATATTTACACGATCTTAAGATTTTATTTCCTTTATCACTTTTTAATATACTGAATAATCTTTCAAGTTTTAAATAAATTCTGGTTATCTCATTTGACATCACATAAATGAAGTAATCAGAATTTATTTAAAACTTGAAAGAATAAGTAAATTGTTCAGCATATTAAAATGTGATAACGGAAATAAGATCTTGAGATTATGTAAAACTTAAATTTATTGAGTAAAAGTTGAGTATAAACACTTGTTAAATAGGTTCTCTATTTCTTCTGTGTGTGAGTAATCTACTCTTAGAAAAATGAGACAAATAAGAGGCTTTATTGGAGTTTAATTTGAGAAAGTAATTACCTTGGTTTGTCTCAAAGGTCAGACTAGAGTAAGGCTAGTATGCTGTTTCTTCAGTTATATCAAATGGGAATTAGTGTCCATAACAATGACCCTCAGCCAAGATAAGCTCAGTCGTGAGAGAAAGGTGGATTTATATTTTAGCTCCTTACTCACTAAGGCAAGAATCTACATTAAGATCAGGAAGAGAGATTTTCAACAACAATGGGTGAAAGAAAAGGAGTTGATAATTAACTAGGAAATCACTTAACCAGAGCATCCCTATTCATAAGCATTCCTATTTCATCTTACTTCATGTGCTTATAAGTAGATGTCTACATTTTCACAACCAAGTATATTTAAACTCTAATTAGGACGTGCTGACTTTTTGCTGCTAGTCTAAGTAGTGACCCTAAAATTGAAGCGTTTCCATTCATCCTTCTCAGGTCTCTAGGACATTGACTGTTGAGCATGACAATAGTGGTAGGGTTGTAAGAGAAGCAAAAGGTGTCTACCCTCTTCATTTGTTATCAACAGAAAAGAGACAAAATGAAAATGTGCTGTATGTTCAAGAAATTTGTTAGGCTGTTTTATATTTATAGACATTTTATATTTTATACATGTCATCTCATTCAATTCACACAACAACCTGGTTAAATAGGTGTCATTTTTATGTTACAAAGTTACTACTGTTCTGGAGCTTATATTCTGGTGAAGGCAAATAGAAGATGCACACACACACAAAACAAACCTGTTGCTGTCGAGTTGATTCCAACTCATAGTGACCCTATAGGACAGAGTAGAACTGCCCCATAGGGTTTCCAAGGAGCAGCCGGTGGAATTGAACT
>NW_004443974.1:20091093-20117604 GCF_000243295.1 Trichechus manatus latirostris | reverse complement strand
TAGGACAGAGTAGAACTGCCCCATAGGGTTTCCAAGGAGCAGCCGGTGGAATTGAACTGCTGACCTTTTGGTTAGCAGCTGAGCTCTTAACCACTATGCCAATACACAAGTAAGCAAATAAATAGGTAATAAAATGATTACTGTGAGAGACATAAAGAATGAGAGGGGGAGCTATTTTAGCTAGAGAAAAAGCCCCTCTGATGGGTACTTCTAGGCAGATAACAGAATAATTGAGAGAACAAACCGTCGCGATACTGAGAAGAACGTTCCAGGTGGAGAGAAGAGCAAGTGTAGGGGTCCTGAAGCTGGAGTGTGCTTGATGTGTTTCAGGAGTAAGACGGCGGCCGGTGAGGCTGGGGCAGGGTGAACCTGGAGGAGAGGGATAGGCAATAAAGAGTTGAACCCAGCTCTATCTGACTGCAAACCTATGTTCTCCATGCTTCTCTCACACTCTTGTTATAACAACTAAAGAAAGACACCAAGAAGCCACAGCAACTCTAGGTTTTGCAATGTAGACAATTCTTTTCTTTTTTGGAGCCGGGGGTCATAGTTTGGCCTTGAGGATACTTGAAGATATAGATTTTGCAGATTTAAACTGCAAAGAGCAGATTAAACTGAGGAGTGGAACGGGCCTGTGAATAATAGTTGTATATATTAAGGTCAATATGCCAGAAACTATTCTATGAGATTGACATTTATTGAATAATTTAATCCTCATAACTACTTTGTCATCTCCATTTTACAAATGAGAAAACTAAGGCATACAGATATCAAGTAACTTGCCCAATGTCATGGAGTTTAGGTTTGAAATCAACTTGCCTGGCTCCACTTTCTATACTCTTAAAAAGTAGAGGAAATGAAAGAAAATGTAGAGCCTTTTGTTTTTCCTTCACCCATCACTTCCCTATCTGGAAAAACTATTTACTTCTATTCCTCTGAAGAATGTAAAAGGAACTTTTTATCTGGAAGGATGATGAAGAGCCACTTGCTTTTTTCTTTTTTTTTTATTGTTGTAAAATGAACATCTACTTTTAGTCAAAGTGTTTCTCATTCCAGTTTCCCTCTGGCCAGTGACCTAGAAGAAAATAGGATTCATCAATGAGGAACAGTATTAATAAAAAAGCTTGTTTGTTTTTAACGTTGTTTACTGTCTAGTCGATTCTGACTCATGGCAACCCCATGTGTCCAGAGTAGAATTGCTCATAAGGTTTTCAAGGCTGTGAACTTTCAGAAGCAGATTGCCGGGCCTGTCTTCTGAGATGCCTCTGGGTGGATTCGAAATCACCAACCTTTTGGTTAGTAGTCCAACTCTTAGACCATTTGCATCACCCAAGGACTCCCAAAAAGCTCTTTAAATCTGTTCAAGAAGTTTCTTATACAAGAAGCCACTTCTTAAAACCAGGGGCAACTTGATGATCACAAAGTATTCAATATGTGCTCAAGGGTTAAAAGGATCCATGAAAAGAATGAATTTGTTTTTGTTGTTATTGTTACTTTTTATTTGTGTGTTGTGTGTTTTTCACTAAGCAGGCTAGTTTTACTTGCAAATGCTGACACATGCGAGAAGCATTAGAACAGGTAAATTTAAATTTGTCAAGCACTGTAGAGATGAACCAAGGAGATTAAAAAAAAAATCCAAGAATTCTGAAGGAACAGTAAGATGAAATTTTAAAACTGTACATCAAAATATGTAACTAATTTTAAATAGTTACTCCATTAGAGAAAGGCTATCAAACCTGCTGGCTATCTGAATCACCTGGGAAACTGATTAAAAATACAGACTGTTGAACAGACCACACCATGCCTGTGGAATTTCTGTGTCTGGCAGGGCTGGGAAAATTCAGGCCAGGTAATTCAGATGATAACTCAAATTTGGGTACCATTCCTTTAATGATTATTATGTAGAACAGTGATTCTTGACTTTAGTATTTATCAGAATCACTCAGAGTGCTTGTTAAACACAGGTCCCTGGGTCCCACCCCCCCAGAGTCTCTGACACAATAGACAGTGTCTATTGTCTATGGGCAGTGGCCTGAGAAGTTGCATTTCTAATAAACTCTCAGGTGATGCTGATGCTGGTGGTCAGGGCATCACACTTGGAGAACTAATTTATGAGAACTTCAGAATAAGACTTGGGAGGCTACAGGACAGATAACTATCACCACTCTGCTTAACAGCTATCTAATAGACACCACGGAACAGGATACAATCATTGACCACTGAAGAAAGGAAAAAAAAAAATATGGTGAGTAAGGCAACATTATTACTCTAAGGTATAATTGATCAATTTGGTTGTTTGTGTTTTGGGTGAGTTTGTGAATAATGTGCTAACCAGGGGCTATATCGTTTATTATAAAGAGCCTTTGGGTTCTAAACTAAGAACTTCTAAAATAATCTAGTTTTATGAATTTGAAAAACTGAAGGTGGGGAAGTAATCTTTTATTCAAGGATGAATTCAGATTTAACAACAGAACATAGAAAGGAGATAGGCAGACATTTCTCAAGATAGAAAAAAGTGAATTAACCTCTGGGATTAGGTCTGGGATTTTTTTTTTTTCCTTAACACTTTAGTAAATGTTAACAACTGTGAGTACAGTGGTAAATCACTCAATGTATTTAGTTAGATCCTAAAATTTTAGGAGTAAGAAAATACCAAGCTAGTAGAAATAAAGTTTAGGAAGTTCTTCACGATAAAACATGCAGTATAGTCAGGACCAGCTGTATAATTTTGGGGGCCCAGTACAAAGGGAAAATGCAAAGCCTCTTGTTAAAATACTAAGAATTACACAATTTTGACAGTGGAGCATTAAACAAAGTGTGAGGCTGTGTACAGCTGAACAGGTCAATGCTTGAGAAGCTGTCCCTGGGTATAGTCAAAAAGTGCTTCAACAGTCTGGAGTTAGAGGTAGATTTGAATTCCATCCCTGACAGTCTGTATTATCATGAGCAACATACTCTGCCTCTTTGCTCCTTGATTTTTCTGATATGTACAGTTTGGGAAAAAAATTCTTACCTTGAAAATTTATTGAATTAAACAAATTAGATCTCATATCTTTGAAAGCCACTGTGGTAGTTATGATAAATGACAATTAAAATAATGCTACAAAAAACAGGTGGCAGGGCTAGAGAGATTACTGATCTGGCCTAGTATATGGGGGTGTCCTTTCTCACATTCTTTGCTGGAGCCCTGGTGGCATAGTGGTTAAGGGTTATGGCTGCTAACCAAAAGGTCAGTGGTTCGAATCTACCAGCCACTCCTTGGAAACCCTATGGGGGCCGTTCTGCTCTCCCAGGTGATGCTGGTGATCTAGGTATCATACTTTGATAACTAATTTATAAGAACTTCAGAATAAGACTTGGGAGGAGGGTACAGGACAGATAAGTATCATCACTCTGCTTAACAACTATCTAGTAGACTCCATGGAACAGGAGAGAATCATTGACCACTGAAGAAAAGAAAAAAAAAATATGGTGAGTAAGGCAACATTATCGCTCATATTCTTCTAAAGTTGACTAATTTCATTAAACAAATGCTTATTGATTGCCTATAATGGCTGGATAGTGTCCTAGGTGTGTAGCTTACCTTTATCCTTCTCCAGGTCACAGTCTAGTGGGAGACACAGCCCATAAACAAGTAGATGAAAATATAATTGTGAAATACAATGTGGAGGGCAGAAAATAACTGGCACAAGGTGTATGATCTGAGAGGAGAAGCTCTCTGAAGAGGTGACATTTAAGCGGCTGTAATCTGGAGGAGGAAAATCCAGTTATGGGAAGATCCAGGAGAATAGCAGTCCAGGTAGGGAGAATAGCAGGTACAAAGCCTCTTAAACAGAAAGATCTTGGTGTGTTGGAGTTACTAAAAGAAGACCAGGAGGCTGGAATGAGGGGGAGAGTGCTAGGAGATGAAATTGGAGAGGGACAAATGGCAGATTATGTAGCCTTGGTTGGTCAAAGTACGAAGTCTGGATTTTGTTCTCGGTATGGTGGAAAACCAATGAAGTGATCTAAGCAGGGAGATGATATGAGCTGATGAATATTGTTAAAATCTCTCTTCATGGTTTGTGGAGAATTGTTTAAAAGGGGACAAGAGAGGAAGTAAGAGGCTATTGTGCCAAACCTGATGAGAAACAATGATGGCTTGGACCAGGATGAGGGCAGTGGAGATGGGAAAGAATTGACGGGTTTTATACTGGATTTTGGTGGTAAGAGCAATTGGATTTGCAGTAGTAATGTATGTGGGTGTTAGAGAGATGAGTCAAGAATTTATCCTGAGTTTCTGGCTTGAGCAACTGGGTGGATGGTAATACCTACTGAAATCATAAAGATCTGGAGAGAAACAGGGTCTGGAGGAAAGTCAAAATGTCAGTTTTGAACATGGTGATTTTGAGATGGTGGTATCAAGTTGGTTAGATGAATACATGTGACTAAAGCCCAAAGGCAAAGACAAAGTTAGAGATAATATGGTTGATAACAATTTATAAATGGTATAAAGCCATGGAAGTGAATGATGTTAGAAAGACATTGCAGAGAGAGATGACAAGGAATCGAAGAAAGAGCCCTGTGGATCCAGTAGAGAGGCCATCCAAGGAAACAAAGAGCAACCAGAGAAGTATGTAGCTATGTCCAAATTAGGAGGGTCTTTCAGGAAAGGAGACATGGTCAACAGGCTTGAACGCCACTGAGACAAGCCAAGGAGGATGAGGATATTAAAGAGTCCATTGTAGTTTTTCAGTTTGGATTCTTTGTGAATTTTTCAAGAGCAGTTTTGTTAGAGTAATGGAGACAGAAGCCAGATTGGAGTAGGCTGAGGAATGAAAGGGAGGTGAAGAAGTAGAGACTGTGTGTGTACACAATCTTTTGAAAAAGTTAATGTATGAGGGGGCCAAGAAAAAAGAAAAAAGAATGGGCATTGGGAGAGCATAAGCAGTCACCTGATTGTTTTTCTTCCAAGATGTACAATACCATAGAGAGGGAGAGAATGATGGAAGAGCGAGATTTCTAACTATAAAATCCAAAGTCATACAGAAAGCTAGAGGGGATGGACCCAGTATAGAGTAAAAATATACCTTCCCTCCTAAAAAACAAAGTGACTTCCTGAGAGTAACAGAAAACCGGGATAAATCTATCATTGTCAACAAAATTTGCAACTCTGTCTTTCCTTAAGGAGCCCTGGTGGTGCAATAATTAAGCACTCAGCTATTTGCCAAAAGATTGGCAGTTCAAACCGACTCTGTGGCTCTGTGGGAGAAAAGACCTGGTGGTCTGCTCCCATACAGATTACAGCCTAGAAAACCCTATGAGGCAGTTCTACTTTGTCACATGGGCTCACCATGAGTCAAAAATCTACTTGATATCTCACACAACAACATGTATTTCCTTAGGATATTGTTTGTGTTTACATTATTTAACCTGCTATGTATTTATTCTTCATGTCTCTCCTTTGTTTGGCAGCTCCCAGGAGACCATGTCTGTCATGGATTGAATTATGTCCCCCCAAAAAATGTGTGTATCAATTTGGCTGGGCCATGATTCCTAGTATTGTGTGGTGGTTCTCTATTTTGTGATTGTAATTTTATGTTAAAGAGGATCAGGGTGGGATCGTAACACCCCTACTAAGGTCACATCCATGATCCAATGTAGAGGGAGTTTCCCTTGGATGTAGCCTGCACCACCTTTTATCTTACAAGAGATGAAAGGGAAGCAAACAGAGAATTGAGGGACCTCATACCACCAAGAAAGAAACACCAGGAGCAGAGCACGTCCTTTAGACCCAGGGTCCCTGTGCAGAGAAGCTCCTAGTCTAGGGGAAGATTGATGAGAAGGCTGACAGAGAGAGAAGGCCTTCCTCCGGAGCTGACATCCTGAATTTGGACTTCTAGCCTACTAGACTGTGAGAAAATAATTTTTTCTTTGTTAAAGCTGTCCAATTGTGGTATTTCTGTTAGAGCAGCACTGGATGCCTAAGACAATGTCTAATTGTCTGACTACATTTCCTGACACCGAGCACAGTGCCTTGGTTCTTGGAATGAGTTTCTTGAAATGTAGAAAAAATAATTGGGAATATTAACCTAGGTCTCTTAAAAGAGTTGGTAGAAGAAAATACCACAAGATAATGTGCCACACATTACAAAAGGATAGTCCCTGACCAGTATATGAACATAAATCAAAATCTACAATTACTGAATTAGGATATAAAGCAGGAAAGAAGTTAGATTTCTTCATAGAAGACCAACTGTGTGCTGAATTATTTGTAATTCATGACCGATGGTAAAGTTTGTGGTAGTCTGTAAGTCATCCTTAAGAATCCAAATTACTCGAGCTCTGGCTCGAAACCAAAAGGCAGACCCTAAATGATTGGAAAACTATTGAACTGTGCCCACTATGGTTGACAGCAGTCAGTGTCTAGAAGCTCAGCCAGCCCAATTTCAAGCAGCCACTTTAGTCAACTTGTCACAGAGTGGGAAACAACGTTACTGTAATTGGAAGAAAGTCATATGAAGAAAGTAGGTTTGTTATACCAAGGCTTGATTGACATCTCTTTTATTGTGGTAAATAATACAGGTAACAAAACATTTGCCATTTTCACACATAGAGTGCAATGGCATTAAATATTTTCATAATCACCATTCCCGAGTTTTTCTGTCACTCTTAACAGAAGGTCACTGTCTCCTAAGTGGTGTGTTTTCCTTTCTTGGTTGACATTTTAATAATTTTAGCCTCATTAAGAAAATATTCCTTCTCGCTGCATTATGAAATTGGGTAATGAGGCTTAGATTTAGGAAGAACTTTACTGTTAGAAATAGAGAAATTTTATCAAATGGATCAGGGAAAACTATTACCTCTGTAATGTTAATGTCACAGACTGTCCTTTTAGATTTCTTTAAAATAATATACTTCTTAAATGTTATTGACCAATAAAAATATACTGTACATTGTTGTATTTTTTATGTCTAGAAGAACACAGATAATGTGGACTATCCGTAAATGTTCAGTAATGAGCGTAAAACACTGAGAGAAAACAGGCTTAAACTGCTTTCATGGCACCAGGCTTTAGTTCTAGAAGATTGTTTTGTAGAGAATGGTGACAGTAGATTACTCTGAGGATATGCAGGGATAATTACTCAGAAAATGCACAGGTTTCTTCATTGCTTAGACAGGGTGTTTGTTTCTCCTGTCAGTCCTAAATAGTCTTATAGAGGATGAACCTTGAAAACAAAAATGGGCAAATTTTGATTGTTTTTTTTTAAAGGGCGGTTTGTAGAAAATAAAAAAAACAATAATTCTTATTTAAGGTTTTTCTGGCCATCACTGGCTTTTCCCTGTTGATCTGTTTCTTATAACATTTTTAGATTAAAGTTATCTGTCAAAAAGTGAAAGTTGGCTACAAACGTGAGAAAGTGAATTTAGTGTTAATGAAAACATGTTGCTCACAGCAGGGAATGGATTTTTACTTGAGGTTTTTTGCTTTGGTGAGCAGCCTGAAATGAAAGTGCTGGAAATGAACAAAACTCTTAATAATCAGCTATATAGGAGATTGTCTTAGAATACATTTGTCAGTTTACTGGGCCAAGATTTAGACAGAGCAGGTTTTGCTTTGTAGGTACTGCATCTTGATGTGTCAATATGAGGGGGTGAGGCTCTTCAAACGTCATCTATCTAACTGGGTGCATGTGATGAGCTGATAAAGGTTTTGAAATTATTTCTTAAGTCTCCACTGAGCAAAAAGGTATCCGACTTCCTATAATACAGTATGTGGTTGTCTCAAAGGGTCAGAAATACGAGAAAAATCAAATTATATGTGCGTGTGTTTTAATTATCAACTGAATAATATTCAAAAGCTAATGGTTTCTTAGAAACCAAGCTTAGCAATATAATATGGATTCAGCCAATTGTGTCTCATTTGGAGTCTCTTTATAATTTCAGTGACCATGGAAATGTTTTTAGCTCATTTGTAAGTCTTTTAAGTTCTACTACTAGAAAGATCTGTCAATGATGGTATCTGTTAAGCAGAAGGGGCAGTGATTTTAATCTGTATTTGGTGATACTTTAGGTTTTTATAAAATGCCTCTTGGGATTCCTTAGAAAACCAGGCGTATGGTCAATGGGTCATAACCCTATACTTCTAAGCCCTTACCCAGTAGTCAGTGGAGACTGATGGTTCTCAAAGGTGGAAGGATTCCCTGAGACAAAAGGATGGAAAACCATTGCCCTATTTATAACTGTATGTGTAATCTGTCACGTTTTCCTTCCACATCTAAGACAATGATTCTGTTTTTCATAATTGCCTTTCAGTATGATGTAAGAATGGTCATGCTTCCTTTATGAGTTGGTAGTCACATTAAAATATTTGTGTTAATTGCTACATTAACTTCTTTCAGGCTATGTGTTTTACATACTTTAACATCATCCAGAAAGAAGGTGGGGTTTATATAAGAAAAAAAGTTTTTGGCTAATTACGTGGTTTTTTAAGGAGAAAGTGATCAATGGAAAGTCCATGTGGCATCTTTGTCCTCAACATTTTTCTTCAGTCATCTCCCAGTTCCTTATACCAGGCCTTGTGATTTCTCAGACTCCAACTGTTCACTCCTCCTTATGAAGAGTAGTGTGAGATGAAGAGAGTGACTAATGTTTGTGAAGGTTTTAAATATGGAAACCATGAAAGTTATTTTCTATAAACGAGCTATAGTAGAAAATTTTAAATGTAAGAATGTGTAATCAATTGAATTGTCATTGGTTGACTCTTCCTAACATAATCCATGATTTTATTTAAAAGAACAGGTTTGTTGAATCTCATTGAATGAACCTCAGGGGCCTTAAAGTTCTTGAGAGTTTAAATTCAAAGTGTGTCAGAATTATACTTGAAATATGTATCCGAACGAAGGTAAGAGCGTAGTTATCATTGTTCTGTTTTGTATTATGGAATGGAAATCATTACTCTGACTTATATAATGAAAGGGAAATAAGCTCACCAAATTGAGATGATAAACATATGCTTTGTGACATCAATCTTTGGTTACAGATTTTTTATTGCTATTACTTACTTAATTATAAATGTTTAAGAAAATGCAAGACTTGTGGCCAAAAGAAATTTACTGACTGGAATACTTCACTAATTTGTCAACTTGCTTAGGAATAAATTATTTCATAACTTTCTTGGGCAAAGAGACGTCTATTAATTAAAAGAAATAAACACACAAAAACACCACTGGAAAATATGGTGTCTCCTATACATTTGACTAAATTTCTTGATCTTAAAATGTCTGAACAGCCATTTGATTCTGAGTTGTTTGGGAAAAAAACTCTTTTCCATGCCAAAAAGAGTCTCTTTGAAATAAGCAAATATTACCCACACATTCTACTACTATAAATAATTATTGTACTGCATTATATCCTATCAATAAGGCCTTTTCTGTTTACTAGCTCAGTAAGTTATTTTAGAAGAAAAATTGGCCTAGGAAGTAGAAGCTTTATTAGAATGAGCCAAACCTATAAAGACTCTAATGTTTTACATTTTATGAGGGTCTTTTCATTTTATTTCCTTAGGTTCGCATCCTCTACTATGTTTTTTAATACTTTGCCTTTTAGTTCATGTCATTATGATGACATGTTAACATTTGCTAGGTGTCTTCTGGGTTTCAAAGCACTTAGGTACTGTATGTACATTGTATTATTAGAGCCTTTTAGGAATCCTTTTAACTTGGGTAGGGGACCATTCTAGTAGTGTTTCATAGACTGAGAAATTTAACTGTCTGTAATTCATTAGTGGAGATTGGTTGTTTCGTGCTTAGGAACTTTCTCCACTTCCTAACAACACAATAATACCCTTCCTCTCTGGATACAGGAGTGCTGGTGGCACAATGGTGGAGTACTCGGCTGCTAACCGAAAGGTGGGTGGTTTGAACAAACCAGCCACTCCATGGGAGAAAGATGTGACAGTCTCCTCCCATAAAGATTTACAGTCTTGGAAACCCTATGGGGCAGTTCTACTGTGTCCTATAGGGTTGCTGAGTCTGAATGGAATTGACTCAATGGCAGTGGATTCCCTGAATACAGTCTGCTTAGGGCTGAAGTTTTGGTTGTTAGTTGTCATGGAGTCAGCTCTGCTTCACGGGGAAATGTTGCCTAGTTCTGAGTCATCTTCATTTTCATTGGTGTGTTTGAGTTCATTGTTGTGGCCATTGTGTCAATTTATCTCATTGAGGGTTTCCCTCATTTTCACTGACTCTCTACTTTACCAAATTTGATATCCTTGTCTAGCGATTGGTCTTTCTGATGACATGTCTAAAGTAAGTGAGCCACAGTCTTGTCATCTTCACTTCTAAGGAGCATTCTGGTTGTATTTCTTCTAAGACTGATTTTGTTGGTCTGGCAGTCCATAATACACTCAGTATTCTTCACCAACAGCATCATTCAAATGCATCAAATCTTCTGTCTTCCTTTTTCACTGTCCAACTTTCACATGTATATGAGGCAATTGAAAACACCATGGCTTGGGTCAGGTGCACCTTAGTCTTGAAAGCGACATCTTTGTTTTTTAAAACATTAAAGAGGTCTTTTGCAGCAGATTTGCCCAATGCAAATCTTTTTTTTTCTTTTTTAATTTTATTGTGTTTTAGGTGAAAATTTATAGCCCAAATTAATTTCTCATCCAAATATTTATACACAAATTGTTTTGTGACATTGGTAGCAATCTCTGCAATGAGTCAGCACTCTCCCCCTTTCCCTTTACACCCCAGGTTCCCCGTGTCCATTCGTCCAGGTTTCCTGTCCCTTCTCTGCCTTCCTCATTCTTGCTTTTGGGCAGGCATTGCCCAGTTTGGTCTAGTATACTTAATTGAACTACGAAGCACATTCGTCACACTTTATTATTTGTTTTATAGGCCTCTCTAATCTTTGGCTGGATGGTGGACTTCAGGAGTGGCTTCAGTTCGGAATTAGCAGGGTGTCTGGGGGCTGTAGTCTTGGGGGTTCCTCTAGTCTCTGTCAGACCAGAAAATCTGGTCTTTTTTTGTGAATTTGAATTTTGTTCTACATTTTTCTCCAACTCTGTCCAGAACCCTCTATTGTGATCCCTGTCAGAGCGGTTGGTTGTGGTAGCCAGGTACCATCGAGTTCTTCTGGACTCAGACTGGTGGAGGTTGTGGTTGATGTGATCCACTAATCCGCTGGACTGATATTTTCCTTGTGTCTTTGGTTTTCTTCATTTCTCCTTTTCTCCAAACATGGTGGTACCAATAGATGTGTCCTAGATGGCCGCTCTCAAGCTTTTAAGACCCCAGACGCTACTCACCAAAGTGAGATGTAGAAATTTTCTTTATGAACTGTGTTATACCAGTTGACCTAGATGTCCCCCAAAATCATGGTCCCCAGGCCTCAGCCCCAGTGACTTGGTCCATCAAGGTGTTTGGATGTGTCTAGGAAGCTTCTACAATTTTGATTTGGTCAAATCATTGTAACTTCCCCTATATTGTGTGTTGTCTTTTCCTTTCACCAAAGTTAACTCTTCTCTATTATCAGTGATATTCCCTATCTACCCCTCCCCTCCCTGTTAACTATCAAAGATTTTTTTTTCTGCAGTGTAAACTTTTTCTTAGGTTTTTATAATAGTGGTCTCATACAGTATTTGTCCTTTTGTGATGGACTTATTTCACTCAGCATAATGCCCTCCAGATTCATCCATGTAGTGAGATGTTTCACAGGTTCATCATTGTTCTTTATTGTTGCATAGTATTCCACTGTGTATATGTACCATAATTTGTTTATCCATTCCTCTGTTGATGGGCACTTAGGTTGTTTCCATCTTTTTGCTGTTGTGAATAATGCTGCTGTGAATGTGAGTGTGCATATGTCTATTCCTGATGGCTCTCATTTCTCTAGGATATATTCCCAGGAGTGGGAATGCTGGATTGTATGGTATTTCTATTTCTAGCTTTTTAAGGAGGTGCCATGTCATTTTCTATAGTGGTTGTACCATTCTATATTCCCAGCAGCAGTGCACAAGAGTTCCAATCTCCCCAAAACCTCTCCAACATTGGTTATTTATTTATTTACATTTGTGCCAGTAATGTTGGGGTGAGAGTTTTCATTGTTTTGATTTGCATTTCTCTAATGGCTCATGATTGGGAGCATTTCTTCCTGTGTCTGTTAGCTGCCTGAATGTCTTCTTGGGTGAAGAGTCTGTTCATATCCTTTGTCCATTTTTAAATTGTATTTGTCTTTTTGTTATTCAGGTGTTGAAGTATTCTATAGGTTGTAGAGATTAGACCCTTGTTGGGTATGTCACAGCCACAGATTCTTTCCCAGTCTGTAGGTTCTCTTGCTTCTTTTTTAGTGAGGTCTTTTGATGAGCATAAGGATTTAATTTTTAGGAGCTCCCAGTTATCTAGTTTATCTTCTGGTGTTTGTGCTTTGTTCTGGTTTGTATTGAATTTATGTCACATATTAGGCCCCCTAGCATTGTCCCTATTATTTCTTCCATCTTTATCATTTTACATTTTATGTTTAGATCTTTGATCCATTTTAAGTTAATTTTTGTGTATGATGTGAAGTATGGCTTCTGGTTTTTTTTTTTTAAACGGACATCCAGTTTTGGCGGCACCATTTGCTAAAAGACTGTCTTTTCTCTATTTAATGGACTCCTTTGTCAAAGATCAGCTGACCATAGGTGGATAGATTTACGTCCGGGTTCTCAATTCAGTTCCATTGATCTATGTGTCGGTTGTTGTACAGGTCTTATGCAAATCTTGACTGCTGGGCCCATGGATGTTGATAGTTATTCCAAGTAGAATGAAATCATTGACAACTTCGATTTCTTGTTTAGGGGCCCATAATACCTGGTCATGAAGGCAGGTATAAGTCCTTAAAATAGAGGCAATTAGAGACTTCCTTTTTGGAATGTGAATCCCTGAGCAAAGGAACAATGACACTACTCCATTTCACTGAGGCTCATTCTAATGAGACCATTATTGCTGGAAGAGATGTTGTCCTCCCAGCTTCCTCAGTTCAGGACTTCTTTGGTTTCTGCCCTTGTTTATGCCTTTCCAGGTTCTCTGATCTGCTGGAGATTCTGGGAATCCTTGACATTCTGGAAAAAATTCCTTTTTATTTGAGTTTGTTGGAGCCTATTTCTGTTGCTTTCCTTCCACAAACTGTCATTGGGACAGTCCTGTGCTCCATGTGGTGGAAATCAGTGTTTGAACCCAGATATTCCAGTGCTCATTAGACTCCATTATGCTACTAACAAATACCAGTTACTTTAAAGCATATTAAGTTTCATCAAAAGCAACGATGGTTTATACTTTATGAACCTGATTTCTAATTACTTTAATGTTTCTTCCCATCCCTTTTCCCCCTTTAAATATGCCCTTCTCACCAAACAAAAGTTTTTAGTCTTTTAAAAAACTTAGAAGAGTCAAGTTTCAAAATATATTTTCTTTAGGTGTTTTGTTAGTGGCAGAACATGACAAAGAGAAATGATTCACCAAGTACAAGCAAATCATTTGTTTTAAGAGAAAACAAATGGCTTTTAAGTCAGTCTTGGTTAGAGACAGGTGTGCAATTGTTTGATGTTTGTCTTTTGGAGTAATCATGTCTCCTGTCCTCAGTTACTATTTATTGAATGATCTATGGAGCAGGCACTGTATTTGGGCATGAGTGTGTATATCTTTCAACAAAACATCAGTGCTCTCCAAAAGATTTGAACAGGGACTTCACAAAGGAAAATACATAAACGGAAAAGGAAAAAAAAAAAATTAGCAACCCATTGCTGTCGAGTCCATTCAGACTCATAGCCCCTTATATGAAAAGATGCTCAACATCATGAGTTTTTCATAGATATGCAAATTAAAATCACAATGAGATACTACTATACACCCAGTAGAATGGATGAAATTAAAAGGATTGATAATAGATAATACCAAGTGTTCACAAGGATAGAGAGCAATTGAAACACTCATACGTTGTTGGTGAGAATTTAAATGGGTGCAAATGCTTTAGAAAATAGTTTTGACAGTTTCTCATAAAATTAAAACACATACTTACCGTGTTGCCCAGTGATCCCAATGAAAATAATATGATCACACAAAGACCATCACATGAATGTTCATACAAGCTTTACTCATAATAATTCAAACCAGAAACAGCCCAAATGTCCATTAACAGGTGAATGAATGAACAAATGTGGTGTATCCATACAATGGAATACTCAGCCATAGAAAGAAAAGAATTACTGATATATGCAAGTACATGGATGAATCTCAAAAATATCATGCTGAGTGAAAGAAGGCAGACAAAAAAGAATGCGTGCTATGTGATCCCATTCATATAAAACTTCAGAAAAGAGTAATCTGTAGTGACAGGTAGCAGGTCAGGACTAGGACTGAGGGTGGGGTGTTTTCTGGGAAGCAGTACAAGGAAACTTTTGGGGGTGATGGGAATATTCTATATTTTACAGTGGTAGTTTTACAGGTGTATAATTTTGTTAAAATGCATTAAAATGTGCATGTAAAATGAATGCATTTTATTGCATGTACATTATACCTCAATAAAGTTGACAAAAATGTAAGTGGATGCTGTCCTTCAAAAACTTTTTATTAGTCGTGGGATGGTTAATTTTATGGATTAACTT
Source organism: Trichechus manatus latirostris (assembly GCF_000243295.1). Taxonomy (NCBI): domain Eukaryota; kingdom Metazoa; phylum Chordata; class Mammalia; order Sirenia; family Trichechidae; genus Trichechus; species Trichechus manatus. The sequence goes on along the minus strand of NW_004443974.1, from coordinate 20,102,975 downwards.
GGCTAGGAACACTGACTAATGAAAGGCATATCTGAAATGTGAATATTACTAAAAAAAGAAGCATCGTAAGACAGTTAATAGTTATATTTTTAAAGAGCATAGTGCTTTTTTGAGAACCTTAAATATAAATTCCCATTCATACACAATGATGTAGGATGGAGATATTATCCAAGAAACCAAATATATTCTCTACTTATAATAAACAGTATTTTAATTTAATAATAGTACCAGAGTAACATAAGCCTTCATATCTTTAAGCAGCTTGTGTTATTACTTTGGGGAAAACTATTAAAACAAAATCCATCTTGGGTGGTGAGAAATTGTCAACCAGTCCAAACAGGTTTATAAAATATAAAAGCAATCATCATTTCTAAATTTTTTTTTGTAAGATAAAAACACAGTAACGTGCTGGTTAACTTTTCCTCTGCTTTTCTTAAATACCTGCCTTAATTTATATTAAATCTTCCTCCATTGATTTAGTTTATTAACAAGTGCTAAATAAGTCTCAAACAATACTTTGACTCTACAGGGTCACTATGCGTCAGAATCAACTTGACGGCAATGGATTTTTTTTGTTTGTTTTTATAGGTAGAACAACCAGCTTCATAGTTTTTCTCTGTGAAATGAAAGAATAACAAAAATTCATTTATTGAGAAGTGCAATTCTCAGCCTTACTGTCAACTAATGTGGAAAGTAATATCTCACAAAAAAATCGTTGGGCTATTATAATAGGATTATTACAAATGTGTTTTTCCAAGGCCTCAGGCAGTAATAGAAATTCAATTTTTTTCTTTGCCATCCATGCTTTTTATGTAATTTTAGGATTAGTATTTTGGAAGCAATCTTTTTATATTTCCTTCAAATGTTTACTTTTCTAATACTACTTAAAGGAGTCCTGGTGGTGCAATGGTTAAGCACACGGCTGCTAACTGAAAGGTTGGCTATTGGAACCCACCAGCTACTCCGTGGGAAAAAAGACTTGGTGAACTGCCCCTGTAAAGATTACAGCCAGAAACTTATGAGGCACTTCTACTCTGTCCTATAGGGTCGCTGTGAGTCAGAACTGACTTGGTACACAACAACAACATTATTTAATTTTTAGTGTTTATATTTTTAAAAAATCCTTGCACCATAAATTAGAGAGGTTATTAGAGACAGAGACCTGGCTTAGAGCCTCTTAGATACCCATTCAAAGGGCTATGTATGGAAAACTCTAACAGTGAGGCAGAAACAGAAGATAGGAAAGCATTCTAGAGGCTGGACTGAATAAATTTCCCACATTAAGAGTTTAATGGCCACATAATGGCTGAAGTTCATATTTTTTTTTTTTTGTGTGTGTGTGTGTGGTTTAGCTAAAGATTTACAGAGCAAATTAGTTTCTCATTAAACGATACACTTATTTTGTGACATTGCTTGCCAACCCCACGATGTGTCAACATTCTCCCCTTTTCGAACCTGGCTACCCCATTATCAGCTTTCCTGACCCCTCTTGCCTTCTCCTCCTTGCCCCTGGGTTGGTGTGCCCATTTAGTCTCGTTTTGTTTTATGAACCTCAAGAGTGACCTCAGTACTGAGTTAAAAGGATATCCTGAGCCATACTCTCAGGTTTTTCCAGGCTCTGTCAGACCAGTAAGTCTAGTCTTTTTTTGTGATTTGCATTTTGTTCTACATTTTTCTCCAGCTCTGTCAGGGACCCTCTATTGTGATTCCTGTCAGAGCAGTTGGTGGTGGTAGCGGGGCACCATCTAGCTGTACTGGACTGTCTGGTGAAGGCTGTGGTAGTTGTGGTCCATTAGGCCTTTGGACTAATCTTTCCCTTGTTTCTTAGGTTTTCTTCATTCTCCCTTGCTCTAGATGGGGTGGGACCAGTGGAGTATCTTAGATGGCCACTCAAAGCTTTATGGCCCCAGACTGAACTTAATAATTTCTTGAAAAATCTACTTGTCATTTTTTAAAAAATAGTTCTGAAACTTAAGGATTTACCGCCTTAAAAGCATATTTTAGTATCACCCTGAATACTGTTCTATTTATGATATATATAAAAAATTTGTTCTCATTAGATTATTTTTAACAGATCTAGATAAATGGAAAATATATGTTTCTATGTATTTGAAAAATAATAATTAGATAATTATTAAAAAAAAAAAAAAACTCATTGCTGTCAAGTTGATTCTGACTCATAGCGGCCCTGTAGGACAGAGTAGAACTTCCCCATAGGGTTTGCAAGGAGTGGCTTCTGGATTCCAATTGCCAACCTTTTGGTTAGCAGCTGAGCTCTTAAAATTTTGATTATATTAGTTTCCAGTGGTTGCTGTAACATATTACAGCAAATTGGGTGGCTTAAAACAACTTAAATTTATTATCTCACAGTTTTGGAGGCCAGAAATCTGAAATCAGTATCACTGGACGGAAATCGAGGTGTCAGCAAGGCAGTACTCCCTCCAGAAGCTCTAGCAGAGAATCTGTTCTTGTGTCTTCCAGCTTTTGGTGGCTGCTGACATTCCTTGGCTTGTAGCTGCATCACTTCAATCCTGCCTCTGTGGTCACATTGCCTTCTCATCTTCTGTCTACTTCAAATCTCCTATAAGATTCTTGTGATTGCACTTATGGCCCATTGGGATAATCCAGAATCATCCCCCCATCTCAGGACTCTTAATTTAATCACACCCACAAACAACCTCATTCCAACTAAGACAACATTTACAGGTTCCAGGAATTAGGACCTGATCAATTTGGGTACCATTGTTCAGTCTACTCCAGTTACCTAAAAATGAAGTTTGATATTCTAATTATACTGCTCTCTTTTCTGTCATTTTAAAACACATATGGTCTTTCCTACACATTTTGTATTTTAAATATATTATTTACATATTCAGAAAGACTATGTTGTATAATAATTATAAGGAAGTGGGATTTTCTCTGCTTCGTGAGTTGGTGTCTTGTTTCTATGGAAGATAGTAAAGACCGTACGTATATTACGCCATGTGTCATGAACCTGAGAATTTTCCTGACAGTACCAATTTAAAATACTCACTCCTGTTGTTAACCAATGTGTCCGTTACATATTCAATATTTTTAGTTCAGAAAATGTGGTCACCATGTATAGGGCATCTGACAAAGTAGGCCTTTTAAAAGTATCTATTCAAGAGCATAATGGCATTACAGGTTTTTCAAGCAAGTTAACTATATCCCACTTCTGTTTTTCTCTTTGTGAAAGGAGGTAAAAAAATGATCAATGAATAAGCTGTTAAGACAGGTGATATGCAGTCTGTTTCACAACATCAAATTATGACAACCTCTTCTTGTTACGATGACCTGATTCTTGTAATAAGGCATTGATGTAGCAGAAATGAAATCCATCACATTAAAATTTCATTTCTGTGGTCTCACTTAGATGCTGGCTTCTGCCCTCAAATGGCATAATCCCTTTGCTCCTTAATAGTACCTTTTAGCTTTGTAGCCCACAGAACGTGCACATTGTATGAGAGAGAAGTTAGAGCTACCTTATATGTTATAAAGAGTGGTCCTATAACAAGTGAAACACAATGGAACCAATTAAATTTTATTTTCACAAAGCACAGTACAAAAGTTATGGTTCAGTGTAGCCTTGTGAATATTACAAAGCAAAGGGTCACGTTCAGGCAGCCACTTAGATGAGTGTCGACAGATGTGGTGTGGAGAACTATAGAACAGGCTGAAAAGTCAGCAGAGAGTAGTGGACCCGTGAGGAGATAAACATGCCCAGTAAGCACTATTTACACATCCATTTGAACAAATATTAAGAGGCTGTACAATGTTACCACAATTGTTAAAGGTCAAGTTTTTGGAATCTGACCCCCTGCATACAAATCACACTACTACTTACTAATTTTACGATCCTGGGAAGGTTGCTTAATCCCAGGTACAAAAGTCTTACTTATAAAAAGGTGACAAGAACAGAAATTATCTCATAATTTTGAGGGATAAATTACATCAAGTGTATAAAGCACTTAGAAGTGGCATATTAAATGTTCAATAAATGAATTTGTTATTGATTTTGCTGTTCTGAACTAGATAATAAAACTTTAAAACCAAGTAGGAGAAAATAAGTGGTTTGGTGAATTTAAGCCATCCTTCCCCATCCAAATTAATAAGTAGACCATGTGAAATACACATGCACAACCAACACGGATCAGAGCTTCTTTGAAATCTTCAAACTGGTCCTTGAATCTCCCATATAAAGCCTACTCATTGTCCTAAACCTGCATTCCTAAACTCTGAGCTCCAGCTCAAGAAGATCATTTTGTTATCTTTGTGTTTAGTCCTTGATTGATCCCTCAAGCAACATCCTGCTTTCTGTTTTCCAAGAGGAATCAGTATCCCCCAAAGAAGTCCCCCAGTCCAATGGGAACTTTTTGCTATGTTTTATAAAGGCATTGACACAGATGACATGGTTTCTACACAAAGGTGGTTGAGCACAACAAAGAAATGCCTTTGGGCTGGCATTTCTGTAAATCTCTGGAGAAATTTTAGCCACAGTGATTTTTCTGTGGACAGAATTTCTATCTTCCCTATTTCAAAAGAGACTCATTTGTGCTTCCTATATATATGTGTGTATGTGAGTATGTGGTGTGTATTTTTTACAAAGATAAAACCAGTTGCTGTTGAGTCAATTTCGATGACCCCATGGGTGCAGAGTACAGCTGTGCTCCGTGGGGCTTTCAGGGCTGTGACCCTTTGGAAGTATATTGCATGGCCTTTCTTTGAGGAGTGTCTAGGTGGGTTTGAACCACCCACCTTTTGGTTAAGTAGGCAAGTGCTTAACCATTTGCACCACACAGGGACTTCTTTTTTCAATTACCCCAAACCCACTGCTGTTGAGCTGATTCCAACTCATAGCAACCTCTTAGGGTTTCCAAGGCTGTAAATCTCTACATGAAGCAGACTGCCACATCTTTCCCCCTCGGAGGTGCTAGTGGTTTTGTATCACTGACCTTTCAGTTAGCAGTCGGTTTTAACCACTGTGCCACCAAGGCTCCTTTTTATAATGATGAACTGATATAAACGGTTTCCATATTTAGAAAGGCTGGTCCAGGCTAACTACTGAAATAGGCAAAGTTTGTCAACTTTTAGACTTTTTCTTCCCTTGGAGGTTCCCCCTTTCCAACATATCTTACTGTTTGCAAAGTCCTCTTATTCCTTGAGGAAAAGTTTGGTCAACTTTTTATTTGCTTGTATTTCTCTTCTGTAGACTGAGAGTATCTCTATAGAAACTGTATTGTTTTCCCTCTTGCATTGCTCTTCCTTCATCTCTTTGTTTATTCATTCTTTCATTCAACATATTAAGCACTCCTTAGATCCCAGCCAAGAGGCTCTAGTGGCACAACAGTTAAGTGCTCTGCTGCCAAGCAAAAGGTTGGTGGTTCAGATTCAATCAGCACCTCTGTGGGAGAAAGACCTGACAATCTACTCCTGTAAGGATTACAGCCTAGAAAACCCTATGGGACAGTTGTACTCTGTCACATGGGGTTGTTGTGAGTCAAAATTGACTCTAGGGCAGCCAAGAACAACAACAGATCCCAGCCATTGTGCTAGGCACTAGGAATACAACAGAAAACAAAATAGGGTCATAATAGAACGTACAGGATACTGCCTGGCAAAAAGTTGTAAGTTCAACCATTTTAAATGAATGACTCATTCACACGTATGTAAATGAGAAGGTTTATAGTTCTATCCTTCTCAGGGATATTTTCATTTTAATGGAAAGGAAGGGTTGTATGAAAAATGGCTGTAGATGATAAACCGATGAATATTTAAAAATTTTTAATATGTATTGAGAAAATAATATTTTTTCACTTATATTGCTGATATGGAATTTCCTTTTAAAATACATTTAAGTAAAACATAAGTCAGTTTAAATAAAAATATTAAAGTGAACATAGCACAGGTTGAATACAACTCTGATAAACTCCCAAAATTTGAACCAAAAGAGTGCTACATTTTAATTGTAATAAAATCTTATTGTCCAAAGAAGGGTCATAAATAGGTCTTTTAAATAAGGATAGTGATATAAAATCTATTTTAGATTAATTCCAGTAACATTACACTTCCCAGTTAAACTACGTTATTAATCATCACAAGTAAGCAACACATTGGATTGTTTTCATAAAGGGAGCTGTTTACCAACTTTCTTGTTGTTTAAAAATATAACACTATATTCATGACAGAAAACTTAATTTTTTTTTGTTTTTATTATATTACTTCTGAGTCTCTGCACTAACATGTGAGGCAGTGGAGAATAGATATGCATTATTAGCCTTTGGCATCCTTTAAAATGTATTTTCATCATGAATATGTATTAGCTGTCATCTGCTCAATATTAATTACTGTTGTTTGAAGTGGCCCTGTAACAGGAAATAAAGACAAATGGATTTGGTAATTTTACATGGCATGATGAGAAAGAGAACCACCAGGAGGAGAAGAAATTCATAAAATGACATTTTTGTTATAAAGCAATTATAACTAGATCCCAATTACATAAAACACAAAACAAAACAGAAACTATTTCCAGAGGAACACTCCACTTGTGGTTGGTTACAGTGGTCCTAGTTTACTTTTGTCCTTCTCTCACATCCCTAAAAGAGAAGACACGTCTGTTTGTACAACATTTTACAAAAGGGAAAGAAATCCATGTATATTGTTTAAGTTTCAGGATAATATCTTATTTACATAAAGATAAAGCCTAGAAATTATCCATTAGTGTTGAAATTTGAGAGTTGGGAGAGGATGTAGGTGGTTGGTTTGTATCTCTACCTAATCTAAACCCAATGTGTAATGATGGCTTGTGCTCTTTCCTAACTTCCTGGGAGGAAAATGCCATTTCTTTTTTACTTTGTTTATCCCATTGTGTATAGGACAATGCTATACATGCTGTATGTAAGGAAGTGTTAATTCTAATAGACTCAAATTGAAGTTATATGATGGTAGAATCCAGGAAGAGAGTCAAACAAAGATTAATTATCGCTTCATTTACAAGTTGACAAATATTTGTTGATAATTAGTATGAGACAAGAAATAGAAAAGGTGTTGAGGACGTGAAGTCAATTGAGATAAAATCTCTGACTTAGAAGTAGCCACAGTTTAGGTGTGACACATACCTATTAATTATAGTACAAATGGGAATACCACAGTGTCGATATATACAGAGTATTGTAGGAGATGGAGAGGTCATGGACCAAAATGGCCTGGGTATGTTAGAGAGAGCCTTGCAACGCACAGTGGATACTTGGCTTAGATCTAGAGAGATTTTCTAGGTGAAGAACAAGAGAAGGGAATACCAGGCTGTGCAAAGCCACAGAAGTAGAAAAAAGCCTGATTGATTTGGGGAAGCAGCAGAATTTGAGGCAAGGAAGTTCAATGGAGGCCAGGTAGGAAGGATCTTGTACAATGGGTGAAGTCCAGACCTCATTCTCCATACAATGGAGAGCCATTAGAGGTGGTAAGCAGATCAGTGACATCGTATTAAGATACCACCAGTCAGCTTGGAGAACAGGGTGGAGGGGAGGAAGAACTAGAGGCAGCAGCAGTCAGAAGATAATACCAGTCCAGCCAAAAGATGATGTTATCTGTCAGAAATAAGGCAGAGGGACAAGAAGGGGGAGGAGAGGTTTAAGATTTTGCAAAGTTGATTTGAAAGAACTGTTGTAGGGGAAAAACATCACAAAGCTGAGTAAAGCAAAAAGAAAGTTTTATTCGGCATATGTTCAAAAAGGCAGAAGTGGGAAGCGGACAACCATCCTGCTAGAGCCATGTCTGCCCCAGTCCAAGGAAATATCACAGAACAGACAAAAGTAGGAAAACAGACAAGCGTGCTGACGCAGCCATGTCTGTCCGAGTCCAAAGAGTATTACAGAATAGGTAAGTGGGAAAACGGATGAGCACGCTGCCACAGCCGTGTCTGCCCGAGTCCAAAGAACAGTTACAGAGCCATCAGTATATATTAACGTTGCAAATGTACAAAACCATTGAAAGCTTAGTCTTTTCACAGATTGGCTAGAAACTGTGATCCTACATTTTGAATTGTCTTTCTTAACCATCATTGATACAGGTTTCAGTAATGAGAGTCAGGAGGGTCTTCATTGGTCCAAAAATTTCTATTCACTAAATGCTAATAGACAAAGATAAGAGTGGAAAGTCTTTTGTGTTGTGTTTGATGGGCTTTATGTGAGAGTTTCCCTAAAAGATGTTTTCCAAGATTTTCTTAGCTATTGTCTTTATACTGCAGGGCCCAGTTGATGTGTCCTTGTGAGTCCTTGTGAGCCCCTGTAAGCCCAGCTCCAGCTGGGTCACATTCTGTATGCTCAAGCAGAGGGAATAATAACTCCAATATTATTTCCTAAATCAGAACTTAGTGAGTAATTGAATTACGGGAAACAGAGAGGTGAAAGATGGGTAAGAGAAACACTTCTGGGATAATTTTAAATCCTAAGAAGTACATGTTCAACTACGTTGTTTAAATGGAAATGCATCTTTTTAAGGCTGATATTTCAGATATTTGCTAATGGAAATCTATTCATGCAACAAATAATGAGAACCTATTTATTTTTCTTATGTGTTGAATGCTCCCTTCTCCTTAGAAATTCAGGAACAACAGTACTAACTAGAATTTATTGAGCTACTTTGTGTTAGACACAGTGCTTAGGACTTTACAGGTATTTTTTTTATCATCCTCACAATCACCTTGGGATGTGTGGGTTATAACCAACCAACAGCCATCCAGTCATTTTCGACTCATGATGACCCCATGTGTGTTAGGGTAGAAGGGTGCTCCATAGGGATTACAATGGCTGATTTTTCAGAAGTGGATCACTAGGCCTTTCTTCCAAGGCATCTCTGGGTGAACTCAAATCTCCAACCTTTCAGTTAGCAGCTGAGTGCCTTAATTGTTTGCATGACCCAGAAATTCCATGTATGTGGTTGTTGTGTACTGTCAAGTTGATTCTGACTCATAGCTACGCTCTGTGACAGAGTAGAACTGTCCCGTAGGGCTTCCCAGGCTGTAATTTTCATGGAGCCAGTGGTGGGTTTGAACCACTGATCTTTTGGTTAGCAGCCAAGCGCCTAACCTTTGCGCCACCAGGGTTCCTTTCCATGTATGTTACAGCCCTTATTTTATAGATGGAAGATACTGAGGCTGAGTAACTAGTTTGTAATGTAACTTGTTAGCTTATAAGAGGTGTCATGAGTAGGACAAATGTTGGATGTCTCTAAAACTTTGCTCTTTTCACTAGCCTACTCTTCCCCTGTATGTCAAGAGTTTCATAAACCTCATGTTTTCAGGATGTTGAGAGGGGAAACATTCGTAACTGGTCATTAGAAAGCACCACCTCGTCTCCATCACCTGAATTCCTTTTAATTTATCCTCCTCCCTCTGTGGATCCTCAATCGTCTTTAGTAAAATGTACGTATTCTTTGTCTTGTAGCAGTCTGTGGGGCTCCATAGGTCCTAGTTCTTTCGATGGCATCCCCTGATGACTTCTTTGGTGATGTAGAACTTAAAGGCGGTGTAGAACACAGGAGTCACACTGCCTGGGTTCAGACCCCTCCTCGGTCATCCATTAGCTGCGTGACCTCACTTCAACTCTCTCTGCTTCAGTTTGCTCATTCACAAAATGAAGATTATAGCTTTACTTCACAGGATTGTCCTGAAGCTTAAATGACATAATGAACATGAAATGATTAGCTTAGCAGTATTTGGCATGTGGTAAACATTTCAACAATGGTAGTCATTATTAATATTTTTTTCAACAATCTAAGAAGTGCTTTGTAATCTGAGTGCTGGTTATCCCTCTTGCCACATTCTTCCCCTCTTGCCATGCACACTATTTGCTCTAACCACATTGAGCCACCCAGTTCCAAGACACAATCAATCATTTCCTTATTTCTGTTCTTACTCTGCTGTTTTTGTACATGATTCCCTACCTGGAATGGCCAATCCCTAACTCTAAATCCCCAGATGCCTCTTTCTCTAGAACAAGAGTTGGCAAATTTTTCCTGCAAAGGGCCAGATAGTAAATATTTTAGCCTTTGAAGGCCATGTGGTACCTGTAGAAATTACTCAATGCCACCATTATAACATATAGGCAATATTTAAAGGAATATTGTGGCTGTGTTCCAATAAAGCTTCTTGAGGGGGTGGAGCCAAGATGGGGGTGTAGTAAGACACTTCCTATATCCCTCTTACAACAAAGACCTGGAAAAACAAGTGATTTGATTATATATGAATATCTAGCAGCCCTGAACAAGACAAAGTTGAGGAGTCAGACTGAGTGGTGGGAGGAGAGGGAGACAGTTTGGAAGAGGCCAGCAGCACCAGAGCGGCGGCCAGCGGGACGGCAGCTCTTCAGCTGTGCCGGCAACTTCCCAGCCACGCCGGTCCTCAGTGAAGCAGGCAAACAGCTGTGTGCGCACTCAGCAGTTTCCACATCGAGAGAGATCCAGCAGCAGAGATTCTGCTTGGACGCTCCAAACCAGTGAAAAGCAGCTCCCGAGAGGCTAAGATAAGTACATGTGTGCACCCTTTCGTGGGGATTAAAAAAAAAGCCCATTTGGGAAAAACCTCTCTCCCTTTTACCTCCTCCCTCCACGCTCTGCACCGGGAATCCGCTGGGCCGGAAGTAGATCCCAAAAGGCTCCCTGACCCATTCTCCTGGCCTTGGAGAGGGAACAAATAAGCTACTGGCTCCCCTAAGCCAGGAACACAGGGTTGACACAACTCCTTTGCTAGGCACAGGTATCAGGGATCTGCAGACTCTGAGTGCCTTACACCCCTGTATAGACTTGTGGAGACCCATCTTCCACAGTACAACAGGGCAAACATCTGAAGTTTAACTTCAACTGCTTCAGCTGTGAACTGCAGATTTGTGACCCTCGAAACAGCCCTGTCCCTTAAGTAGACACTTTTATCGATCTGCAGCAGGGGCTTGAGGACTGGTGATATGACCTAAAGTGCCTAGTCACCTGCTACAGGAGTCCAAGAAAAAGTGGTGCTCTCGAGTCTTAACAGCCAACAGAGTGGGGTGCTCATAGTCCGGCTGCAAAACTCACCTACCTACTCACCCTAGAGAATAGGGACACGCTTTCCTTTCAGACTCTCAGGGGCAGCTGTCAGCCCTCTGCCTGGGTCAGAGTGTGATCCCCTACCATAGCCAGAATCCAGTGCCTGCACCAATCTCCCATGCTTCTCTAGGACTGGGGGTGAAAGCCTGCATCACACACTTGGTGACTGACTGCCTGAACACCCGAGCTGAACCCATATAGGAAAATTTAACAGACTCCTGTGTGCACATATGTAGTTGCAGAACTACCTACCTGGTGACAGGACGTTAGACATCCAAGGGTGTCAAAAATCAAACTAGTGCGCATGAGCAGTCTATCTGGGCATATCAAAACAAAGCAAAATAAAAAGGTCTCACTAAACAAATACAAAATAAAATTATAATTATTGATGGCTCAGAGACAACAATCAATATTAAGTTACATAAAGAGGCAGTCCATGATGGCTTCAGCAAGCTCCCAAAATAAAGAATCAATAAGTTCTCTGGAGGAAGAGAACTTCTTAGAATTACCAGAGGCAGAATACAAAAGATTAATATACAGAATTCTTATAGAAATTAGAAAGGAAATTCTACAAAATGCAGAAACAACCAGGGAACATACAGAGAAAGTAGTAGCAAAACTTAAAAAGGTCATTCAAGAAGATAATGCCAAATTTGATAGGCTGCAAGAATCCATAGAGAGACAGCAATCAGAAACCCAGAAGATTAGCAATAAAGTTTCAGAATTAGACAACAATAGAAGCCATAGGAGCAGAATTGAGGCAGTAGAAGTTAGAATTAGTGACA